>NW_026056215.1:0-530103 GCF_023757985.1 Alternaria ethzedia | reverse complement strand
AAAGTCTTTTAAACTATTTTAGTTTAATTTAGCTAGTTATAAGTTAGATTTTACTAAACTTACTTTTTTAGCTTTTTTTTAGGTCTAAAAAGACTTTAAAAAAAAGTTCTAAACTTAATAGCTATAAAACTTTTTTTTATAAGCTAAATACTTAGAAAGTATAGTAGTATACTTTATCTTACTCTAATAGTAGTAAGCTAAGATATTAAGCTTAGAGACTATATTATAGTCTTTTTAGTCTTAAAGTAGAAGTTTTTTTTAAATATTAAAAAAAAGAGTACTTATAAAGTTTATATAGCGCTACTTTTCTAAGTAGTTACTTAGTTTACTTTAAAGCGTATTAAGATAGGCTAAAAGAAAGTTAGAATTCTAATTTAGCTTTTATTTAGTTTACTTAAGTTTATTATAAGCTATAAAATACTATAATAACTTAGAACTAAGTATATTAAGTATAACTATTTTAAGTTTTTTCTAAATAGATATCTAAGACGCCTTAAGCTTTATATAGTTCTAGAAGTAGATATTCTAAGTAAAGTAAGTAGTTTTATTAAAAAATTTTATAGTAAAGTCTACCTTTTAAGTACTTATTAAAAAGATAGAAAGTACTTTTTTAAAAATAGTTTTATAATTATATACCTAGTAGTTATACTATAAGTAGTTATATATAGTAAATATCTCTAAGTTCTTAGAGTATAAAGCTTCTAAATTTAACTAGAACTTACTTCTTATAGTTAAAGTATAGTAAATAATATTTTCTTTAAAAGCTAAGTAGTTACTTATAAGTATCTTATACTTTAATTTTCTAAAATAGACTATATTTTAATAAGTATACTCTAATTATTTCTACTTATATAACTTCTTAAGTTTATAAGTTAAAGTAGCTTATTTATTTTTATTTTTAGTAGTAGTAGTTTATAAAAGCTTAGTTAGCTCTAAAATAAACTCTAATAGTATATTACTATCTCTAATAATTAAGGCTAAGTTAGTAATATCTAAAAAGACTTTTAATAAGTTTATAAGTTTCTTAGTAAGTAGTATTACTACTTCTAAAGATATAAAAGCTAATTTCTTTTAGTTATTATTTATTACGCGTAAGAATAGTGTAGCTTACTTACTACTATATTATATTACGCTAGAGAGATTTACTTTAAAGCTTATTATGTCTAAATAGCGTATATAAAAGTATTATAAAGTAAAGTAATTTAAATATTAAATAATAGAGTTAGTTAAATACTAGATATATAATATTAGACTATAATTAGGTATATTATTCTAAAAAGACTAGAGATAAATTACTACTAAGCTATAATAGTAATTCTAAGATATTTATACCTATAGCTAAGTTAGCCTAAGCTTTTATAGGCTAGAGTCTAATAATTATCTTATATAAAGCTACTAAAGAATAGACTATTAGCTACTATTATTCTAAAAGAAAAAGATAGAACTTAATTAGTAAATATCTAGAGTTAAGTAAAGTAAGAAGATTAATTATATAAGTATAAAGTATTATTAAGTAGAGCACTATTACGCTAAGCGCTATTACGCTAAGTACTAGCTTACGTATTATAATTACTACTACTAAAGGTATTATAATTAGAGTATAAAACACTATTATAGTAAAAGCTAAAGCACTAACGCTTATAGCTAAAGTTAGAGTTAGAAGTTAGATTATTAGACTAAATTATAATAGTTAGCTATTAATTTAGGTATAAAAGTAAGAACTTACTATAGTAATAGAAAGAATAAAGAAGTAAGTAAAGTAGTATATTAAGTAAAGTTAAGAATTAAGCGTAGAGGCTTAAAAGCGCTAAGGCTTAAGAGTTAAGAATTTTAAGTAGATAAGTTAATTAGATAGATAGCTTATTAGCTTATTAGCTTATTAGCTTAAGTATTTTAATAATATAGAAGTAAATAATTATAGTAGAGAAGAAAAGAATTAAGAAACTTATTATTATAAAGTCTCTAATTTTAGCCTAAGCGCGTATTTATATAAGTAGCTAGTATAGCTTATTAAGCTATTAATTACGCTATAAACTTTATCTAGAAGAGATTAGAAGCCTAGATCTTACTATTAGAATTATCTCTTACTAGTTAAATACCTAGATTTCTATAGCTATTAGCTATATTCTAGACTATTATAAAGTAATTTCTAAACTAATAAAATTAATTTCTAGACTATTAGACCTTATTTAAATAAGTAAGAGCTTACTACTATTAGTATTAAGTATAATTAAATACTTAGTTAGGCTATAACTTACTACTACGCTCTAAATTCTTAAGCCTAGACTCTACTAGAGTATACTAACTATAGTAGATTTAATAGAATTAGTTTTAGTAGAGTAAATTAATACTTTTACTATTTTAAAAAGTATATTAAAGTTAGAGAGTAGTTATAATTACTTAATTATAGATATATAATTACTTAGCTCTTAAGTATATAGCTAGAGATTTTATTCTAACTTTCTTTTATAGTAGATTAATTATAATATACTTAATTATCTCTAATTATTAATTATCTCTAGCTCTAATAGTAAGTCTAAATAATAGTACTCTACTTTATTAGTACTATAGCTTCTAGACAAAAGCCTTTTCTAAAAAAGATACTACTATTCTAGCTAAATATAAGCTATATAAGATAGTAATTAATCTAAAGAAGAAAAAGAACTTACTTTATAAACTACTTTATAGCTTATTAGTAATAGAAGCTAAAATACTATATAAATATATTAATAAGAACCTAGCTAGAGAATAGATTAAATACTCTACTTCTAAGATAAAGACACTAATTCTATTTATAAAAAAAAAGAATAGCTCTTTTTAGTTATATATAGACTACTATAGCCTTAATATAATTACTATAAAGAACTACTATCTACTACTACTTATAGAAGAGTCTTTTAATTAACTTAGATTTATATTAATTTATACTAAACTAGATCTATAGAATACTTACTATTATATTTATATTAAGAAAAGAGATAAGTAGAAAATAGTCTTCTATACTAGGTATAGCTATTTTAAATATACTATAATACTATTTAGCTTTACTAATACTTCTATAGTATTCTAAAATTATATTAACTTAATTCTATTAAATATACTAAATATCTACTATATTATATATTTTAATAATATTCTTATCTACTTTTAAAATAAGAAGAAATATATTAGCTAGATCTAAAAGATACTATCTAGACTTATCTAGTATAGGCTATATACTAAGCTTTCTAAGTATAACTTTTATACTTAGAAAATAAGCTACTTAGATTTTATAGTTACTTTATAGAAAGTAGAGATAGAAACTAACTATATTAATACTATTTAATTTTAGCTTATACCTATCTTAGTTAGAGATATCTAAATCTTTCTAAGCTTTACTAACTACTACTAGCGCTTTATAAAAGAGTTCTCTAGAATAGCTACTTCTTTTTACTAGATTACTTAAAGACTACTTAAAGTAAGTAAAAGTAGCTACTAGTAATAATAAAAAGAATTACGTTTAATTAAGCTAGAACTTAATACTATTAAAGCTTTTAAAATTCTTAAAGAAAGATTTACTATAAGCTTTATTCTAGTCTATTTTAACTCTAGTCTACTTTATAAAGTAGAAACTAACGCCTTAGACTTTATAATTTCTAGAATTTTAAACTAGTCTAGACTAGAACTTAATAGTAAGAACTTATAGTATCTAATTATATACTATTTATATAAAATAACCTCTACTAAGTATAATTATAATATATATAATAAAGAACTTTTTATAGTAGTAAAAGTCTTTAAATACTAAAGGTATTACTTTAAAAGTATAGCTTATAATATTACTTTTTATATAAACTACTATAACTTATAAAAGTTTATATCTACTAAGATACTATTATATAAATAGACTAAATAGATAAAATAGCTAGCTACTTTTTACTTTACTATAGTCTACTACTTTAGATAAACTAACTCTACTAATAAACTATCTAAACGCCTAGATTATAAGTTAAGTAAGAATATAGTAGATTTAGCTAGTAGTAATAAAATGTTACTAGTAAAGCTTTAGTATAAGCTATAGTTAACTAATATAGATAGCTCTAAAGAGCGTATAGTTACTTTAAAAAAAGTAAGAAAACTTTAGATTAGAGTAGTTATAAATATAACTAAAGCTATTACTTTAAATTAACTAATATTATCTACTAACTAAACTAAGCTACTATACTTTATATATAATACTATTAGAAAAGATATACTTAGTAATAAGTATATAGATCTTACTAGAGAGGTACTATTAATACTAAATAATACTTAACTATAGTATATAGACTAATAAAGTATAAAATTAGATAATATACTTTTTTATAAAAAAAAACTTTATATTCTAAAAGTAGCTTATATTAAAGTTTTATAAGCTTACTATAATAACTTTTTAGTAAGCTACTTTAGGTTTACCTAAACTCTAAATCTTATATTAAGAAAATTTTAGTAGCTAGAAGTTTAATAAATAGTTAAAAACTACTATTAGTTCTATATAACCTATATAAGAATAAAACCTACTAGATATACTAGATATAAAAAACTATAGTTACTATTTATACTAGCTAATATCTAGAAGAATATTATAATAAACTTTATTACTAAGTTACTTTTAAGTACTCTAGAAGAGTAAGAGTATAATAGTATACTTATAGTTATATACTACTTCTCTAAAATAGTATACTTTATACTATTTAGAGATAATCTAAATATACTAAAACTAGCTAAAACTTTCTATTAGAAGATTATATACTTTTATAGCTTACTAAAGTTAGTAGTTACTAATAGAAAAGTGCTATTTATATTAGTATACTAAAGTATCTTTACTTAATACTTAGAGACTAGATAACTACTATTAATAGCTTTTTATCTTTAGACTAATAGCTAGATAAAGTATATAAATTAAGTTCTAGAGTAATACTTTAGAGTCTATATAAACTATAAGTAGAATAACTAAATAACTTTACTAGCTAATACTAAGTTTATATATAATAACTCTAAATATAACTTAACTAGTATTACTTTATTTAAGCTAGTGTATAGCTATATAATTCTATTTATACTAAAGTTAACTAGTCTAGATTTAACTAAACTATCTAAGTACGCGCTCTAAGACTAAAAACTATATAAAAAAGTATATAAAATAGTATAATAGAACTTAGTAAAAGTCTAAAAGTACTAATAAAAAGTATATAATAAAAGCTATAAGTTTAAGAAGTTTAAGATTAGTAATTAAATTATACTAGATATATATAATATCTATATAACTAAATTTAAAAAAAAAACTAGACTATAAGTACTAGAGCTTACTTAAAGTAATAGAATAGATTAGTAAGTAAGCCTACTAACTAGATCTTCTAGAAGATAGTAGAATCTATCTAGTTTTCTATATTAGTCTACTAAAAAACGCTTCTAATACTAGTCTAGTCTAGAGAAACTAAGATCTACTATATTATATTACTTTATAAATAGGTAATAACGTATATAAAGTAGATAGAATACTTAAAAAGTAAAGAGTAGAAATTTTTTAGATATACTTAGTTAAATAAATAAGCTATCTAGACTCTAATAATTAATAGCTACTTTTAGAGAAGATTTTTTTTAGTACTATAAAAGTATTTAAGAAGTTCTAAGAATACTTTAACTAGAGATAATTATACTAAAGTAAGTTTAGAAAGAGCTAGATAAATCTAGATTAGTCTAGTCTAATATTCTAATAGAATAGGCTAGAGAATATATTAGATTAAATAAATTAATAAATTTTCTAAGTATAATAAACTTTAAAATTACTTAAATCTTAATTATAAGTATAAAGAAATTAATTAGTACTTTAAGTCTAATTTAGTTATTTTTATAGTAAAATAATATTAAAAGATATTAAAAGACGTAAAAAGACTTTAAGCTAGTCTCTTTTAGAACTACTAAATAATTTTAATATTAATTTAGTATATATTACTATAGTAATATAGTTATTTTAGTTTATAGTATAGACTTATTCTATACTTATCTATACAACTTTCTTTATACTATAACTAGAAATAACTAGAAATAACATAATATATAGTAATAGCTATACTACTAATAGAGCTAGCTATATTTATTCTTTATTAACTATTAACTATTAACTATTAACTATTAACTATTAACTATAATATAACGCTGTATTAACTTTTTAGGTAGATAGTACCTAATAATAATAACTATCTATTCTTAACTATAAAGCTTTATAGCTATTATAGTAGCTATCTACTTAAGTATAGTAATACTTAAGAAACTATCTATAAACTTCTTCTTATTATTATTTAATATACTATTAAAATAGCTAATAATTCTATTTATAGCTCTAATCTATAACTTTATAGTATTAAAAATAAGTCTAGAAAAGCTTAGTTCTATAGTTAGTACTAGTTTATATATAAAAGTGTAAATATAAATAGTATAAGTCTCTAGCGTATCTATAGTAATAGAATAGCTCTAATTAATATTAATAATAAGCTTAGAGTAGTAAAAAAACTTATATATATTAGTAGTAAGTTCTTTAATAGTAAGACTAGTAAAAAGAAAAATTAATAGCCTTACTTTAGATAAATATATCTATAAGATAATAGTAGTAATAAGAGCTTTAGAGCCTTTAATAGTATTAGTAAAGTAGCTTTTTATATATTTTAGAATACTTTTTATAACACTTAAAATATTAGGTATTATATTATAGATAATATCTTATTTTATAGCTACTAAAATAGCTTTAAAGATAGCTTCTTTAATAGTCTCTTTTTTAGTAGATATAAAATAGCTTATAGTAGATACATAATAGTAATATAATTTAGAGAAAAGTAATTAAAGTAGATAGATAAGAAAATAATTTAGTTAAGTATTAGTAAGATAGTAAAGTAATATAACTAGTAAGAAATTAGTTTTATTCTTATAAACGCTAAAGAAACTTATAAGTTATTTAATATAGTAGTGTAGTATTTAGTATTAGATTTAAGCTACTTACGTCTTTAATATATCTTTAGATTTCTAAAAGTAACTTATAAAATAGAAGAAGCGCGCTTTTACTAAGATTTTAGTATATATATTCTAACTATAAAGCTTTAGAATATATTACTCTATTAGTAATAAGCGTATATAATTAAATTATAATTCTCTTATAAAGTCTTTTTATAAAGTATTTAGTATTATAATTCTTTTATAAAGTATTAGAATAGCTACTTTATAGACTTAAAAAATTTAAAAGCTTTAACTATTTTAAAGATAGTAGCGCTAAAGCTCTAAGCCTTAGCTTACTTAATACTATACCTCTAAGAGTAGATAAAAGATTTAGTTATATATTCTTTAGACTACTAGTAATAGTTCTTACTTTTTTAGAATTAGTAGCTTTTTAAGCTATAAGTATTACTACTTAAGATTTAGATTTCTACTTAATAATAAAGAAATTAATAATTATATTTCTAGAGCTAAAGCTAATCTATACTAATCTAAACCTATTTAGATTAAATAGTAACTAATTACTATATAAAAAATAATAATAAATAAATTAAAACTAAAAGAAACTCTAAAAAGTCTAACTTAGACTAATTTATACTAGAGTATTTTAGATACTAAACTCTATAACTAAAAAAATACTAACTAGAATAAAACTATCTAAATTAATCTAAAGATAGCTTTAGATAGATTTAGACTACGCTAAGTTAATTTAAAGTAGAGTAGAGTAATTAGCTCTAAAGCTATCTCTAGTAGCTTTAGATAGCTTACTCTTATTTAAAAATAGTAAGTTAATAAAACTTTTAATTTTAATCTCTAAAGCTAGAACTTTCTTTTTAAAAGAATTTATATTTTTTTTTTTCTAAACTAAATTAGATAAGTTTAGATTAGAATAAAAAAAAGTATACTTATATACTTACTAAAAGTCTTAGAAGCTCTATTAGTATTACTATAAGACTTAGCTTTTTAGATAACTCTAAAAATCTTAGTATTAAACTAGATATACTTACTAAAGTATAGAGGCGTATTTTTATTATTAATATATTAAATAGTATTTCTATTTAAATTAGTATAAATTAGTATAAATTAGTATAAATTAGTATAAATTAGTATAAATAACTTTAAATTACTTATATAGTAAAGGTAGTAGTCTAAACTATAATATTCTACTTTAGAAATAACTTATCTATATTAAAGGCGTTTAAAATATTATAAAATAAAGTATTTAAGAGTATCTAAAAGTATATTTTATAGATTTTAGCTTATATTATAATAATACTAAAGATAGTATACTTAGGTAGCTAGATTAGTCTAGATTAGTTTAGATTATACTAAAATAGTATTATATACTTAAAAATAATCTTAACTAGATAAGTTATAATTAATATAATAAAGAAGAGTTAAAGCTTTCTTCTTACTAATAATATAAAATACTATTATAGTAGTTCTACTTTATAAAGTTTAAGTTAGTATAAATTAGTCTAGATAGCTCTAAAAAGAAGTACTAATCTATATTTTATAGTTCTTATTTAGTAGATAGTAGTAAAGTACTAGATTAGTCTACTAGTTATTCTTAATAGTAGTATATAAGATATTACTATAGTATATATAACTATTTAGATTATATTTAGCTTTAGTAGTTATATCTCTTAGTTACTAGACTCTAAGTACTTATATTATAACTAAATTAGTATAGATAGAACTAGATTAGAATTAAAAATAGCTAGTTATTACTAAAATACTCTAAGTAGTAAAAAATAAAAATAGATAGCGTAAGATTACGCTAAATTATAGTTAATAGTATTAGTTAATAGGCTTTTATACTTATTAGTAAAAGAAAAAAAAAGATAAAGCTAGACTACGCTAAATCTACTTAGATCTACTCTAATCTAGAGTAGTCTAAACTAATTTTAATATATAAAGATTTTAAAAATACTTACTAAATAATAAGTAGAAGTAAAAAGTCTAAGTAAGTAGCTTAAAAAGAGATTCTCTAATATTAATATATAGACTATATTTTAGCTAGAGCTTAGCGCTTATATAATTTTCTAAATTTTTTTTTTTTTTTTTTTTAATTCTCTATTTTATATAAAATACACTTCTAAAGAAAAAAAAAACTTTATTATAACTACTTAGCTATAAACTACTTTAAATCTTTTTAAATCTTTTTAGACTATACTAGCTTATATAAGTATAAGCTTTACTAGTATTAAAACTTAAAGAAATCTTTTATAAGTAATAGCTCTACTTAAATTACTTAGTAAAGGTTTATGTTTATATAATTCTATATTAATCTATTCTACTTTTATAATATACTTAAAGTACTATTAACTAAACTAAACTATAGTTTTACTTTATAGAAAAAAAAGAGCTTAAATACTTAAATATTAAGGTTAGAATAGGCTAGAATAGACCTAGTAGTAGTAGTAGTGCAATTTCGTCGCTTGCGGGACTTCCTGGAAGTGCGTCGTAATTGCTGCTCTTGAACAATTGTGCGTTTCGCAGTGCAGCTGCGAGCCACTCGAAGCAGGCAACTAGGTTGTCGAGCACAGCACTAAGAATGTCCTGCAAAAGACTAGCAGTATGTTGGTTGTAGACAGTCGATTCGCCGGTGTTCAGGAGGTCCTTGAACTGGGTGAGTGGTTTGATGATTTTTCGGGTATTTTCCAGTGCCTCTTGAGTACGGCAGGGCAGTTTGTCTGCATTGGCTGATGACCGACGTTCCAGAAACCCGATCGCTGCAACGATCACTTTCCGCTGGATTTCGGTAAAGTTTGAGTTGAGAACATCGCGGGCGTCACCCAGAAGCAATGACCTGAAGTGGTAACCTTCCTGCAGCATGAAGTTATCAAGGTCATCGCCAGGCTTGCTTAGATAGTCGTAAAAGTTGCGGTCTTTGCTGCCTTTCTGGATGCGCGAAGCTATCTTGGCGGTCGAGGTCAAGAGCACGTAGTTACGTAAATTGTCTCTGGCCAATGCAGCTGTACTCTTTGATGTTTGTTCGTAGGTTGCCTTGATCAAGTGCACGAGATTGGCTGCATGCTGAGAGAAACTGACAGTTGTCCGGGGATGCGTCACTCCTTCCAGATGTCTCTCTGTCTTGGAAAGCAACCAGCAGCCGATTGAGTCTCCCATATCATCGGCAGTAGTCAATGGAATATGGACTTGTAGGGCAGGGTGATGCTCTTGCTCGTCCAACGTCTTGCTTCGCTGTTCATTGCAAAGGCCCTGCACATACCCAACAGCCGCTGCAGGACCTGGCTCGCTCTCTTCTTCCGCTTCAGAGGCAGTATCATCTTCTGTGAGCAATACGCCGCTGTCATCGCACACTGTTTGGAACAGAATCTCTCCTGCGTCTGATGCTGTCACGGCGACAACTTCCACATCACGGACCAACAAGTTGGTAAGCTTCTCTGCGAACGGGTATAGCTTGTTGTTTGACTGCCCGGAATCGGTAGTATTCGTACTGACCGTGGCGTTCTTCTTAAGAGGATTCGTCCAGGCCAGTACAGTTGTGAGGAAACGAAATTCGTAGAGTTCCTCCTTGGTGAGGAACTTATCCTTGAGCCCGTACTGGAATACGCTCATCGTGACTCGTACTGCTGCAGTTGGGAGCTTACCGCAGCTAGAGTAGTTAGGGGGTGGTGTGCTGGAATAGTTCGGCGTTAATTCCGGTTCAAGTGTGCGAGTGGAAGTTCAGCTCAGCCGCGATTTGGTAAATGTCCGTGGTCTTGGATCGTGAATGCAGAAGCCTTGGAGGAAAAAGATGTTCCCTAGTACTGTCTTCACAGTAGAGTCATACTTGGCTACCATGGTTGAGCACCTAGGTATGGATTCGACCATCCCTACGAACCCCGGCAAACCATTGTTTAAGCGAACCGTTCCATGGTACTGGTGATGAGTGTTAATCGTTTGTCATTCCAAAGTCATTATCATAGGAAAGCCATATCCATCTATCTACAAATACTTCATAATCATAACTCCGTCGTCACAATCCCTAAAACCCGCGCCCCCACACCTTAATACCCATAAGCCTTGCTTGTAGCCCTCGGCCGTCCAGCCAACGTAGCGATATCATCCGGGTTAACAGGCGCCTGAGGCCTGCCACTCAACGTATCAACCGTCTCCTTGAGCGCCATCCAGAACTCATGCTTGGGGCGGCGGCGGTGCCACTCCGTCTCCCTCTTCTCCACTTGCTCCATGGGGGAAAAGAGGAGCTTGCTGCCCTTGATACCGATGACGCTGATGGACATAGAGTCGTCTTCGATCTCGTCGGGGTCCATGCCGGCGTAGTTCTCCAGATGTTGCATAGCCTTGATGGCGAATCTGACGGCTCGGACACGGTCCATGGGGGAGGGAATGGTGCCTTGTTGGAAGTGGCCGGGTACTCCGTGACGGGACTCGAATTTGCCTTGGCCGGCTTCCGCGATCATTTGGGCGATGATTTGCACGTTGTAGGTCTTGGATGCCTTCTCGTTGACTAGGATTACCTTACCAGACCTGCTGATACCCTTGTCCTTCTTGAAGACCTCGCGGAGGTGGTCAATGTCGCGGTCGAGCATCTTGAGGCTGATGCCTTCTTCGGGAGTGTATACGCCCATAGCTCCGATACTGAGACCGGCGACTGTTGCGATGTAGCCTGATTCACCACCTTGAGTCTCGATAACGAAGACACGGCGACGAGATGCTGATGCCGATTGACGGCAGGCATCGGAGTATTGAATGAGTGCATTCAGGCAGGTATCTGAACCGATGGAGTACTCTGTTCCGGGGACGTTGTTTGAGATGGTGGCAGGAATAATGACCTAAAGTCGAGTTAGCATGCTGCTCATCTTGGAATTGAAACAACTTTATCAGGAGATGCACTTACCATAGGAATCTTGAAAGACTTGTAGTACTCGCGTGCTTTCCTCAGCTCTGAAACAGCTGTGAAAGCCTCGAAACCACCAACAACGAACAGTGACTGGATGTTGAACTTCTTGAAGACGAACGCAACAGTCTCGAGATCCTCACTAGGGAGCCCACGGTTCGTTCCGATCTCAGATCCACCCTTGGAGGCCCAGGTCTCGGCATCAATCCATTTGATGTCTCGCACCGCGCCAACTGGCTCATCGGAGTGGTGGCGGATTATGCCAGGGAAACCGTTGTGGAGCGCGACGGGTGTGTGGCCGCGGGCGATGCAGTGTGCAACCGCAGCACGGGTCGCTGCGTTCATGCCTCCAGCTGGGGCTCCGACGTGGATGATACCAACGCGCATGCGCTTGTTCTCTGGTAATAGAAGGTCTGGCTGATCTTGTGCGGTAGTGATTTGGTAGGCCTGGTATTGTTGCTCGAACTCGGTGTCACGGAGCTGCATAGCCCTTGAGAAGTTCTTGTTCTCGATAGCTACAGCAACTTCCTTGGTTTGTGCAACAGCCTCGAGGAGTGGCCGTCGGACGATCTTGTTCTCTTGCATACAGATAACTGGGCTGGGCGTGTCGGGGGTAGCCTCCAACACCGCCTTGACAGCTTCAACACCTTGGAGTGTCGCAAGCATACGGTCGTAGGCGCAGGGCGTACCTCCACGCTGGACGTGTCCGAGAGTTGTCACTCGTGTGTCGAGCTTCGCCTCCTTCGCGAGAATGTCCTTGACCTGTTCTGAGGTGATCTTGTTCAAGTTACGATCGATGGCACCCTCGGCGACAACGACAATGGTCTTCCGCTTGCCCATTTGTCTCTGCTTCTTGATCTGTTTGCACATCTGTTCCTGCCAGCCTTCGCTTGGTGGGTTCTCGGGTGTGAAGACGAAGTCGGCGCCTGTTGCGACACCGGCGCTGAGTGCGAGCCAACCGCAGTGTCGACCCATAACCTCGATAACGAAAGCACGCTGATGACTGACGGCGGTGGTGTCGACTGAATCGATCGCTTCGCAGATACGTCCGAGCGAGGTGTAGCAGCCGATGGTAGCGTCGGTCATGGAAAGGTCGTTGTCGATGGAGCCGACGAGACCGACAATGTTCAGATGCTTGAAGGGCTCAACCTGCTCCTGTGTGAGCTGCTTCTCTTGCACCAGCTCCTTCAGCAGCTCCGGCCACTCCGCGCGGAACTTGTCAGCACCTGTGAGGGATCCGTCACCACCGCAGATAATCAGCGCGTCGATACCCTTGATGATCATGTTCTTCGCGGCCGTCCGGCGGCCTTCGCGCTGCATGAACTCCATGCATCGTGCTGTGCCAATGAGGGTACCGCCTTCTGACAGGAAACCTCTGACGTCTTCCCAGTGCATCTCCTTGATCATGTCTCCGCCCTTGACCAGACCGTCGTAGCCCTCGTATATGGCAAAGGCCTCGCAGTTGTTGTGAATCGCCATACGCACTACAGCGCGTACCGCTCCGTTCATGCCGGGCGCGTCACCTCCGCTCGTCATGACTCCAATGCGCCTCTTCTTGCCATCGAGGGGCGGCGGGATCTCGGTGGGCGCCATGTTGTGAGTCTGGGTGTTGTTGATTGGGGTATTAGGCGGGGTGAGAGGTGTAGATTGAAGTTGAGGTAGTAAGTGGAGGCTGGAGGTAGTCGCAGCTGGATGCGAAGGTCCGAAGAGATATTTGGCCGTGGGTCAGTATGAGGTCAATGTGGATTCACCTGTCTAGTTGGAAAAGTTAAGACGCCGAGAAGAAGCGGGTCCCTACGTGTTGGGAAGATTCAGGTCTCAACGGTGGTTGGAGGGGTAGCTTTGCCGAGTCCTGGGTGGTTGTGAGTAGCAGAGGTAATACGATTAGTTGGTGATTAGATGACCTCTACGTGGTGTTTATGTATCACAGGCAACAGTTGTTGGTATTACTCAAACTGGCGATAAGGTGATGGGAGTCGGAGCATGGGTCGCGGCGTCGCGCGCATGTGACGTGGGAGCTCTAAAAGAAAAGAGCTCCCTGGTCCGTCAAGTGGGGTCACACCACTCCGCCGATCAGCCCGAGCCTTGAAGGATCGTCTGGCGAACTCCAACACCGGCCACCGGCACGTTCCTGGCATCGGACGACCTTTGCGTTTCTTGAATTGGTGTCGGTTGCATGCCAACAATGGCCAAGATGGCGAGACATTGCCTGCGCCACGGTCACCGTACGACTACGGTGACATGTCCTTCTTAGCCATCACCCCACGCGGCCTCTTCCGGCGAAGGCGTCCCAGCATCACGATCACGAAGAGGTCCGATTGGCCGCGAATTACAATGATTTATTGGTATCACTCTATGTCAAGCCAAACGTGCCCAATTGCTGTGCAGATGCTCAATCACCTTTTCCTCACGAACCCAAGCGTTTCCAAGCGCATGCTATGACTGCATTACCAAATCCAAAGACTCCAACCTGCAAACATCTATCGTTACCACCTCGCCTCTAGAAAGCACCAACCTCCTGACCCTCCCTTGCCAGCGTCTCAAACACCCTTGGTGGCAGCTTGTACTTGATCAATCCAGCAAAGACCATCAGGTCCTTTGCCTTTTGCAGGAGCTGATCAGCGAGAACCTTGCGCATCTTGTCCTCGAACTGTCCGGATAGAAGACGCTCACGATGTCTCGAGCAGCAGCCAATGCACCAGAGAAGTACGTTGCCAATGTTGCGCGAGATTTCTTGTGGGTATGAGTTGAAGCTGTTGGCGGTGGCACGGATGTCGCTGACATTGCCGTTGGCGGACAGGGGCAGAATGCGGAGGTTTTCGATTTGCTGCGGAATGTTAGTGACTGATTGTGAGAGACAGTGAAGTGAGAACTTACGCCGAGTGCGGCCATGAAGTCACCGGCTTCAATGATCTTCTTCGCGTTGTTGAGCTGGAATAGTATTCCAACTGTGTCGCGGTTCATCTGCGAGACCTTCCTCCACCATAGGCTGTTCGCGTCGTACAACGCAAGAACCTTCTGCGCGAGCTCGACAGGATCGTCTGTTCCCAGCATGCTCAAACTCGACGAAGTCAGATCGGTTCGTTGTTGTTGCTGCTGCTGTGACTCCGCAGCCGTCAAACGTGGCTTCAACGGCTCCAGACGAAGTGGCTCCTGGCCGAGTTCTACAGAGAGTGCTTCAGCTAGCGCGCGGTTCAGGATCGTTACGACACTGTCATACTCGCCAGCAAGATGGCAGAGTAGGATGGCGTCGTTGATGCGTCCATTGTCGTCTGCCATCCTCGCGGCTTCGCTAGTGATGGTGTTCAACAAGCCCATCTCGCCATCTAGTTTGAGCAACGGCACGCGTTCCTGGATAAGACCCGGTGTCGTCTCGCCGTTGGATTTGACGTCGCCCAGCAAGGTAGAGAACTCGCGCGTCTCGAGAACAAGTTCGCGAAGAGCTTCATGGCAGAGCTCTGCCTGTTGTCGGCCTGCTTCACCTGGTAGATCGGCATTCATGCAGATCAGCACCAGATAGTCGGCCGCCGCATCAGCTCGTGCAGCACGGAAATCGCTTGTGTAGTGGCCAACGATGCGTCCAAAGTTGAGCTGCGGTTGTTGTCGCGTAGTGAAGGTCATGATCTCTCCACCTGCAGTCGTCCAGTCCGACACGCGGATGAGGCCGTAGTAGTCTAGAGCAACCGCGAAGTGAACCGCCGAGACGTAGTTGTGGGTGTACAGGTAGTTGATAGCTGGCTCGAACAGGCCAGCCAGCGTAGCGAGATAGAAGTAAACTCCATATCCGCCCGATGATTCGGCGTCGTCGTTCATGAAGTGGCGCTGGCCAATATCTTTGATGACTGTTCTCAGTTCTTCTAAACCAAAGATCTCGCCGGCGTTCTCCTCAGCGCGGTTGCCTTCGCGGGCCAAGTTGAACTGCAACCATACCCAGTCGTCCATGTTCTCCCTGATCGGCTCCAGGTTGCGCTTGCTCATGTCACATCGACCAACAATCTTGTAGCAAGCCAATCGGTAAGGGTCCTCTGGCGTCTTCAAACGGGTCCTCTGGGCATGTGTGTGAGCGACCTTCTGTTGCGTATCGGGGTTCAGTCTTCGGTCCGGATCGCTGGCGTATTGGGATATCGCCGCCTGGAAGTTTCGGTCGGTGTTCTGGAAGAAGTTCCTCTTCTCTCGTACATATTCAGCAGCCTCGGTAAGTAGACCACCCTTCAGGAGGAAGAATATGATGATCCAGGGGAACTCTTCGCCAGCTTCGCCTATTCGCTGGAATAGCTCAGTATCTGCGCCAAGCTCCTTGAATGCAGCCTTCGCTCTCACGAAGCCTCGGATCTTGTTGAGCATTGAAGGAACACCACCAACGAGCGCCTCTGCGGGGTTTCTCCGTAGGACGTCTTCCACCTGCTCCAAAAACCTGCTTTCCAGGTACTTTCGAGACCCGTCGAGTATACGCTTGCGCATGCGAACGCTAGCAGCAGAGTTTGGTTGTTCGTCCAGGTAGTCTCTGGCGAAACTTCGCTCTTTCGGTTGGTTCGAGCCAGGGTTGGATGCCTCGAGTTCAGTCTTCTCGCCGGTGATGGAGATGAGCGCTCCGTAGGCGCGTGTGAACTGGTCCGAGTATTCTGTACCGGCAGCCTTCTCTACGTCGGAGAATGCATGTAGTACCGAGAATGTACTCTCCCGCAGCCTGGACTCGTTAAGCTTCTTGACTTCTTCCATGAACTTCTCCTGCTTGTCGCGAGCGTATCGATCCTGAGGAGCAGCTTGTCCGCCCATGACTGACTTGTCGGAAGAATCGCGCCCACCAAGAACGCTCTGGGAAGCACCGAGAACGGGCGGTCCAGCAGCAGAGGCTCCAAAGGTTGATCGTCCGTTGACAGATGCACCGTTGGGTCCCATAGAACGGCCCTTGCGCCCAGTCGCGCGTCCAAAAGCTCCGCGAGCTGTGCTGCCGAATGCGCCGCTCTGAGATGCTGCCATGTCTTCGCTCTGTCGGCCAAGCCCAAAGTGTTCGTAGATCCTTTGCCTCTGCTTGTCCCATTCAATCTGAACGTTGTCCTCGAGGAACGTGTCGAAGTCGCGCTTGGATTGCTCGAGTCCTTCCTGAATGAGGGCCAGAGTTGATTGCGAGTGCATGTTCGAGATGTAGCCATCAACGTCGTTATCGAAGAGGTTCTGTGCCTGACCGGGTGCGGCGAGTCCGCTCTGCGAGGAGAATTGGTTGAGGTCGCGGAGGGTGCTACCCATCTTCACGCCGGAGGCGGAGAGTAGGTAGTGTCTGGAAGTAGTCAGCATGCGATTACATGTCACGATTGTGTTGAACCTACGCAGCGCGATCCTGTGAGCGGTCCTGGACCTGGTCGGCTGAGGGACCGCCAGCGCCCAGGTTGCGCACCTTGCGTGCGATGTCTCCCAGGCCCAGCTGCAAGGACGGCAGCTCGTCAAAGTTGGTCGTTCCATTCTCGCCAGCATTGCGCTTTCGCCCTCGCTCGAGCAAATTATCGAAGTGGGCTGAGCGACCGGTGCCAGCGTTTGCCTGGGCCAGTGACGTGCCCTGTTGTTGCTGCTGCTGTTGTTGGGGTTGCTGCTGGTTCGAGGTAGCGCCGAAGAGAGACGATTGACCGAATCCGCTCGTTTGTTGCGCGTTGTTGGTTGTTGATTGCGACGCCGTGTTGTTGAACAGCCCAAGGCTGCTGGGTTGCGTTTGTGTTTGCGGCTGCGAAGTCGATCCGGCGCCAGCGAACAGCGAGGATGTCGTGGTCGTAGCTGGCTTTGCTCCGCCCAATCCACTGAAAAGTCCGCCTCCTAAGCCTCCAGAGCTTGGTGCCTGTATCGTACCAGATTGCGCATTCGAAGCACCGCCGCCCAGGTTGCCAAACAAGCTTGATCCAGTACCGCCTGATCCGCCGGTTGCTGTGCCAAACAGTCCTCCGCCGGATGCGCCAGTAGAGGCGGGCTGCGAGCCTCCAAGATTGCCGAAAAGCGACATGGTGGTGTATTGGGCGGTGTTGTTGATGGTCCCGAAAACAAACCTGGAGAAACGAGATCGCGTTGTTCAAGCTTGAGAGCTCGGACCCTCGCGATCCCTGTCTTTCAGGTACCGCGTCGTGTGAAAGGACTAGTACCACATCATCTTCTCAAAGCACCACGAGATTGAAATACGATCTCTGCCACGTGCATGCTCTACCTCAACCCGGTGCGAGGAGGGTTTACATGCTTGATGGAAATTTGGCACAGCAGGTGCATGGCCACGCCTGGCATGTCAAAGATGAGCCAAATGCGAGCGGGTGCATGACCGAATGATATAAAACTTTGTATGCTAGGTAGTAGCGACACGCAAACGACTATACACACGCTCAAGCTCTACCATGCGGTGTATAACGATCTTGTCTCTGCAATCTGCGCTAGCAAACGACTGATTACATGGGCTCTTCAAAAGCGATGACTTCTCGAGATAATCTCGAAACACTGCCATCACTTCTTAGCAATACACTTCCCTAACAATATGGCCGGACGTTTGCCTTATCTACCATCTTTCAGTATTCCTCTCCCAGAGCCGTGGAGACACGGACCTGCCCAATACTCTCGAGGTCATCCCGATCTGCCCAATGGATGGTATCAAGACGGTCGAAAACTACATAATGTGAAAAGTTCGAAAGCTTTCATCTGGCCGAAAGACGGTAGAAAGGGTACCAAATTAGGACGCTTCAAAGATATCTTCCAAGGCAAAGGCCCCGATATGTTCGTCACCTGTGCGGCTGATCCGAAAGACTTCATGGCCAACCGTCCATCGCGGGCTCAATGGACCAGACACACCCACCTCGACGGCCCTCACCAGCTCGGCTTCCGCGCTTCGAAGTTTGCTCCCTGGACAGAAGGGGGTATGTTGTCAGGTGGGCGTTCGCGGAAAGAGGCCTACGATTTCCGGACCAGAAAGTACGTAAAGCGATACCCTCGAATGTGGACGGATGCGGTCTGGCAATCAGAACCATACAAGAACAGGGAATACAATACATTCCCCGAAGCTATTCGGTACATGGACGGAATCTGGTGGCAAGATGCGCAACACTTGCCAGCGAATCGGGGTGGGCCACCCGAGAACGAACTTGGGGAGCAGTGGTTCTTCGCTTAAGACGATTCATCTTCGGAGTCTGTTCAGATACAGCCTTCATGAAAGGCTTCCCATATGGTTTCGAGAGCATCAGTCGTCCCAGCGACCTGTTTACTTCGTCTCGCAGTAGGCGTCAGCGTCGAGTCATCCAGAAGTTTCCCGCATTTAGCACACGACGTTCCTTTCACAGTCTTGTACGCAGCAATCATATCCTATAATAATTAGCATCCACCCAAACATACAAATTCCACAAAAATCCATGTACATACCAAAAGATACTTCAAATCATCTGGGTTCGGCCGTGATGCAATACATCTTGTGATAGCCAAAAAGGGCTCCGTCGTCCCCAAGCACTCTGCATTGAGTTTGTGCCGTCCGTTTGCGTCGCGCTCGATGCCAACGCGGAATTTCAACATCAGAGAACCGGCGACGAAGCGTGTCTGGATGCTGCGATCCTCATCAAGTGTTTCGACTTTCAGATTCGGATGCGCCTTCCTAAAGTCCACCACAATCCTCTCGATATCCTCGTCAGTGACAATAGCACCGGTATCCTCTTTATTGTCCCCTCCTTGACTCTTCGTCGACTCCTTAGCCTTCCGCACTCTTTCTACCCATCCATGAGAAGGTATCGAGACGCTCTCTGACAGATCCGCATTTGCGCCGAGGCTCTGCTTGACGTGTTCGAACGTGCTCTGTACTTCCGATGACTTCCACTGGCTCTTGAGGGAATCGAGGTTCTTCTGAGAACCTAGTACGCCGTCGGCGTAGAGTTTATACGTTGCGGAGCTGCGAGGGCGGTGGAAGGGCTCGATGATGCGGGGGATGGCTAGGCGCATGTCGCTAATCTATCGTACATGAGTATGAGTTATTAAGAGAAGGCGGCATGCGATTCTCACCTGCGCCTGAAGCTGCTCCAACTGTGCGAGGGCTGCTGTGCATTGCGCCTCGTCCCAGCCAGCGCCGGGTTGCGCTGCAACGTCAGGAGCGCCCATGGAATAATATAATGGTATAATCAAAAAATAAAAGCGGTGATGCGAAGGCGATTCAAAGGCGGGGATATGTGAAATAATAGGGTGCGATAATGTGAATGGTCGAGGCGTGCTGCGATTGAAGTGGAAAGAGCGACCCGTGGTTCAAGGACGCTTGACGATCGGAAGGTCCACCGGGCGCTCCTTCCCCACTCGCCGAACGCGTCTACGCGTAGTCACGATGCGGACAAAGGATGCCACATGAGCATGATTGATGGCGCAGGGCTGTGAATGATGGCTCATGTTGAAGAAGTGGAGAGCTTGAATAGATCATGACTCGATTTAAAGACGGCATCTCGCTGTAAGTATCGATTGATCATATTTGAACAAATGTGTTGCGCCTAGAGATATATACAATACAATCACAAGCTTCTCTATAACTTAGACTTCTCCTTGACAACACTCTCTTGAGGTCCAATGAGCGGGTCATAGACATTCATACCCAGAGTGTCGTGAGGTACGGTAGCAGTGTGCATACTAAGCCCTCTTGTGTCAAGCATCGAGGGGTTCAGGTCCGCAATGCTTGAAGCACCAATGAGGCGCATGTTCATCTCCATCTCATCCTTCAGCAGCTGCATAGCGCGGTCGACACCTGGCAGACCGTATGCCGACATGGCGTAGAGGAAAGGCCTGCCGATGCCTACACCCTTGGCGCCGAGTGCAACAGCCTTAATGATGTCTGTCGCACGTCGAATACCGCCATCGATGTACACTTCAATGCGATCTTGCCAGCCGCGTGCGCGAAGAACTGGCATGACCTCTGCGAGAACCTCAACACCGGAGCGAGCGAAATCGAGCTGACGGCCACCGTGGTTGGACAGGACAACACCGTCACAGCCAACCTCGACAGCGCGAATAACATCCTCAACACACTGCACACCCTTCAGAATGATGGGCATCTTGGTAATGCTTCTGAACCACGGGATATCTTTCCAGCTGAGGCTCGGGTCAATGAAGGACGAGATGGCTCGTGCGGCGCCTTGACTCCGGTCAACATTGTCGCCGCCGGTGCTCTGGACGTTGCTGCCGACATCGTCGAACTTGCTTCGCATGTCTTTCTCGCGACGACCGAGTTGCGGTGCATCGACTGTAATGAAGAGACCCTTGCAGCCGCGTTTCTCGGCGTGCTGGACAATGCGCTTTGTGACTTCCCGATCCTTGTTGACGTACAGTTGCAGCCATTGCACTTGACCGTCTTTCGCTTCATCCATGATCTCGTCGAATGAGCATGACGCTAGTGTTGGTATCATCTGGACAACATTGTGCTTGTGTGCGCCGCGCGTAAGAACGACCTCTCCCTCTGGATTACCGAGCTTGCCCAGGGCTGTCGCGGTGACATAGAAGGGGATATCGACTTTGGTGCCGAGCATTGTAGTGGACATGTCGACCTTCTCGACGTCGATGAGTACGCGCGGTCGAAACCAAATCTTGTGGAATGCGCTGTGGTTTTCTCGTAGTGTCTATTAAAAGTCAGTTCAAGCGATCGCAGTGGTTGTCAGAATAGACCTACAATCTCATCGTCTGCACCACTGGAGTAGTATGCCCATGCCGTCTTCTTCATGACCTTGCGCGCGACGGCCTCAAAGTCCATCAGGTTGTAGCATTGCTCCAAGATGGGCATGCGCGCAATGCGCTCCTGCCTCGCTTCCTCATCAGGGTCGATCTCCTTCGCTTCTTCCTTGACGGTGTTCATGTCCACCTCGCCCAGGTGCTTGGACTTGTCGAGATACTTGTCGAGCGTGTCGGGCGGGTGGATCGGCTCGAATGCCTCAGTGCCGTCCTTGCCAGCATACTTCAAGACAATCTTCTGGCCTCCGGGATGCTCAGGCAGGAACTCGGTGACATCGTAGGCGCGACCGTGGATGATGACCCAGCATGATTCGGCGTTGTTGTGCTGGGCGACCTGCTCGCCGGTGAGCTTCACCTTCTGGGTGTTGTTGCTGTCGTGGTTCATCGTGGCGGCGGTGTGTCGAGCGCGAAATGTTGAAGGGCAGGTAATCAAGACGCGAAGATAGGCCAGAAAATATATGGAGCCGATCTAGGTTATTTCCAGACACTAGAGGGCTTGGACGAGCGGAAGGGCCAGGTTGGTGACGGCAGCATGTTTGGGGTAATAGCTCGGTACATTCATCCCCGCGGCTTCGGATGCTGGTCGCGGAGACGCATCTGAGTTAGCACCCTAGCCCATGAGCTCGAGGCGAGAGCGATTCCGGGCTTGTCGCATTGGGCATCCCGTCTCGGTCCTTCGCAGGCGGTTTTCTTGAGGATATATGTGTCGGCCAGGGACTGTCGTTCGTCGAGGGAGCTTAGTTTGGGTAGGTATTAACGTTCTCGTCGGTCGCGTGGAAGACTCCGTGCTGCTCCGAAACGCGGGGAAGAGACAGCTGGCTGGGCATGACGTGCATTGTTGACTGCCCGACACACAGCATCAACATGGCGCGTCATCCCCTGGATGATTATCAGTCCCCAGGGCTGCGATCACGATGGGCATTCACATTCCCATCTGGGACGCACCCTTCTCAGATCTGATTCACATTGGCTTAAGGCGCCTGTCACATGGCTCCCCTAGCCAAGAGAATCGGTGCAAGCGCCAAACGCAGCTGGGCTGTCATTCGGGCACTCACCTCCTGCCTAATATTCTCAGATACCCTCTACGTCAATCCTCTGCCTCTTCTCACATCTGCCGGCGACTCTTTCTCACTGCTCGCCATGCAACTTGTTCTCCCGCCGTCTCCCACGCATTTCCTTTCTTTCTTGCTCCGAGGGACCGCGACCGCGCATATCTGAGCCGACCCCACAACACCGCCTGCCGCCCCATCCCTGCACCGCCAACACCGACGTATACAAATAGATTTGGCGTAATACCGCGATATGTCCAACAGTCTGGAAGCAAAGATCGTGGTCCTCGGTAGCCAAGGAGTTGGAAAAACTTCTCTCGTCCACCGATATGTCAAGAACGCTTTTACGCCTCCCACGACACAGTCTACCGTGGGTGCTTCCTTCTTGACAAAGAGGGTTGTGGATATCGACACCTCCACCGTGGTTCGGTTACAGATATGGGATACCGCAGGCCAGGAGCGCTTCCGGTCCATATCCAAGCTGTATTATAGGGGTACGTTAGTATTGTTCCTTTCGCCGAATCAACTCTCATTTTCTGTCGCAATACACATCGGGTCTCTTTTCGCTATCGAGATACCCCACCTTCGGCAGCCGAGTGCGGGTCGTCCACTGTAAACAAACGTCCAGCGCAGAACTAACATTTTCTTCCAGGCGCAAATGCTGCGGTACTATGTTACGACATCACCGATCCGTACTCGTTCGAGGAGATGGGCCGCTGGTTCAAGGAACTCAAGACAAACCTTGGAGAGGACGTGATCCTCCACGTTGTAGGAACAAAGTCAGACGTCGTAGCAGAAGACCCTACCAAGCGAAAAGTGCCCTTCGAGCGCTGCATCGAATACGTCGCCGAGAACCTCCATCCCACACAGAACGGACAACCACACAGTGCTGCAGCAAGCGGCTGGGGCTCTGTACCAGCAGCCTTCCACAGCGGTATGGCGTCGCCACAGAGCAACCGATCGAGCGGGTTCTGGGGACAAGACCTGGGCTGGGATTGCTGTCACGAGATCAGCGCCAAAGACGGCGAGGGTGTAGACGAGGTCTTTCGCGTCATCACCCGCAAGCTGGTCGAACAGCAGCAGAAGAAGCTCGAGGAAGAACAACGGCAGTACGCCATGGCTGGTGTCACTCCTGCCATGGATAACAACGGCAATGTCGCTGGATACTTCGACTACCCTGGAACGGGTAATGGAAGCTTCCGCTTGGGCACAGGCGACAAAAGGCGGAGCTGGCTGGGCTTCCCCACTACACCCAATGTCGCTGGACATCAGCAAGATTGGGAAGAAGACATCAACCGGGCGCAGAAGAGCAAGAGTGGCAGGTGCTGTTAATATCTGCCCCAACTTGGCTCTTCGAACATGTGTACGCATGTTCGTACCCTCTATCATCACATTTCTTCCTCAGAGGGGCGTTATCACGACAAGATTCGTTTGAGGACGCCCGCTCGCGTTTTCATAGCTCTCTTTTTTACGCGTCTCATCTCACGACCATGCTTGCTGTCGTTCCTCGATTACATCTCGGAGGCTTAATTTGTTGTTTCCTGTCTGTCTTTTGTAGCGAAGCGTTCGAGCGAGTCGTTTTGTATTGCATTTACAGCGATCATGAGCGTGTTTGTTCTTCGTCCTTTATCGCGTTGTCTGATGATCTTCTATTGGGAGATATGCGAGCTAGATGACGTCTTCAGCGTTGGATGCATAGCACGACAGTGGCTCTGCTTAATGTCTACATCATGGTCTGTACCAGTCTACTATTATTCATCGTCTTATCGGTGAGCAGATAATGCTGCGTTGTCTTCCAGATAGTGTACCGCCCCTAAATCGATCGTGGTCGCTCAACCCCTCACACTCTTCCATGGCTTTTCTTGTACACGTGTGCGTGTGCGTATCTAGACAGCCACCACGGGGGCTGAGTGCAGACGAAGCACTGCTTTATCCGAACTTTGCATGCGGCTGAGCGCAGTCATGGGTCTCACCGGTTCAGCTGGCTGATTCAGCTCTCTACACACTAACTTTAGCTTGGGGTAAGCTCAGCCCCATCGCAGTCTCAATTACAAGTCTTTGTTTTGTTGGGAGACCATTCAATACATTTGGAAGCGGCGTTCCGCGAAAGTTATTTAAGTTGGCTGTGCCAGAGCGGTATTCTGCGATATCCGCACTGCTACACGATTTGACGCTCTTGGCATACCTTGCTGTTCCTTCTCAATACCCTTAGGGAGTATTCGCCACCCTCTAAAAACGATGACTACTGTATTATGTACTCATGTGAATCTCAATGCACCCGAGGTATATCACTAAACATTCTGTTATCGTTACATGGCTAACGCAGCACAGAGAACTGCTGCATTCAGGCGGGGAGACAGTGTCAAAATCAGGATCGTGACAATGGTCAACGGCGAAAGGAAAGTCTTCAAGGGCGAATACAGCGTGAAGGACTTGCAGTATCGCCGCCGGTCTGGGGTCGAGTATCAACTTGAAAGCTCTGACGGGACGGATTATGAAAACGGCGCATGGGTTAGCGAAAGGGAACTCCGCCCTGTCTGAATTGTGCATCTGCAGGTTGTCAGCCAATTCAGCCACTGCATTAGTCTGAGCGAGAGCCCCAGCTAATTCCAGCATCCAAGCAAAGCAATTTCCTTCACCATTCTTTCTCCGTCCTCATGACTTCACCTGAGCAGCCTGTCAATTTATTCTACTTTGATCAGAATGGCTGAATCTTGTGCGAACATTGCCCCCAACACTCTGGAACTGGGAACTGGGGCTCGAGGTAGTGGCATTATTGCGTTTGATGGCGGATCAAATTAGCTAACGGCTGCGGACAGCATCTAAGGAACTTTCGGCCAGGGAAATCAACGAGATACTCAAGCAACCTATGCCAGTCCACGGTGCGTTCTGAGCGACAGTTCGCGATAGGTCCGCTAATGTCAGTACACCTACAGGAGATGGTTATCCGCGAGGTTATCCGCTGCAAGCAGCTTTTCTATCTAGTGAGCCGAGCCTCTCGATCTATCGTGGCTTTGGCTACTTGCACTCTCGCGTCATGCTCGAGCTCCAGGAACAACTACGTGAGCTTGAGGAGGAACTCAAAAATCTCGACGATGACCATGCATTCTCCAATGACTCCATGGAGAAACTGCGTGTCAGATCCCGGATGGCTGATCAACACGCTGCTCGACAAGAGTATCAAGCTCGGCGCAAACGCCCACGAACAGATCAGTCCAATAGGGGAATAGGCAGCGGAGAAAATCACAAAGCAGATGATGAAGAACAAGCACAGCAGGGCAATAATCCCATCCTCAGCGAGCGGACTGTACTCCTAGCCAAGATCGAAGATCGGCTCCTCAGATACGACAAGATTCTCATCAAAGCACGTGAGCTGGCTGAGTTCCAGCGACCCAACGACCGGGACTGGGTAAATGTCCGTGGGTGGTTCTGGAACAACAAGCCCCTTTCCAACGAACAAGAGGAGTTGTTCATTCAGATGAAGGACGACCTCGTCACTCTAAAGCCAAGAGACGATTCTGGGAAGCTTGATACTTGGATCGACTATGCCGTTACAATACTGCCTAAGTGTATGAATAAAGTGGGTGTCTGAATTGCTCACGAATGAGAAAGCATGCTGACTTTTCGAATTAGTTCTTCGTCAATACTTCGCCGAAGGGATTCCAGGATCCGTATTTACGATTCACGCACACTGGTCGGGTCGAGAAGATCGCTATTCTGGTTGTGGTACTCATCATCATTTTCCTGCTGGCCACACCCGTCTTCATCATGTATCGCATAACGTGGGACAGCAGTCGCACCAGCACATTTCTCAACATCGGTCTCTTGATCGTCTTCTCGTTGTTGTTCTCCGCATCGATGGGTCTTATCACGAAAGCGAAGCGTGCCGAACTCTTCGCCGCGACCGCAGCGTACTGTGCTGTTCTTATCGTGTTCATTGGGAACTTCAGTAGCAATGCGACATAAGCGAATTCATAGCTAAGCATGAACAATGCATGAAATTGCGCATGCCAAAAAATTCTTCGTAACCAAGGGACAGCATACTGAATCTGGCACGAGCCTTCCAACATTGCCACAATCACCCCGGATGGCTGTCTAATTCATCTCCAAAATCCGTACAGCAGAAAGCTCACGAGCAGTAGAAAGAAGAGAGCTTTGTTCGGCATCGACCGCGACTTTAACTTCGCTAGTCTTGACCCCCCAATCATGGCGGTGATCTTTACGTCCTTATCGTCGCCAACTTCTTTGTCCGGCCGCAATTGTTGTATGTATTCTACGACTGCTCTAGATCTGTAATGCTTTGCTAGTTGTAATGGAGTACGCTTTTCGTCATCGACAGCATCGAGCTGATATTCGAAGCCTAGGTCCACGAGATGCTCGACCGCTTTGACATTTCCCCACTGGCATGCATGATGGAGCATTGTACGACCTTTGCTATCCACTACATCGGGGTCGAAGTGCCAAGCAAGGTAGAGGTCGATCGTGGATACTCTGCCGCTCTCTGTCGCATAGTGCAGTAGGGTACGGCCATGGTAGTCTGGCATGCACAAAGTAGGGGCTTCTGGACGAGCAAGAAGGAATTCGATGAGATCGGTGTTGCCTCGCTGCGTGGCGTAGTGAAGGATAGATTTTCCCTGTGAGTCTTTGACTGAGAGTTGTCGCATCTCCTCTTTCTGGGAGCATCTTATCAGCTCTTGTACAGTAGATCTGCTACTCCATGCCATGTAGTGGAGCGCTGTTTTTCCTGTGTTGTCCTGCGCCCATGTATCAATATCTTCGGTATGATACTGGAACATATACGCCACGATAGGGTTGTAGAACATGTGTAGAGCTGTGCGGCCCTCGGCATCAGGCTGACTTGGAGTTGCACCGAGTTGAAGAAGCTGTCGCGCGCATGCATAGTCACTTCCTTGTTTCATAGAGATATGCAGGGGCGTTCTGAATGCGTCAGCTATGTCATCGTTCTTCAACAAGTGTGCTACGTACTCGCCGCGGTCATTTGTAACATTGATGTCTGCTCCAGCATCCTTGAGAATGGATAATATTTCGTGTCGACCATAGCGTGCCGCGGACTTTACAGGTAGTCAGAAATCAGACCGATAATGTTGGAGATTGTTACTTGCATGCATAAGAGTGTATCCACCACGCGTCACTGCGCATATGTTCAACGGTTCGATCGTCATAATGCGCTTCAGGTGATCCGTGTCGCCTATCTCGACTGCTTTGAAGGTCGAGTTGTTCGAAGGTACCAAAGATGATAAGCTCATATTAAATCTCGAGCTCAGTCTCCACATTGAAAACTCGTGATACATGATGTGTACGATGAAACTGAACCGCTGGCGTATGAGATGATTGCAATCAAACGTCACCGCTAGGCCCTGTCCTTCGGCGGAGAATATTTCCTCGCGTTGTTGAGACCATCGTCTTGTAATTGTCGGTCCGTATCGGACATTCAACATCATTGCACCTACACCGAGCCCCCACCTGTGATGAGGCATCAGACCAAGCGTCTCGACGCATCTGGGTAGTCTAGCTAGGAGCCGCTGCTCATATGGGGAAATGATTGCACCCGATCTCACGTTATTGGGCTCAACAGCGATCACGGGTATGCGATCCAAGGGGTAGTTGATCTGTGGTGCGATCTTGTCGCGATTGTGCACTAGGGAGCAAAGTCGCATTTGGTCCGTCGCAGATAATTGACTTGAGATGTGCATCAACATAGATCTGATATCATCGTCAGTAAAAGTAGCTAACACACTCAGACTTCGGCTCACATTTGGGCCGCACTTATCGCATGAGATAAGATGGTGTTGTAGTGCTCCAGGTTATCGAAAAATCGTCTTAGATGACGATCATGGAGCAGCCACTTGCAAATTTCTCTGACACGAGCTGTCTTCCCCCGACTTAGGGAGTTTTTCCTTACTTCGATATCCACGTTGATGATGTTGATCTCCTGGACAAACTCCTGCATACACTCGAAATTTGGAGCCAGCAGTAACTCTTTCGGGAGCGTATCGCAAATCTTTAGGAGGCAAGTAATATTTTCCAGTAGACGTTGAAGCTTTCTGTTCTGCCATTTTATCTCCTCGGGGGCGTCTTTGAAATCGATAACGAGGCCGTAGAGAATCTTGCAGGTACCTCCAGCGGCACCCAGTACGGTCAGAACGCTCGCTGCCGATGAAAGCGGATCCATGTGAGCTGCGTAGAGGTTTCTGCTGCATGCGAGTATAACACGTACAAATTGTCACCGTTTTGACAGATCTGGGTATCGAGAGCATGTTTTGGGGTGCGAGGCTCGGGGCCTGAAGGGTATCGTCATGCATCTCAGCCTCCAGTAACACGTGAGCAGCGGGGGTGGCACAACAACGTGATCGGCCGCGCAGTCTGCCACGGCAACTCATTGCCTTGTTTTCAGGTGCCTACCGGAAGCCATCCTCGTTAAGGCTGCCAAGGACTGAGGCGAGCAGAAGCGGATTCAGAGATTCGAGGTAAGGCTGAATGAGAGAGGCAGAGCCAGGCTGAAGAACGCCTTGAGCACATTATATCAACAGCCGTGATCCATCTTCGATTAGTCCAATACAACTTACCTCGATCAACTTTTGCGATTTCAAGTCGGTGCCTTTGCTACAGGGTTGTATTAACAATCGCAAATAACTCCGTCCATCCATCCAGCTCCTGAAATCTGTCTATACAAGTATCGCAGTGATATCAAGGCGTTGCGACGATGGCGAAAGAGAACACTCCATCCAACTCCCGTGTTCAGAGCGGATTCGAGGTTAAGAACGAAGTATGGTGTTGGCTAGAAGGTGTGTAGTCGTTTGGCGTCTCTGTTGAAGAATAAAGCTAACTACGCCAGGCTACTGGCAAGAAGGGATTGTTACGAAGGTTGATGGGACAACTGAAAATGGAAAGAGGTATGAAGTCGAGCGCAACGCGGCGGAAGGCTGGCCAGAGACGTTTGGAATT
This sequence comes from Alternaria ethzedia, assembly GCF_023757985.1. Classification (NCBI taxonomy): domain Eukaryota; kingdom Fungi; phylum Ascomycota; class Dothideomycetes; order Pleosporales; family Pleosporaceae; genus Alternaria; species Alternaria ethzedia. The sequence continues at coordinate 500,508 of NW_026056215.1, read as the reverse complement.
GAGAACTTGTTGTTACGCACCTGAAAGCCCTCAATCTGGGGCATGCTGTGTGAGCAATTGGATAAACTCGCACAATGCGACCATGTACTGCTCGATTTTAGCGTACACTGATCTACACACGTACATGCGTCCAATATAATTATGAACAGCTACCAGTAAGAGGTTTTGTCGTGCTCTAGGCCATATGTCCTGTTTCTAACCGGCTCTTCCTTTTTGCATGCCAAAACATGGGCGAATCAAATGGGTGGCAGGCACGCAGCAGGGAAAGTGACGTCTACCGCAAAGCACTGGAGCTTCCGAGGGACAAAATCCAACCTGTAGTCACAAAGAATTAAGTACATCCATAGTCTTGTAGCGCTTTGTGCGCGCTGTTAGTGGGCGGTGTTCGCAGTCGGCGTTATTTTGCCAGGCGCGGGTCCAGGGAAGGGCCGACGCGGCGCACCTAACAGGCCCAGGTGGATCCATCACCCCGCGCGTCATATCGCGCCAGCACAAAGCTCAGGCACAACTTCGTCTCCACACAAGTCCATCCCTCCTTCCCACCCTCCGCAGGAACACCACCACTCACTGCGTCTTCTCGAAGGCGAGCATGCGATCGGGCAAGCTCTAACAAGCTCTGTATTAGGGATGCCAGGCTTTTAGTCGCTCAATGAACCTCCAGATCCGCTGGCCGCCGTCGTTGCCTTTAGCTACCAGACCGTCACCGCCAGCGCGCTTTTCACAGTCTTCACCCACCACTTGCGCGAATCAGCTTCAAACCTCCTCAAAATGGCGCCGCCGAGCATGCCGGGTCAGCGCAACGAGTTTTCCTTAAGACGAGCTGCCACCCACCCACCTATGGCAGCGCACCATCCGCGTTGTCCCCGATCGGGAGCAGGCCTGAACCTGATCCTCCCCCAGGAGCTGTGCAAGAGGTTGCTCTTTATCGTGCACCACTTGGAGGCCACTGCCAGACATGAACAGCTTTTCAAAGCCTTGTAAGTGTTACATCCAGTCTGGCAGTCGCGCATGCATGTGTTGATGATAGCCATACAGGTTTGAGGTGGAACTATCCCACCTATTTCGTCGTCAACGATTTATGACCTCCCCCACCAAGCAACGTCCTCGACCCACCAACCTTCGCATCAATCCGGCTGTCACCGCTACCGGCTCCGGCGCTGCATTTCCACCTTTCGCTCCGAGCATCCCATCCGAATGCAACCGCTCCCGACACTTCGAGCCATACTCTCCGACGCTCTCGACCTCGAGTCTCGTCTCAGCCCACGACGATATACACAACTTTTATTGATACCCCCAAGCCTTGGGCGTTCTTCGGCGTACTACGGATGACCTTTGAACAAAGAGAAGCGCTTGGTTTAGGTTATGGTTTGGGAACGCGCGAAACAAAGATGGCGTGCAACATAAAAGCATACATCGGCGCTTCAATACTGGGCATATGTTAGGAAGGCGCATGGCGTATTTGGGGCGCTTCGAGCGCCTCTGGCAAATGTTGTCCATTGTGTTTGTGTTGGCATCTGTCTTACACATATTTAACTTTTTGTGTACATATTTGAATAGTATAATAGCAGCCCATGCTATGCAGGCGCAAACTTCTACCGTTTTATTGTACTCTGCACTTAGTCACTTTGTTGTCACAGCATCGTCGCATGCGCACGCGAAGGCGATTGGCATCGGCACAGTGTCTTAGCAAGTCGGCTTTGTGACACGGAATTAAGACTACACTCTCAATATCCAGGCCACGATCACACAGCACATGACAGTAAAGCAATAACCCCAATATGCTCTTATCACTTTCTCCAGCCATCTGGTCCATTGTGAGCGCCTCTCGGAGCGAGGTAGGTTGCCAAATGCTCTTTCGAGCTCGCGAGCCTCTTGTCTTTTCCCTGTTGCGTTGCATGCCTCGACTGAAAGCGCCGCGCAATGAAGCGTCAGATCATGCTTGTCGCCCAGAGCAGCCTGGATCTCACTTCTCAGCTGATTCAAAGATTCCTTGGCCATGTCAAGATCCCCTGGGCCCCTTCGCTTGAGCCTGATCTCATCGAGTCTACACTTGAAGTCCCAAGTTCGTTGTTTGTACGCATGTTCGCCCTCTTGAGAAAATATCTCCAGAGCTCTTTGGAAGAAATCTGCCGCATCGTTCAAGTCCTCCGTGTTGCCAATTCTCACCAAAATCTTTGCTTTGTCCTCATTGATCTCAAACATCATCGTGTCGTCCGTGGAAAACCATTGTTGCAGCGCTTTCTGTGAGTCGACACAGGCATAGTATGCTGCATTCCATTGCTTCATCGCCATAGTCTTCTTGCCGTTGGATTTAAGCTTCTCTCCGTGAGCGAAGGCGAGTAAGCTTTCCTCGCGCTTCACTTGGATCGCAAGTTTCTGCATCTCTTGTTTGTCGTTCGATTCGTATACAGCATCTTCATGATGCTGTAGCACTGCTTCGTTACCCTCAAGCTTGACCGCGATCTCCGAAAGTTTTCCGAATGCAGCCCGGGCCTTGTCGAACTCTCCGCTTTTCCACAAAACACGTACCATTTGACGCTGCAAATCCCACGCACGTAGCGTTCGTCCTTTCCAGATCACGGTATCATCGCTACTTGCGGTCTCTCGCTGCGAATTTTCGATCAGCTTCCTTGCTCGTTCGAGGTAGTCGGGCGACTTTCTATCTTTCGGTCGAGAAAGGTAGGCCTTCGCTAGAAGGTCGACAAGCTGAAAGTATGCATTACGGCGGCGCCGTCGCGTTTTCCCCTTAGCTTTCTCGATTTCTCTCTCCATCTCATCTTCTGCTTTGTTCTTGTTGCTACCTTTTTCTTTCGTGTCTTCTTCCCCTTCTGTCCGTGAACGCTCCTCTAGTCCGAAGTGTCTCTTCGTGAACTCGAGAACTTTGATAGCATCTTCAAACTGGCCTCTGTGCACGAGCACGTCTGAAAATAGAACAACGGCTTGAACGGCTCGATCATACAGCGAGAAAGAAATCTGCTCTGCATTGTCTCCAGCAAACTTGACAAATCTGTTGAAATGGGGCATAAGAGCCGCTTTGAAACTGGCGAAAGACTTTTGACCCCTGGAAGGGGTTTTATTTCTCTTGTTCAGCTCTGCCTTCTTCCTGGAATCGTAGCTTCTGAACAGCATGGATAAGACCTTGTTGTAACGTTGGAGCTTGCTCCGCGGAGTGTCGTTCTTTACCATCCATGCCCGCACCGCCAGATTTACTGTCGTGTCGACCAAATATACCGGATGCGCACGATCAGTGTCTTGTTTGCGAATGAAGCAGCAAGCAAGCAACTTCTCCAGCCACTCGTTCAATTGCCCGCGTTGTTGCATACTGTATTCCACCCGAATGAGCTTTAAATCGAGACCTGTCTTATCGTCGAACAGGCAAAGAAGCACCAGGAGACTAAGCTCATCAGACCACTCATTCTCGTTCCGCAGAGAGTGTCCCAGGGTAGGTATTAGGAGTTGCTCGGCAAAGTTTGGTAGAAGATATTCCGTTTGCTCGTATTTTCTTTCCTGGAGAAGCTTGTACATCTGTCGATAGTTGTTCTGCGTGTCGTTCATGTACCTGGAAATTCGTTGTATCATCTCAGGCCAGTTAAACTCCTCCGAAAGCCGCGTAGCATGTGTGCCGCCCGTGTCGATGACGGAATCATCGACGTAAGTGGAAAACAGTGCCATAGCACTTGCACTGCCAGGACACTGCATCTCAATGCATCCTCTGCGCTTCTTCCAGTCTACGAGATCTTTGACCTGGAGAAGGTTTTTTGTGGTGTACAAGATCTTGCCGTTTCTACTAGGTAGCGAGTGCCTGATGACATTAGTTTCCCGATCATGATCAAATCCGTCAACAACCATGAACCAATCTCTCTGTGACTTCTCGAGATGAGACTTCACAAACTGTCGCAGCTTTTCCTTTGAACCAAAGCCTGGATCCTCGATCTTGAACCCGGCTGCAATTGCTTCGTACGAGTCATCAAAATCCTTGAGGTCATTCGCGCGCACCCAGAACACATCTTTGGCTGGAGGGGGTCTTAGTCCTTCCGAACCAGTAGCATAATGAAGAGCGGCCAGTGATTTTCTATCCATGATCAGCTGAGTAACTAAGAGTCAGCGAACGGTAGTTTGCTGTACTCACCCAACACCTCGCAGTCCAACAAGTGCCACGGAACTCTTCTCTTCGAATCGCTTAGATATAGTATCGATGACAGCTTTCATATCAGAGGTGAGAACTCCATGCTCAAGTGTAGGGAGAGTCGACACTGAGCGCTTAGCTGCATGGAGACTCATTTCCGCCTTGCTCGTCAAGTCATCGTACCATCCATTCTTCAGTAGTACTTGCTCGTAACTATGACCCTTCTTCGAATCTTTCCTTGCTCGAGTCATCGGATTGTGCTTCAGCTCTAGATCTGCAGGTCTCGCTACCTGGATTACGTCTTCAAGGTGCTTCACAATCTCTTCACGGCTAATCAGAGGATTTGTGAATATTGAGATGTCGACAGCGACTTCCCATGAGAAGATCCGAGCTTCGCGTGGTTGTAACATGTCCTGGATGAGATCAAGAAGATCTCTTAGTTTGTCGTTTTGCCCCTTAAGCTTGGCTATCCATTGTTTGATCTGGTCCGGGCACTTGGAGAAGGCATGTTCCATTTTTTCCTTGCCACCTCGAGCACGTAATTTCTCGAAGGCTTCCAATCCCTCTGAACTCCTCCCATGTACTAACATGGTGGCCAAGAGAACGAATATGCACCCCATCGACCAAACATCGTGAGATCGACCGTGATTCGTGTCTTCTGATGTGTCAGTCACAAATTCCTTCGGTGCCCAATAAGGGTCAGTAGCAACATTCCGAGTCGCTGTGTCGTCCACAGGCTTCAGATTTGAGGTTCCAAAATCACAGATCTTCCAGGCCAGCATTCTTTGCGACCCAAACCTCAGGATATTCTTCGGTTTGATGTCCCCATGGTATCCGGCCTCATAGCCAATCTTTCGATGGATGTAAGCCAGTCCAGATATCAGCCCTCTCATTGAATCTTGTACCTCGGCCTTGAACTCTTGGGATCTCCACGTCTCGTACAGCTCCATGTCATCCGGTTTTTGATCTAACCAAATTTGCATGTCCATTTCTGCCAAAGGGGACACCAAAAACAGGCATTTTGTCTCTTGTCCTCCGATTGTGGGCATCTCTAGGCCAGCGGTAAAGCTAGCGATTAATGACGATAGGTTGGGATGCTTGCGAGATCTCAAGAACCTCACTTCTTTCATCACTCTTTCCACATCGTCTGCATTTTGAGTGTTGGGGAGAATCTTCTTGTACGCGACCATGTCGTTCTAATTGAGTTAGTAATGGCATGATTACGATATTGGTTCCCAACCGGCGATGCTTACCTCATCATGGCCATCCAAGTCCTTGAGGTAACCTTTCTCAAAGATCACCTTACGCACCTGTCCAAATCCACCAGAGCCAATGCGTTCGGGTTTATTCTTGAACGGAAATTTGAAGAACTTTGGGTCGAATTCAAAGTGAACGGCCGGCGAAAGCACTGTAGGAAACACCCAGTGCATCTCGTAGACCTCTTGTGCCACGTCGCGTAATTCAGGAATACCCAGTAACCTCTCTAGTACAAAGCGAGAGTTACTAGCGTCGTCATGAGAAATGTCGAAGAGCGCATGGTCATCCAATATGGGTTGGCTATTCTGCAGGCTGACTATCCGACCACCCTTGTTGATCAGGACGAGAATCGCGAAAATCTTTCTTGCCCGTCTTTCGATGAAAACTACAAGCTCCGAGAAATCCTGGAGGGAAGCCTTTGGTAAATCAAGCTGCAACTGGCGCCGGAGCTTTTCGCGCGTGAACAGCTCTTTCACGAATCGATCGGAAATGTAGCCTCCATTTGGGAGTTGATTCCGTTTCTTCATTTCCTCCCTTTGGTCATTCAAAGCTTGCCTAAGACCACTAGTGAGCCCTGTATCATCCATGGGGATGCTACGTCATGAAACTCCACTATCACCAACGAAGGAAGTTGGGTGCGAGTCAACCACAACAACAGCCGCGCAGGCCCTGTATTAGCGTCTGTTGACGAATTTGGCCGAGTATGCTTCGTGATCAGGTTGCTGGGATAAACGAAGAGAAAGTAGTCGAGCGACGCTCTTGATGGGGTACACAAGGCTGAAGAGGGCACAAGAACTCTGTAAAACTTACTGACGGAAGGAGACACCCCATTTAAACACTTCACGCGCCTTATTGAGAACAAAAGAGCCCCACGAATGCGAAATCGAAAGCCACCCCGTAGGCGAACAGTTCCCGAGGAGCTTTCGGTATGTACGATTGGCGGCTTGTCCAGCGGGTGGTGAGACTATCGATTCCAGCCTCGTGAGGTCTGTCGATGTCCGTACACTCCTGTTCTTTCTGTCTATCTCCGATACGAAGCGAAGTCGCTAAGAACAGTGTTTGCACGGATATTGGCTTTTTGAAACTGCGTGAGTCGGTTGTCTGTGTCTACGTCTGTGGAAACACAGCCGCAAGAATGAGGAAGTTCGAAGGCAGACGTGGGTGAAACGCATGTACGCGCCCTGTCATCAGGAGTTATGACGGCAATATGCGGGACAAAGGACTTCCTTCCAACGCGTATGCAGGTGAGCTGTCAGCCTCGCTCAACCTATCAGCTGCAGGAAGAACCTTGGAAGCCACAGCTCCACGGGTGCCGTAACGAAGGTGGGTGTTGGCGCTTGCGAATGATTGGCCAGCCTCAAAGCCATGAGCGAAAAGTAGGCAGAGGGCGTTGTGCTGACCTTGGGTCGTATTCGAGCTTCGTGTGAGTCTTACGCAAAAAGATGGCGGTCTTCAACCTGAATCTCCCCAATTTCTCAGCCTTGCGCAGTGGTACAACCCTAGTCTGGCTGGACCGGGCACGCGCTTGACATCTTCTGGGCGCAACCTCATGCCCCAAGAAAGTCAAAATTGTCAATATCCGCATAGAATCAGGCGTAAAATGTCACGGCCATCGGCCTGATCTCAAGCCTTTGTTTTAGCCACAGGGCTTCAACTTGGCGGCTGCCTGGACGGCAGCAATTTGATGATATATCACGCAAATGAAGGACCAACTGCTGCGTTATGTACTGCGACTCTCAAAGAGGCATCTGACAGCAACATCCAGATACAGGCCATTGATCGCAGCGCGTGTTTTACTATTCGACTGTAAAATTGGCTATCTTAGCTATTATGGATGACCCTGTGGTGTTATGTTTGACGTGACGGAGGCGTGGAGAAGCAGCCATTGATGCGATCTGATGCGAAGGATCGCGGAAGAGGGGCCGACAGATTTGACATCAAGTACAAATGTGGGGGCAGGTCGAATCGGTCAAGCCGACGGCACAAAGTTTGTGTTCAGATGCTTGCCGGCATACATGTTCATGACATCAGCGCAGCCTTTGTGGCTTCAAGCGAGCTAGTTCGGCTATCCGCTTTCGTGCGTAGTATGTGTTCGTCGAAGATCGTGCAGGAGTATGTATCGTGAGGAGGTATCGAGGTTGCCTTGCTAATCGCCTTCCGTAACGCCGTATCCAATGGTGTGATGTATGCACATAGCATTTTATACAAGTGTGCCGTCTGGCTCGCCCGGTAGCCGCTTGACACGCCTCTGCTCCCAGTCATCGATGTCTTTCGCCTGTAATCTCTGCGCAACTGTCAGCCTATGCCCCTCCAACTGCCTTGTGTTTCCGTATGCATACGTAGTACTCGTCCTTCATGTTCACCTTCCTCCGCTCTCCTCTCAGGCCCATAGCCTGTTCATGTGTGATTTGCTGGTTCTTGCGATCGTATCGCTCGTATCGCAGCGCCGTGGCGGGAGTCAACATGAACGACCCGAGAAGTATCGTAGACAGGAACGGTAGGCCGAAGAGTAGGAAGGGGTGCTTTTGGAGCGACTTTCGGTATTTCGCGGCGAGCGAGTTGGGCAGTGTGGCGCTGAAGGATTTCGAGGTGAAGGGGCCAGGCATGGCTGCGGTTTAGGGCGTGCTCGACCCAAAATTATGCAATATGGGTATTGGTATGCGTGTTTGACGAATATACCGTTCGAGGTTGCGGGCGCAGTGCTTTAGGTGAGGATGGTTCGATGCTTCTTCCATGTCGAATTGCGGAGTACCTAGCGCTCTTTCCCGATATCGGGCTTAGCGCGGTCTCGTGACTACGTGATTTCGCGTCCACGTAAACCCATGCATCTTCTTAGCAAACCCCACACACTCGTCAAACCACCGATCATATCGCAAACTGCGCGATTGCAGACGGAGCCACGTATTAATAACGCGAGACGCCACTCTTTGAAGGTCCACGAGCGCCACACCGGAAATTGCAGACAGAAACCCCACCAGCGTCCAATCAGGCGAATCCACCGTCAATCCATCTTGAATCAGTCAAGACTGCTACGAACGCTCGCTTGAGTCTAAAGACCCAGCATCATCGCCAGCAGCCACTTACCAAGATTCCACTCTTTCCTTCCCTATCCGACATGCCACATCGGTAACGTGCATCATGGCCCGCAAAGGCGGGAGCTCGACTCAGCGGATGGCACCGCCACCTGTGACTAACGGCAACTCGAATGGCGTGCCCCCACCGTCGACCATTGCGGCCCAAATCGTCAATAACGCGTCAAATGTTCATGCGTGGCAGGGCGAGGCAACCAAAGTCAGCTTTGGTGAGCTGGTCAAAGAGTTTCTTCAACACCCAAACACGGATGAGCCCGATGCACAGCTCGTAGCGCTCATAAGTGTCATCGCCGAAGCAGGACTTGAAGGCTTGTTCAAAGATGATCCGTTCGCCCAGGACCAGCAGAGACAGCAGGGTATTGACAGTATTGCCGCGCTAACTTTCATCTTGCAACAAAAGCCACATCTGCTGCTGAGCGTTAGAGAGACCGAAGATGACAGCATTTCCCGTCCTCCGCTTATTCTCTGGTTGGTTCCTAAGTTGTTGGGCCTGTTAGCACATGAAGGACTCACCTATGTGCACGAACATGTACACCAAATACTGCATCTCTGCCTAAGCGCGCTCGCACGAACATCTGCGCTCTGGCGTCCCGCTGCAGCAATCTCACAGCTTTACAGATCATGTGCGCAAAGTAAGTACTACCCTGAGTTCCCTTATGCGAATACTCACGTCTATCTAGCTATCTTGACAGAGCTGCGGTCCATGGATGATCCAGCTTCGGCAGCTGTACTGTCTTTCAACCTACTCCTACCATCGTCAAGCAGCATCAGCGACTTTTGGCCAGACAGCCAACAAATCATTGCTTTGCCCCATGATCTGCAGCGAGCAGTTACTTCGCGACTCGGAGCTATCCATGCCGGTTTTTGTCTTCTCACCACCTTGGCATGTGTTGCTCCGCCCCAGGGCAGAGCGTCGGCGACGTCTAGTTCCCTGGATCACCATGTACCATGGATCATCGACAGTGCTCAAGATTTGTGGAAGCATTTTCGGCGTTGGACGGCAACTTCGGAGAGAGGCATCCTCGTCAATGAAATCACGCTCGCATATTTGCAGCTACTCGAAACTCTGTTCCTTCCTGCAGGCACCCCCGGAGACCGTTCATTGGAATCACTGAAGAATGCACAGTCGCTTATCAATAGTCTCAGCGATCTCATTGATGGTTTATCGACAGCGCCAGAGTTAGCGTCAGAAGTCATTCAAGTGCGACTGGCTATCATCCTTACCCGGTTACGCAGTGTCCTTACTTCGCCAATAACGGACGACTCAGCCACACGACGTCGAAAGCACATGAGCAGATCGGTCGTTCTGAACGACGTTGAGGCTATCGTAGCTAGAGCCTGTCAGGATGTTGAACACTTCTCTCAGCTTCACAAAGACTTGCAGGTATGAGTGAAATACCGCAGTTTTTGTCCATGCTGATCGAATCTAGCTCTCCCTTTGCCTCTGGACGGCACCAGGTATATGGCCTATACACATTGCGGACATACGAAGAGAGCTCTGCGAGGGCGATACTGGCAGTTTCTCGGATGCTCAACTTTCCGAACACTCGACACCAATCCTGAAAAGTTTCCGGATGTTGAACTTGGGCAATGAGGAAAGGCCTGCGAAGCGGCGAAAGAAGCTCCTGGATACTCCAGACATCAATCATACCACCTATGAACGACTCGTAATGATACTCAATGGCAGTACCCATGACTCCCCGGTTCTCAATCTAACCAATCTCCACAATATCATCGAGTAAGTTGTCTAAGTTGACCTAAATGTACACTGCTGACAGCTGCAGGGCAAGATACTCTTCTATGATGGACAACGACCAACAAAATGAACGTGTACAAGTGGACCTCATGACAGCGTTTGCGAAGATTGCATGCGCCGGTTCCCGGTGTCTTGAACTATCTCAGTCTACGTCGCAACCAGTGCATTCGCTTAGCTGCGTGTTATGCGATACGAATTCTCGCCACGAACGAAGCGCCATGACATACTGGAACAGACAGGACGATGGAGAGAGCTGGAAGGAAGTCATTGCCGCCATGCTTACCATAACCAAAGAGCCAGCATTTGAGGAGTCGCAGCAAGCTCGAATACTAATGGCTGTCGCTATTGGCCGTGTCTATAACCACATCTCTGACTCTGAGTATTTGTCTCTCGAGATCTGTGAGCTAGGGCAGTGGCTGCTTGCGTCTATGAGCAGATCTCTGAGAGAACTGAAGCTTGCCGCAACAAGCTCATTGATGGTATTCCTGCGGAACGATATATCCAAAAATACTCGCAGTAAGAATCGGCGGTCATTCATTGAGTTCCTGGACGCTTTAGCGCAGCGCGACGTTCTGTCCGACCAGGAGACGCTTATCATCGCGTATGGTCGAACTGCGTTGACGTGTGGAGAGCTCGAGCTACCCATCATATTACATCACTTGGTCGAATACTTTGGTCATTCTAACGCACTGGTATGCGGTATGGCCTACCGCGAACTTGAAACCATCGCCAAAGGCTTGTCCATGTCCACGATGCAGCTCTTAAGTCCTTACTGGAAGGTCATCGGGTTCTCAGTGATCAAAGACTACATCAAGAAGCCTCAGAAAGCGCAGCAATTGGCAGACCTGATCGAGCAAAGCGTTCGCCAGTTGTTGGTACTGACGCAAGCGGATACCCTTCCGCATCTCGTTCTGAGCAAAAGAAGAGATATCATCGAAAAGATCGCCCAAGCACGGAAGGCTTCTATCATCGACGTCTTGACGTATCCAAGAGGTAATCTGTCCAAGATACTGGCTCTACTGCTATCACAGCCCGTTGCCGACGTTGAAAAGACAGCAATGGAAACGCTAGCAGCTATTGAGCCTGCTATCCGAGAGAGCAGCAACAACAGGCTTGATTCGTGGGTTGCCCTAGACATCACTGGTGTTGCTATCGAGATACTCAGGCTGGCTGCAGACCAAGAGGGAGTCGGTAAGAAGCCATACTACAGCGCTTTCAGCACGCTGGCGTCGCTCGCACCAGATACAAAATCAGGACAGCGCAAATCGACGTCAAAGTCCAAGAACCTAGATGCCTTCTGCGAGACGCATATTCTGGGCATCATCGCATATCTTTCGAACGTCATCGCGGCTCCTAGCGCGCAGGGTAAAGCCGCACAGTATACGATGCCCGAGAGAAAAAATTGCATAGCTGCTATTGGCGACCTCATCGCCCTTGCACGCTTCAGCGTAAACGGCGCGTTACCGCAGATCCGCGCCTGTCTCCAATCAGCCATCGGAGATCCAGACCTATGCGACGACACATTCACCGTTTGGACTGCGTTTTTGGCAGCTCTTGATGGAGATGAAACAATGCTGGTCGTGGATCAAACCTTTGCACTGATTGTACAACACTGGTCGTTGTTCTCTTCAGACACGCAGCTCAAAGCCCATAAAGCTGTCGGAAGTATCATAAGCCAGTACAACCCCCAGCTTCGAGCTAGAGTCGAATATCTTCCCTCACTGGCCGGCATACCAATGCTCTCCAAGATTGAAGGCGAGTTGGCAAAGTTCAGAGATATGATTGAGACCATCAAGGTCTTCCAAGCCTTTAGCAATAGATGCAAAGACCAGACATCAGTCGTGGTGCGTCAGGCTCTGATAGAGCTTGTGCCTTTTCTGGATGCCAATCAGCAGGAATTGCATCAGTCGATAGTTGGCCAAAAGCCTCTTCCGGTTTTGGCCGCATTGACGCGATCGCTCCTCGATGCCAGCGTTCGTTTCTCGGAAGACCACTCCGATATCACGATTCTTTGTGCTCAGTGCCTTGGTATCATCGGTGGTCTTGATCCATACCGTGTGGAAACAGTCCGTGAAAAGAAGCGCGTCTTGATGCTTTCGAACTTCGCACGGAGAGATGAGGACATTGATTTCGTGGCATTGCTTCTCGAACAAGTCCTGGTCAAGGTCTTCCTTTCTACCACAAATGCTAAACAACAAGGCTGGATCGCCTATGTTATGCAGGAGATGCTCAAGCATTGTGGGTTTAGTGCACTCCGTGGAGCAAAGCCCCGATCTTCGCAGGCTAGTACAGAGGCGCAGCGCTGGAATGAGATCCCAGAGGCTGTCAGAACTGTATTAACTCCCTTCCTTGATTCGAAATACTCCGTCAATGTGAACACCTCGATACAATACGAGGGTGCGACATACCCGATATTCAACTCAAAGATCAGCCATGGCACCTGGCTCCAGACCTTTGTTCATGACCTGCTGCGAAAGGGACAGGGTGTGAACGTTGGGATGGTATTCCCTGTTCTAGCCAGAATCATCAAAGGATACGATCTCTCGATAGCTACCTTCATACTTCCATTTGCAGCTCTGAATGTCATCGTATCAGATAATGATGAGAACATGGAGAACGTAGGACGAGAGCTCCTGCAGGTGCTGCAGGCCGATATACATACCTCGGAGCAGCACGAAGCTTCGATCATTAAGCAGTGTAGCGAGGTAAGGTCTTACAACTACTCCATCGAATGCATTTGCTAACACCTCGCAGAACGTCTTCCAGACACTGGATTATCTTTCTTCGTGGTTACAGGAGAAGAGAAAATCCGTGACTGACGCGAGAACGATGGCAGGAAAGACGGGGCGCGGTGTTTCCGAGGACGACGAGATGAACGCCATCAAGCAGCTCAGTCGCGTAGAGGGAATTCTCCAGCTCATTCCTGCGGAAATCATATCTCGAAGAGCTGTAGAGTGTGGTTCGTACGCTCGTGCCCTGTTCCACTGGGAACAGTACGTGCGCCAGCAGCGGGACATGAAGGCTGAATCAAATCAGCCATTCCACGAGAAGGACGAACTGTTACAACATCTGCAGATGATCTACGCGCACATCGATGAACCGGATTGTATCGAAGGAATATCAGCTCATCTCAAAATCCTCAATCCCGAGCAGCAGATCCTCGAGGATCGCAAAGCTGGGCGGTGGACGGCGGCGCAAAGTTGGTACGAGATTGCACTTGCTGAGAGACCGAACGATGTCGAAACCCAGATCAATCTCCTCACTTGTTTGAAGGAATCTGGTCAATACGGTGAGTCAGTACGTGCATACCTCACGAAGACAAGCTAACGAAAAATCTAGATTCCATCCTCAACTATGTAGACGGCTTCCATGCGACTAACTCGCTTCCGAGCAGTACGTTGCCTTTCGCAGCAGAAGCCGCTTGGTCTACTGGCAAATGGGAACAACTCGAACGCCTTCTTACTGCTACCGGTAGCGTTGATTCCAGCCTTTTCGCGGACTTCAATGTTGGAATAGGTAGAGCGCTATTGGCATTGCGTCACAACAGCCGCCCAGACTTCCAGGGCATCATCGAAGAGCTACGAGAACTCCTGGCGAAGAGCATGTCTCCATCAAGTACAACGTCTGTGCAGGCATCGCATGATCATCTGGTCAAACTACATGCACTGTACGAGGTTGAGACTGTAAGCGGTATGGGTAGTGGGATTGTAACAGACCGCGAAACCATTCTCGAAAACTTGGACAGACGCTTGGACATCATTGGGGCGTACACATCAGACAAGCAATACCTTCTGGGACTACGTCGCGCCGCTATGACGCTATCTCGGTAAGTATATATCATCTGGCATTCGTTACAGACACTAACAGAGAATAGCATCGAATTCGCAAATCTTGACGTTGCCTCCGCATGGCTTACGACCGGAAGGCTGGCTCGCAAAGGAGGCTTCATGACAACAGCTTTCAACTCTGTACTGCACGCTGAGCGACTTGGAGACAACGCGTCGAAGATTGAGTACTCAAAGCTGCTCTGGAAAGAAGGCCACCATCGCAAGGCGATACAAAACCTCCGTGGCGCAATCGACAGTAACGCGTTCCAGCAGGAAGACACAGTGCCGATCAACGTCTCAGTGACCACAGCCGGTCGAGGCGAAGAGCATTCGATGAACAAGGTTAAGTGCCATGCTCAACTCTTGCTCGCTAAATGGCTAGATCGCGCAGGTCAGACACAGTCAATGTCCTTGAAGGAAGAGTATGTGACTGGAGTGCAAACCTATCCCCGCTGGGACAAAGGACACTATTACCTGGGTCGATGGTATCTGAAGCTACTCGAATCAGAGAAGCAACAGCCGATAACGAAACAGAGTTCCGAATACCTTGCTGGTAGTCTCATCAAGTTAGTCATCGAGAACTTTGTCCGCTCTACGGTATACGGGACGAAGTACTACTACCAGACCCTGCCTAAGATACTTACGCTGTGGTTGGACATGGGTATGGAAGTTATGAGCAGCACACCCAAAACCGCCAAAGACAAGGAGTTTCACGAGCATCGGCTCAACTATCTCGACCACATCAACAAATACCTCAAGCGCTACGCCGGAGAGCGGATGCCTGCTTTCGCATGGTACACCGCTTTCCCGCAGATCATCACACGCATCAGCCATCCGAATAAGAGCGTTTGGGATGCTCTTCAGACGATCATCATACGAGTTGCATCGACATATCCGCAACAGGCGCTATGGGCTTTGCTCGCTGTTCTCCACTCTACACAGGACGACCGTAGAGCTCGGGGCGCTACTGTATTGCAACGACTACGCGTAAGTTCTCGATCTGGTCAAGGTCAGAAATCAGCTAACAAGAAGAAGGACGCATCGAAGCGCAAAGGAGCTTCTATCGACCTCAAGGCCCTCATCATCCAAGGGCAGCGTCTTACTGACGCACTATTAGCGGCTTGCGATGCCCCCATAGAATCACGGATAGCACACGTAAGTCTAGCAAGGGATCTGGGATTCCAGCACAAACTTGCTCCCACGCCGCTGGTTGTTCCTATCGAAGCAAATCTTCTTCCAAATCTGCCTGCTGGCAACGATAGCCAGACCATCCGTCGCCACAACCCATTCCCAGCCGACGCCATCACCATCCAATCATTCGACGACGACGTACTAGTCCTATCCTCCCTCCAACGACCCCGAAAGCTAAACGTCCGCGGCTCCGACGGCCGCTCCTACGGCCTCCTCTGCAAGCCCAAAGACGACCTCCGCAAAGACCAACGCCTCATGGAATTCAACGCCATGATCAACCGCGCCCTCCAAAAAGACATCGAATCCAGCAAGCGCCGGCTCTACATCAAAACCTACGCCGTCACGCCGCTCAACGAAGAATGCGGCGCAATCGAATGGGTCGAAGGCCTCAAGCCCATGCGCGACATCATCCTACGTTTCTACCGCCAAATGGCCATCCCCATCGACTACGGCGAGATCCGCCTCCTCCTTAACGAAGCTTCGTCGTCCCCGTCCAAAATCCCCATCTTCACTGAACGCATCCTCGGTAAATTCGTGCCTGTGTTACATGGATGGTTTGTTGAGACGTTTCCTGAGCCCGAAGCTTGGTTCGCTGCAAGACTCCGGTATACGAGATCTTGCGCTGTGATGAGTATAGTAGGCCACGTCCTCGGTTTAGGAGATCGACACGGCGAGAACGTGCTGTTAGAGCAAGGCGACGGCGGAACCTTCCACGTCGATTTCAACTGCCTCTTCGACAAGGGTCTCACATTCGAAAAACCCGAACTCGTTCCCTTCCGCCTCACGCACAACATGGTCGATGCCATGGGCCCCCAAGGCGTCGAAGGTCCCTTCCGCAAGGCCGCCGAACTGACGTATAAACTGCTCCGCCAGCATGAAGACACGCTCATCACTATCCTGGAAACCTTTGTGCACGACCCTACGGCTGATTTCCTGGGAGGCAAACGTCGTAAGAAGATTGTTGGCGTCCCGGATACGCCGCAGGAGGTGCTGGATATTACGCGCACGAAGGTGAATGGGTATCTCAAGGGGGAGAGTGTGCCGTTGAGTGTCGAGGGCTATGTTGATGCGCTTATTGCTATGGCGGTGGATCCGATGAATTTGGCGAGTATGTATATTGGGTGGTGTGCTTTCTTCTAGTGTTGTTGTTGTTGTTCTTCGTTTCAAAAGTCGGGGTATGCGTGGAGGGGTGTATGTCAGTATCTTTACATCGTTCTATAAGTAGATCAGTGTTAGCAAATCAGCATCGTTTCTTACATAGCATACCTCTGGACCACGCGCAAAGCTGTCACCCCGATTTCCACACCCTGCAGACAAGACTCCGTGCATATACAATTGGCATTACAATACGTAATTGTAAAATAAAGGTAGGTACTCCCATTCTCTTTGGAACCCGGATAAAAAAAAAAGACCAACGCCTGTAACAAAACACTCGTTAAGAAAAGAGGTTGATGCTACCCAAAAAGGGACTCGCTCGAGCGGATATTCAGTCGTGTAAGCATCGTCTTCGTGCGATCGTCTCTTCCGTACCCTCGGACCCAAGCTTGCTCTTTGCTTCCATCAGATCAAAGCCGTAGCGTGTCTGTCATTCGCATCCATAGCATAACCACTGCTCCCCATGTGCCTGACAATCTCAGTCCAAAATGTCCATCTCCTCTTACTCCGTCTCTCTCTGCCCGACTACTTCTCCTTTCTAGCAGCACTTCCCGCCCATACCCGCGTTTCCGTCACCTTGCCCGCTAACATCGACCTTGGGGGCAGCCGTCTGATCCGTCCTGGCGGTATCGATAAGACGCTTCTTGATGTCGCCGGCGAGACTGTAAAACGCCTGGTCGACGTTGATGTTGCTCTTGGCCGAGACCTCGAGGAAGGGGATGCCGAGTTCGTCGGCGAGGGCCTGGCCCTGTTCTGTGGAGACGGCGCGCTTCTCTTCCCAGTCGCACTTGTTGCCGATGAGGATCTTGTTGACGCCTTCCGTGGCGTGTTGCTCGACGTTGGAGAACCATGTGCGGATGTCTGGGTGGTGTTAGTGTTTTCTTTGTTGAGACATTCCGGCCTGTTGAGCTGGGATGGTAGAAGGTATGTGTGTAGGCGGCGGGAACGTACTGTTGAAGCTCCTTTCATCGGTAACGTCGTAGACCAGCAGGATACCCATGGCACCTCTGTAGTACGCCGTGGTGATGGTCCGGAAGCGCTCTTGGCCAGCGGTATCCCATATCTGCAGCTTGACGCGCTTGCCGTCGAGCTCGATGGTGCGGATCTTGAAGTCGATGCCGATGGTGGTGATGAACGAGGGCGTGAACGAGTCTTCGCTGAAGCGCAGCAGGCAGCACGATTTGCCTACGCCCGAGTCGCCTATGAGGAGTAGTTTGATCTACGCGGGGGAGGTTGTTAGTGTGGGTCTGTGTATAGGCGGTGGAGGGGCGTTCAGGGTCCAGCATGTATGCGGAAGCTGGGCAGGCGCATGTCAGAAAGAGGCATAGGGCGAAGCTTACGAGAAAGTCATAATTCCTGGAGCCAGCCATCTTGATATAGAGTCGTGGGGTGCGTTATCGAGCGGAGGTGGTTGCGGAGTTGGCGCCCGCCGGTTTGGGGTGTGCGGTGGAGCTGGCGGTGGTTGCGTGGTTGCGGAAGAATGGCGGTGATAGACTCGAGCCTGATGATATGTTGTATGCGTGGGAACAGGCGGGCTTGGGGTGAATGTTGCTGTGTGGTTAACAGCAGGCAGCGAAGTAAACGGCGTGGGAGCGAGTTCACAGGTGCTGGCCAACGTTGGACGTTAGCGCCAATAGTCCGCACGGGCTTCACCACCTCCGTCACTGCAGCTGTCGTCTGCGAGTGACGAGCGGCGGCTGGCTTGGTGGCAACTGCGCATCTGCCTTGACTCGGCTGTCACTACCGGCATCACGAACCGGCACACGAGACACGGTCAGGTGCTGGCGCTGAGAAGAGCCTCAATTTTCTGGGTTTTGTTTTGGCCTCGGTACCTACCTACCCACGCGATACTTGTTGAGCTAGTCTTGGATAGTAGACATCTGATCTGTCATGTTCCGCCTGCACCTATTGAGAACACGGGTCTATAATTACAAGCTTCTTCGTATATTTGTATTGAAGTGGGTATGTACGCTGATCATAAATGCGCTGTGACTGGATCATCCCAGTTGCAAAGACGCCCTCAAGTAAACCATTTTGAGTACGCCCACCTAATGCGCTCAACTACTTTTTGCTGTCGCTGCAACCCACTCCTCACATCAACAAGCTCATCAATTTCCACCAAGAAGTCGTGGAAGATTCGTCGGGGCAGGATGCCGCTCGCAGCCTGTCGCAGGAGATGCACTTCGCAGAGGAGGAGACCGTGGTCCTTGTAGGAAATTTCGCCGTCTTCTGTGGGTGTCGCGCTGGTAAGGATGCGGTCGATGTTGCGCAAGATGAGCAGCATGCGACCTTGCCTCGCCCACATCTGTACGCCTTTGCGGCTGCTGAAGACGCCTCGGAGGTATCGGTAGACGCCGATACTCACGAGAACACCAGGCGTCAGACCGATGAAGCCGAAGAGCAACTCTTGGCTCTTCAGAATGCTGTCAATGCCGCTCATTGCGACTTCCACATCAACTTTGGTCTTCTGCACTTGGATGAGCAGTGCGCTAGCTAGGTTACCGACTATCGCGCCCTTGACCGGACTTTGGATGTCCTTTTCGTAAGATCTCAAGACCGTGGTCAAATCGCCTTCGCGGACCTTCGCCCTGATGTCGGCAATCTGAGTCTCGTTCAGCGCGGGGCCTTCAGGGTTCTTGACCGCAAAGTCAATGACCATGCGCTCAAGGCTTGCGCGGTCAGACTCCAAGCTTCGTTTGCTCATGATGGAAACCTCGCTATCTTCATTGTGACGGATGGTACCAATGATCCTCATAGCGGGCTCCACGACCCAATTTGTCCAGAAGTCGATTACAGTCTGTCCTAGTTCGCGTACCCAGGCCAGAATCTCTTCTTTTCGGTTGACAAAAATACGCAGGATAGTGGTCGAGGATACGAGTAGCATGGTGGCCGGTAGCCAATACCGGATGAGGATAGATGGACGTCCGTTCTCCTTGACCACAGCGTTGAAGTCTGCGGTGTAGGCAGGCAATGCTTCCTGGAGGAGATACTGCAGTCGTTCTGCGACATCGGCGGGCTTGAGCGTGGTTGCCGTTCGTTCCCCGGTGGGTTCGTGCAGCGAGTAGAGTTGATCATCTTGAGTGATGCCAGCAACAGAGTCGTCAAACTTATTAACGGATATCTCTGCACTGTTTACGCTTTGGATCACGGCATCCATCAGGGCGATGTTCTTAGCCATGACGCTCTTCCATCTATGTCCGCTTTGTGCGCCGAGCAGTGGGGGAGATTGGGTACCATCGTCGTGTACACTGGGATGGTCAGCAGTCGCTCACGGTCTTCGCGAATGGTTAATAGCATACCTCTCGTTACCCAGCCCTTCGCCTAGAAGCACACCGAGCGCGTTCGCATTGATGAGTCGTATCTTCCTCAACGCTGCGCGCTTCCTCCTGCCTTCGTTCCTGACCAGCGCCAACGGGCTCACGACCCTTCGCTGGATGTTGGCAATACTGCGCTCTTGCACCGCATCCTTGACAAGGCCGTAAAACTGGCTCCACCCATCAGCCAATTGTCCGCCCCTCGACCGCACATCGCGATATATCTCCTGCGACCATTTCCACACCCGAACGGGCGATGTTTGTATCGAGTATAGTCCAGCGAATCGGTAGGTGGAGAGGATGTCATCCCAGTACCACAGGTCGTCTTCCAATGGTATGGTCTGCTCCAGTATCGTATTCAGAACCTGTCCGTACACCTGCGTCGTCGCCTTGCTGACTAGCAGCCATTCCAGTTCATGTTCGTAGCTCGCATCCTCGTAGGTGCTGGCGATGTTGGCACGTTGCAGCGTCTCGGATATGCGTGCGATGGAGACAAGGCTGTGTTTGGATGACGCGGTCGTGGAGAGGGACTTGATGAGGTACTGCAGGTGCGCGATTCGTGTCGTCTTGGTGGGGTCGTGGGCTTCCTCGGCGGTGATGGAGAAGCTGCCTTGTCGTGTCGCCGACAGCTGCAGCCGGTCGAGCTGGCTGTCAATCCGACGCACTTGGCTGACATAGTATTAGCTATGTTAGGCTGTATCGATTGGAACACTCCAACTTACTCAACCACGAAAGACATGGCTACCGGCGCGTGGGCTTTCACATGGAGGATGCGGCGGGATTATTTTGGTACGAGGGGATCTGGAGATCTGAACCGGGATGACGCGCCCCCACCCGCCGCCAATGACGTTCTAGGCCTGCCATCAATCCATCACCGCCAGTTGCACGCAGTTTCCACGGCCTGTCACATGTTTCCTTCTCTTTAACACAGAGACGAGCCAGCTACAAAATGCCATATTTGTACGTGACATGCTCCGACGTCTACCACACGGTCAACCTAGGTAAATCTACTCATCCGAACACACGAACACATAAACGCCTTCTAAGGAATCAAGCTAATGCAATTGGACTTAGAGACTAAATTGGTATTTGATTGTGTTTCACACGCCATTCCCTTATCCGATGCCCAGCACTCATTCTAACGATGGTGCCTTCTACCACGAGCAACCCCGTCCAACAGTGAATCTGCCATCGCTCGCAGGCTCCTCTATGACGTCGCAGCAATTCTTCTATAACAACAAACAACTATAGCCAGACTATCGAGCGGCTGCAACCAGACCTGGCTGCTGGACGCTTCCGATGACCGTGCCACAATGCACTCGCAGCAACACCACCCCGAACAGGAAACTCGTCTCCGACCCAAGAACCAGTCTAGCGGTCTCCCCTAAAAGCAAACAAAGGCACAAAAAACGGCGTCCATCCAATTTCCACAGCCTGTCGGGTTCGAAACAGTGGTAGAGGTGCTAGCTAGCGACGCGAGCGCTCATTCGGACCGAGGGCTGATCAGCGACATCGTCCAAATCCGATTCCATGGAACGCAATTGCAAAGCGCTGGCCTCGTCGTCGGAGAGGCGGGCGCTCATTGGCTCCAGGACGGGACTTGCTGAACGGGAGAGATCAACTTGCGGCACAGTCAATCTGATACCGTTTGGCTGGTCAGGGGCTAGCAGGGTCCCCTCGTCGACAAGCGAGTCGCGCTTTCTGGGGAGCTTCTGGCGCATGCCTAGTTCGGAGCCTACGCGCTCGATGCTCTTGAAATACTGAGGATGTTAGTTGACGACTAGAAGAGAAGGGTGTCGATGGGCGTACCTTGACGGTCTTGACTTGCAGCTCCAGTGTGGCGTCTTCGTCGACGACGATCATCGGGTGCGGGTGCATCTGCAGACTGGACAGCGTCCACATGTGGTTCACGCCGCCTTCGATGCACCGCTGGAGTGCTAAGGCCTTGTGTGCGCCTGTGATTATGATGACGACTTCGCGCGCCTGAGGAACGTTAGACATTGTTGAAGTACTTGGTGGTGTTACTCACATCAAGGACAGTCTGCACGCCCACGGTCAACGCCATCTTCGGCACCTGATCGAGGTTGTTTCCAAAGAACCTTGAGTTGGCCAGAATGGTATCGTATGCAAGAGTCTTCACGCGGGTCCGAGACTTGAGGCTGGAACCAGGCTCGTTGAAGGCAATGTGTCCATCTGGCCCGATGCCGCCGAGGAACAGCTCGATGCCACCAGCACGTTGGATCTTCTCTTCGTAGTCATGGCATTCGACTTCCAGGTCAGGTGCGTTCCCGTTGAGGATATTGATGTTCTCGGGTTTCACGTCGACATGGGAGAAGAAGTGCTTATACATAAAGCTGTGGTAGCTCTCGGGGTGATCACGCGGGATGCCGACATACTCGTCCTGATTGGGTCAGCATCACTCTATATCACGCTGCTGTGAGACATTGGACGCAAGGGTGCGGCGCCATATGCAGGGCGGTAGTTCGTACCATATTAAACGTGACCACATTGCGGAAGGAGACTTGGCCCGCTTTGTGGCGCTGTACAAGATGCTCGTAGATCAGGACAGGGCTGCTCCCAGTAGGCAGACCTAAGACAAAGGGTCTCTCTTGCGTTGGGGCAAAGGTGTTGATGCGCTCTATGCTGCGGCGTTAGTCGATATTAACACACAACAAAGGAGCGAGGTATGCACCAATGACATAGTCGGCGATGTATTGGGACGCAGCCCTCGGATCGTCTCGAATGATTAGCCGCCTATAAGCGGTAAGCCGGGTGTCAGAAAACAAAGGTGTGCATGCTCATACATGATGTATGTATCGTTTGTGCTACTTGCAAGGAATGTGTGCGGAGTGAGGGGTCCAAGGTCATTCCTGCAGCGGGATGAGGGCGATTTCTATGAGGACTTGAACAGCTTCACGTCATTCTGGGGCAAGGTAGGATCGTGAGCTCGATCATCATCCAACGTCTCTTCATCGAAATGACAACGGCCAAACTTTCCGCATCTGAACACGTTCTCTGCAGCGCTCTCTGTATCGGTCCGCATGGTCGCGGTGCGTCATGCAATGGACGGTTGAGAGTGAACGTAGTGGTACAACGCGCCTATCTGCACCACCTTAGGCCGTGGACCCCCGTTCACTGCCATGTGCAATGTTACAGGAGCATGGCGGGGCGTGGTCATCACCGTCGCGTGTGATAGCAGTGGGAACTGAGCCGGGCGTGGGCCGCAAACTAGCCGTCACGGGCAGCCAGCAACGAACATCACGATAGCAGGCGTCACTGATAAGGCCTTGGTGCTGATGGAGTCGCAAAAGGACAATGTTACATTTCTGACTCGGGTGGTGGCGGGCGGAGAGCGTTGCACTTGTGGCTCTAGTGGGCGTCTTCTAGCTCGCGCAGCCCACTCAGCCCAGGACCGGGGGCTCAACCAACAATGTGGTCGCAGGCGCATGCAGATCCATGCATCGTCGATAAGCAGGCCTGCAACGCCCCGCTTTGACCTTCGATGGCTGTCCCGAGAACCACTGACGACGGCCGTCCGGGCACCTGTAGCCGGCGCCCAAGGCTGCTGACGGCGTTGTACATACGGCTGGCGCTGCGGAACACGGATGCTTGTTGCCCTTTGTGCAGTGTCAGCCTGCGCCAGCGAATCCTTGACCGACGGCTGTCACCTTTGTGTGGGCTTGCAGTCGTTTATCTCTTTGTGGAGGCCAGGCTGTGTCGCGTGCTGTGTCCGCCTCGCTACCCCGATGCAGGTTGGCTGGGGAGATTTGGTCGTGAATGGACCGTGTGAGGACCCTAGCTGACGGTCTGCTTAAAACTGACTGCCCCTCGCCTTCACCTTCGTATCCAAACCCTCGTTTAAT
The DNA here is from genome assembly GCF_023757985.1 of Alternaria ethzedia. Taxonomy (NCBI): domain Eukaryota; kingdom Fungi; phylum Ascomycota; class Dothideomycetes; order Pleosporales; family Pleosporaceae; genus Alternaria; species Alternaria ethzedia. Next base: position 476,927 of record NW_026056215.1, on the reverse strand, counting down.
TATAGTCTGCTGCTACCGTCGTGTGGTCTGAGCGCGAGCATCTAGTATCTTTATTGTAGCCTGTCTGCTCGCACCTTTTACATCAACGACGACGTGCACATCTCCGTCTGTCGCAAGGACCAACTCCGAATCGCGCGCTAATCGCCGGCACAACACCCACACTCACGGGCATCAACATGGCGACCACCGAGGAAAAGCAGCCTCCGCACGCGGTCAACTCCCCAGAGCACTCATTGACTGACACCAACTCAAATGAGCTCCCTGCCTCGTGGAAATACAGACGCTTCACCGTTCTCGGTTTCAAGCTGCCATGGTTCGCGTCACCACCCGTCCAGCTGGTCATTGTCTCCTTCGTCTGCTTCATGTGCCCGGGCATGTTCAATGCTCTGAACGGCATGGGTGGTGGCGGCCAACTTGACCCGACTGCCAACAACCGGGCTAACACGGCTTTGTACTCGACCTTTGCTGTTGTCGGCTTCTTTGCCGGCACCTTTACCAACAAGCTTGGCATTCGCACTGCTCTGTCGTTTGGAGGCGTCGGATACTCCATCTACGTTGCCTCTTACCTGTGCTACAACCACACTCAGAATCTGGGCTTCACTACCTTTGCCGGTGCACTTCTCGGTGTATGCGCGGGTCTGCTATGGTGCGCCCAGGGTGCCATCATGGTAAGTTCTGATTGTACGAAGTGGATGTGAGACATATACTGACTTCGTACCTCTACCTCTGCAGATGTCGTACCCGCCAGAGGATTCCAAGGGTCGCTACATTTCGTGGTTCTGGATGATCTTCAATCTTGGCGCTGTTATCGGCAGTTTGGTATGTTTACTTTACTTTGAGACCCTGAGAAGTCCAGTTGAGAACTACACGCTAACTCTACCAGATTCCGCTGGGTCAGAACATCAACACCAAGACTGCCGGCACAGTCAACGACGGTACCTACGTCGGCTTCCTTGTCCTCACGATTCTGGGTGCTGCTCTCTCATGGACCCTCGTCGACGCAAAGGACGTCATCCGCGATGATGGATCCAAGGTCATTGTCATGAAGCACCCGTCGTGGAAGTCAGAAATCGTTGGTCTCTACCAAACCTTCTTCACCGACCCGTACATCATCCTCCTCTTCCCCATGTTCCTGGCATCCAACTGGTTCTACACCTACCACTTCACCGAGATCAACGCTGCATACTTCAACGTCCGCACCCGAGCGCTCAACGGCGTCGTCTACTACATCATGCAGATCGTCGGTGCCTACGTCTTTGGTTACGCGCTCGACATTAAGGGTGTCCGCCGTACCACTCGTGCTAAGGCCGCGTGGGGTGTGCTTTTCGCGACCATCATGATCATCTGGGGCTTTGGATACATGTTCCAGAAGACCTACGACCGCGCCTGGGCAGAGGACGAGACAAACGAGAAGAAGGACTGGTCCGACGCAGGTTACGCCGGCCCCTTTGTCCTCTACATGTTCTACGGATTTTCCGATGCCGCCTGGCAGACATCAGTCTACTGGTAAGTCACAAACAAGCACCCACATATTAAGATGGTCATGCTAACAAACATCAGGTTCATGGGTGCTCTCACCAACAACAGCCGCAAGCTCGCCAACTTCGCTGGTTTCTACAAGGGTATTCAGTCCGCTGGAGGTGCAATCACATGGCGTTTGGACGATACCAAGATTCCCTTCATGACCATGTTTGCTAGCAACTGGGGACTGCTCGCAGGCAGTTTGGTTGTTGCTCTACCTGTCATTCTCTGGAAGGTTGAGGATACCGTTGCCATTGAGAAGGACATTGCTTTCACCGACGAGACAGTGGCGGAAGTCGCCCCCAAGGCGGTTGTTCACTCAACGCCTGGTGACGCCGAGAAGGTCTAGTCAGGTCTTTGCACGGTTTTCATGATTGGGACTTCATGGGTAATGACGGTGTTCTTCAGCGGTACTTGTTAGTTTATGATACCTGGGCTCGAGTTGCATAGCGGGAATAGGGTCGTTTCGTGATAGTGCTACGAACAGCAATTCCCGATGTTCCTAACGAATGAACATCTACTTTCATTATTCACATGCTCAAAGTTGATTGCTGGTGCAAGGGTATGCAGTGTGGATGTGGCACAGTCACAGCGTGGACGGCGTGGTACACAACAGCCGTTTCATCTCGCTGACATCCAACGAAAACCAACAAAGTACCGAGCGTCTGTTACCGAAGAATTTGGAGGACCAGTGAAATGCGCAGGACAAGGTCAGCAACCTACGCCCCAACACGACCTGACACGTACGCGCCGCAAAGAACCCAATCCTCCTCCGAGACAATCTTTTGCCCTACACATGCCCCATCGTATCAAAGCTATCACGGGACTAACTCTACCGACAGCTGATAGCCCCTTCCAGACTACCAAGCTTTACGATGCATCTGTCACCGAGCCGGACCGAGGTTGCCACTGCCCAGGACGCCTGATAATAGACCTGCTAGACCGCGACCCACGCCTCTCCGGATACGATGTTTCAACGGGGCCTCACGAGTTCTCGAATCCACCCTCGCGGGATCGACATGCCGAGGAGAGCCACGAGGTAAGTGACGGTTACAACGGAGTCGTGCAGCAAGTGCGCTAGGTATGTGGTGTCATCTATTCCCGTGATGCTCGAGCAGCTATCATGCAGGAAGCCTAAGTGCGCTGAGTAAGCGCTACATAGACTATCTTTAATGTTGAACTCTTTATTGGGGTTGAAAGTATTCAGAGACTCAACGGCCGCGAAGTTGCTAGTCAGATCTGATCGAGCCTTGGCACTAGACAGCGGGAGGCACGTGCTCTCCGCTCGTCATGCATCAAACGCCGTCTGGTCTTACTGGCTGCTCCGTTTGGAGCCCACGTGAAGCTCTGCGATGATCGCCACCGGCGCATAAAGCCTGCAATATGGTTGAATCATACCGCGGCTAAGTCGTCCACCGAAGTCCCATCGCAAACGCTTACGGCAGGATTCGCGTCCCAATGCGCTAGTGGACGTCGCCGCCCAGCAGATGTAACCGTACCGTAGCAATGGCCGCTCGTCAAACTTCTACGAGACCCCACCAACCCTCGACATGCCAGCAACGCCATGTTTCCGCATATCCATCCAGCGTGCCTGGCGCCAGCGACACGCTGTTGACTGCCGCCCACCGCCAATACATCAGGCCTTTGCGGCTTCCTTCCCTGTTTCCATTTCCCCTTTGGCCCCCGCGATCGCCCATACGTGCTTGCCTGCCGTGCCCCAGCAGCAGGCCTCGCATATTTGTCTCCGGAGCAATACCTAACTACGTTCGCTAGTGGATACAACCTCTTTGATGTTCTGACAAGCCATACAACTATGCTTAAGAGCCTTTTGCGACATCGGTTCACTAATGCTCCCGGCCCGCGTCTAGTCTCCGTTCACTACGACATTTTCAGACTTTGAACACTCTCGCTGGACATTTGCGATTTAATAGAGCGTCTACAAACAACATTCGTTCGCAACTCATACCATCGTCACCGTCTGCCGGACTCCCCGTGCCCCTCCATGCCACCTCTTCGACTCAAGCGCAAGAGCGGCCGCGTCACCCTCGTTCCAGAGTCAAGCAACTCTCGTGACTTGCATCAAGCGTCAATCGAAAACAACAATCGTTGCTGGTACAAACAATTCATGCTTGATTTCTGGGAAGGGCTTCTCGCGGCTCTCGACAGAATCACCATGCTACCATCGCTGCTGCACTCCGTGCTCCCGTCAACGACTTCACGAAGACGTGTACGGGATGGACTCAGGACTTACGACCGCACAATGGACGACCTACTTCGCGAGATTCAACGCCTGTTAGAGGCACCACTCGCAACTGCCAAGATGCTGGACATGTCTACGAGGCTGCAGGCGCAGTTCGCCCCCAAGTTGCAGTCGAGCGATATCTGCATGTTGCCCTCATACAACCACAAGCTGCCTTCTGGATTGGAAAAGGGAACCTATCTGGCTCTCGATGTCGGCGGCTCAACGTTCCGTATCGCACTGGTGGAGCTGAATGGTAGGCAACCAGACGCCAAGAACATGCGCATCGTTGTCATGAAAAGCTACAAGATCGACGAGAAGGTCAGGCAAAGAAGAGGCAACGATTTCTTTGAGTGGATGGCCGAGAAGATTCAGGATGCGCTTGCAGATCCTCTCCTGCAAAATTCCACCGACACGAAGAGCTTTCCTATGGGTCTGGCATGGTCATTTCCTGTTGAGTATGTTACCGCAACGTATGTGGTATTGCATTGACTGACTGTTGCCAGGCAAACATCTAGTCGAAGCGCAAATCTCCTAGCCATGGGGAAAGGGTTCCGTGCGACAGAGGGTGTTCTCGGTCAAGATTTGAGCGAGTTGATCATGGCACCATGCAGAAAGAGGGTAAGACTTCGTCATCAACCCAGTATTTGCAATCACTAACGCCTTCAAGGGTCTGCCCGTACACATGGACTCCATCATCAACGACTCATCAGCAACCCTACTATCACGTGCCTACGAAGACCCTTCGACGCGTTTTGCCGTAATCTTAGGGACTGGGTTTAACATATCCGTACACCTGCCCGTCTCATCACTTGCGACTACCAAGTACAAGGGCTACCCACAGCAATGGCTAGATGAGGCTACTCACGTGCTCGTCAACACCGAGTGTAGCATGTTCGGCAAAGGCGTCTTCCCAACAACAAGATGGGACGACCAGCTAAACGACGCGCACATGCGACCCGACTTCCAACCTTTCGAGCATATGATCAGTGGTCGATATATCGGAGAGATCGTTCGATTGATCCTAGTAGAGGCCGTTCAAAAAGCCGGACTGTTCAGCGGAGAAATCCCCGATCAACTGGCTGAGACCTACACCCTCGACACTGGCACCATTGCCACCATGGAGATGGACGACTCCAAAAACCTGACCAGCGCCACGGCTCTCTTCCAATCTAGACACCCCCTCAGCAAGCCACCTACCTACAACGACATCCAGTTCGTCCGCCAGGTCTCGCAACTGGTTTCGCATCGCGCCGCCGCTTTCCTCGCCACCGGTATTCACGCATTATGGGCGCTAAGAACGGAGTCAGAGGGCTTGACACCTGCATCCGCTGGTCGGATGAGCATTGGTTGCAACGGCTCTGTCATTGAAAAGTATCCCTGTTTCAGAGAGCTGTGCCAGTCGCACCTTCACGAGTTGACTGCTGCATCTGGGGCGGAACCAAATTCAGTTTCGTTGGAGATTGCGGTTGAGTCGGCTATCTACGGTGCAGCTGTTTCTGTCTGCTGTCTCGAAGGACAGTGAACATAACGCGAAAGCATTTTGACTTCATACCCTTCTAGCAACATCATTGTACATACATTCTCAAGATCTTCTTTCCTTCTCTTCTCCAATTTAGAAACACTTTACAGCCCAGCATGGAGACGTTTACGAAGAGCATACGGGGAGCTTCATTACACGGTTCCCTTTTGGCGTTTTTGGGGCACAAATGGCATCGCATGCTCTCGAGCTTGCGCACGACCTAATGAAACATGTTCTAATCTATATTCCTCTCATCTTCATGCTAGACACGTGATGCAACCATTTCGCAGGAACGGATAGCGTAGTACACGAGCAACAACGGGTTCAACCACCAAATCCAGACGAACCCAACAACCCCATTCTTCTAGAACACCCAGATACGATAATCGTACGTAATCAACCTCCACCCCTATCTTTCCATTTCCACCAAACGCAAGCCCACTCCTACCTTACCCACAACGCACCGCCCGCGCCTCCTACCCACCTTCCAATACCGCGTCTCCAACCCCTGTCAGCGAAAACGGGGCAAACCAAAAACCAGACCAAACCCAACCCGGTACCGAGTCTCCGCCAACCGAAGAAACCCGAAAAAGGATTCTAGAGCGTATAACGTAGATAGGATGTAGATGTGGATGTAGGGGTACGGTAGTAGGGGTACAGTAGTGGGAAGTCAGGGTAATGAGATACGATAAGCCCACGTGGTGGGTACGCGTTACTGCGAAATCTGCAAACTGTGAAATTGCGCAATAGTTCAGAAGGATGGTGGACCCACTTCCCGAGGTTGCTAGTTGTTACCCTTTTTGAGGGCAAGGGAGTATATGGTGGCATGCGCTATCAATTCAGTCTTTATCGATTCAGTCTTGTATCCCGAATGCTACATCGTGATAAACGCCATCTATCTATCGCATAACATCCCGCCTCTCACGGAAGTCTCGGGATTGTATCTTATTCGGCATTTCTCACGGTACATGTTCGGCCGGTCGGAAGACGCATCTTATTTCATCCACTGATAACGATGGTAGTGGTAGTAAAGTTGGTAATGGGGATTGGCATATGCAATGTAATGCTACTGTTACACTCCTCCACTCCTCCACACCCCTCACCCCAATCCTACTCCAATCCTTACCCCAACACCAACGTCAACGCCAACGTCAATGTCAACGATCAACCCCGAACTCGGTCGAAAACCAAGCCTCGGTGATATCACGGTGCGGCACGACGCAAGACGACGTCGGCGACAATAAGGTGTGGACGCGCGTAGAGTGGTAAGTTGCAGTAGACTTGTAGGTATGGTAACGGTAACGGTGGCGTTGCAGTGCGCGGTGCTAATACATGTCTGTAACTACGACTACGTCGGCGAGGTCGGTAGATCTGGGGTTGTGGGTGCGATGCGATGTGACATATGCCATGTAGATGTCATGTTTCTTCGATAGGGAAGGTTGTAGTCTACTACCTCGCCGATCGCTGACGATGTGCTGATGGGGGTTGCTATCGTTACATTTCTGCGGTGTGGATGTTGTGTATCGTGTCTGCTCATAGTGAGTAAGCGACACGGATGCCGTGACAGGGAGGCAACATGTACGAAGTGACGTTGCGCCAGTGGGAAAGTGTCGCGAGAGATGAAAGGCCGAGTGAATATCAGGAGATGTTTGATGAATACGTGGATATGGATACAGTTGGGAGTAATGTGACATGAGAACAGAATGGTATAGTAATAACGTGCCGAGAAGAGGTAAGTATCGCCGTCGTATAGAGCCCCAAGAGATGTGACGGTAGGCTAAAAGATGTCGTGCCACGGACTGTGCATTCACCCTGTCATGACGGCACAGCATAATACAAATATCAATCACGGAGTGCCATGATGGTAAGGTGAACGCCCAGTCCATAGCGCAGGTGTACGTCCAGCTTTATACCTGCCTTCTCTTATTCAATGTCCCCAAGTTCCCAACCAAAGACTCTTCCGTATCTGGAAATAACTCTTTATACCAACTGCCATTCTTTTCCTCATAAAAGTATTACAAAATGATCCAAACGAATCAACGCAAAGGGTATCATAACAAAGAAAAAGAACCTACAACACCAACCCTCAACCCCAGGCATCCGAAAAGTACCTCTTCGACCGACTCTTCCCTGCATCTGCCTTGGAGTCCTGCGGAAAGGGCGTGATATGATGAACAACATGCGGACGATACACAGCATCAACAGGCGGCATCCAGTCATCCAGACCAAGCGGGAAGTATTCGTAGAGCAGATCAGCACTCTCATCCGGACTATTGATGATGCCGATTGAAAAGGACGGGGGTCGCATAGGTGTCGCGCGTTTTCTTTGGTGGTCGTTGGGTGACGGTGCTTTTTGAGGCTCGTCATCGGTGAGGGAGAGGGTGACGGGGGCTATAGATGCGCGATGCGGGGGCACGCTTCGTGAGATCTCGGGTGTCGATTGGGCGTAGGGTGTGGCGTGTTGGAGTTGGGATGAAGGCGGATCGGGAGGTATCGCTGTCATGGCGCCTGCTGGTATCTTCCAGTCAAAGTCTGGAGAGGGCGGCATTTCGTTTGCAGTGAACTCAAATGGCATCTGGAGTAAGTCCATGGGCTTGGACGATGTCGCAGGTGGGTTGGGTGTTTGCTTCGGTGTATTCTGGTTCGTGTCGCCAGTTGGCGTTCTGCTGGGTTGCTGCGGAGTGTGCACTTTGCGTGCTGTTGAACCGCCACTGATGGGCAGGTCCTTGCGGGCCTGGAAGTTGCGCGGGCTTCTTCCTCGCACGATAATTGCACCAGAGTGTACTTCGCATATTGGTACTTTGACACCACTAGCGAGAGTTGCTATCACCTTCAATCGCACAACAAAGTGCTGTTGTAGCTCCTTCCTCCTCCCATTGTTTGCAGTCGCTATCCGGAACTGCAGTCGCTTCCAACTTATAGGGAAACTAACATACTCCGAGTCCATGTCCTGCCCGGTCGACAGATCGAGTGGGTATGTCGGTGGCTCCTTCTCAGTTTTGTCTTCGGTGGATGTGCTACCCGTGGCCGGCGTCTTCCACGGGACCGATATTATCTTTACGGGATTGCCCTCGAGTGACTCGGTTGCGGATATGGTGAGTTCCTGGCCAAGAATCGGTATCTGGTCGCCTTGGTCGGTCATGAGGAATTGCAGACTCCGGGGAATCGTGATAGTGCCAGTGATCTGGAAGAGGTTCCTCCTATAGCAAGTCAATTCTGACGGCGCCTGTACATCGGCCGCGGTTGCCCAGGGCGATTCGGCCAGAAAGAACATGCCGTGCAGTTGTGCCGACATGGATATTGACACCCTTTGCATGGCATACGTGAGGATGGTATACGGTACGACGGGTAGCGAGAAGCTGAGGAGCTTGTTGTTGCTCTCGATGCTGGGACTCTCAGGCACGCCATTCTGATCGTGCGGGTGTATCGACTGTTCGTAGCCGCTCTGGACGTCGGAGAAGGGGTCTTCGTATGTGCTGGGGTAGCGCTTGAGCTGCGGGGGCATCTGCTGGAGGTGGTATGTCGAGTAGGCGTCCTCGCTTCTGCGCAAACATGTCAGTAGCTGTCAGGCAGGTGTCGCGCACTGCACCTACCCAATGAAGGTCTCGGCGTCGAAGTTGGAGCGCTGGTCATACTGGAGCGGCAGCGGCATAGCCATCTGCTGGTCGGGGCCGGTGACGGTCTGGAGCGGTATGTACGACATGGTGTTGGTGTTGAAGTGCTCCATGGCTTGGTGCAGCCTGGCCCGGGTCGAGGAAGAGGTCGCTTCCGAATCGGCGCATGCGCGCAACAATAGCTATGGTGCGGCGACGAGGAAGGCGCGACCGAGGGTGCAGTGGCAGGCACGTGGGAGTAGCAGTCGGCGGGTGGTGGTGGTGAATCGGGAACGCTTGGGGCTCTGGGGTTGTCGAGGTGGAGAGATGCGGCAAGGCGAGCGAGCGGAGAAGATGGGGGACGAGACTGCGTGCGCGCTGGCACTGTACAGCGAGGAGCGACACCGGACTAGACCGCACAGCAGGGCTTGGAGCGGTGGCTCGCGGGAACAAGACCAAGCGATGGCCTTCGTAGCTGTCTTGCTGAGGTTGTGCGACAGTGCATCTGCATCACATGCGCTGACGGCCACGGTCGGATAGGCGCGCTGCACAAAGGGTCCCGTCTGCTGTGGGGCTCGGTAGGGGATTTTGACGGGAAGGATAAGCTTGACTACCCCAGGCCACGATGCCAGAGATTCCCAGGCACACTTTGTATATCTTTGCTATGATCCACGAGACACAGAGCGCTGGCACGCTGACGCCTTCGGTAGGGCTTCTCGAAGGGTCAAGCCGAACGGTGATCATCCTACGCCATCCCCTCCAGTGGCGTCTCCTACTCTAGCTATGGACCCGCTCTTCAGCTGTAAAAATAACCCTGAAAGCCTCAAGCACCTCTAATCCGACGTCGCCTATACGGGAGGACATCTGTGTCTGCGTTCTATGCTTGTCTATCGAAATCTGCCATGCCTATCGATTCGATAGCGGAGAGGCGCAGCAGCTCTACCAGGCCAAAGCTCGCTGATCGCCTTGCGACAGGGCGGGATCAGCCGAGTGAGCGCGTCGGAAGGGCAGCTCCTTCGAGGCCTCCAGCGACCGTGAGACTGAATCAGACGGCAGAGCTAATTCTGCAAACATCAAGAACCACGGGCTGCAGCATGAGAGACCGCTGATCTTTGGGTGTAATGGTTGGGATTACGATCCTGCGGTATGCATGCAGGACAAGCACGAGGTACACGGAAACGCCGACGGACCCTTTGAGAAAACCATCCGATCCGAGTACATACGGCCCACGACCTGAAGGGTGCTTGCATGGTATGACATCAGATCATGGTACGAGCGATACAAGTAACCAATGGGATGCCAGTCAGTCCCGGAGAGCAAAAAGCAACTAGCACACGCACCCAAAATAACCCCCAAACACCGACCAAAACATTATTAACCGAAGTAGCCAGGAACATGAGTATCTGGCAGAGGTACCGAGCAATCAAGCAGGCGGGATCATAGTCCAGGTCGCAGCATCACAGCTGACTTCCTCAAAGTTGTGCATGACATCGAAGCCCATTGCCGAGAAGCCGTCGAAGTTGCCGTCACCGTCCATCTACTTGCGTTAGTACCTTGTCGTGACCAGCATTAAACGGCTACTTACATAGTCGAGCAAGCATGCATTGCATCCCAGCTGCTTGATCTGTCGCATGCCGAGTAGGATCAGCCCCTGCAGTAGTGTCGAGTATTCTCCTACACCAGGTGATATGACGGGCGAAGAGATGCCTCCAGCCGCCTCGTTCAGGTCCTTCAGTGGGGGTATGTATTCGGCAAGTCGTGAGTGGTTGTTGTATAGCACGACAGTGCCCACCAACGCACCGTCTTCTGGTCGCTTGGCTCGGATGATGCCACAAGCCGTCGGGTCCGTAAGCGCAAGTTTGTACACCTCTGCTAGACCCTGGCGGTTGCTCGTCTTGATATGGTCGAGTATCGGTCCCGCATAGTCCCACCCGTACACAAGATCAAACTGTGCGCCTGCGCTCGCTAGACTCTTCGCCATGCCAGGCGGTGGATTCCACGTCTGCAGATTGCGTGCTACCATGTTGCAGACAGGACGGGAAAGTGCAGCACCCCAGCCTAGCTGTGCAAACCATGATCGGAGCCGTTTCCGCTCGTTTCCGTGTCCGGTTGGGATTCCAAGATACATACTTGGCAGGCGTGATCCAAGCTGGAATCTCTTGATACCTTCTTTCTGGAGTAGCGTGCGAATAGCCCGGTTGTGTAGGGAATGACCAATGGAGAGCTTTCTCCTTGCTGGGTCGACGAACAAAGCTCCTATTACACCAGTGCCCGTAGCCTTGAAGAAGTATGTTGAGCAGAAGCCGTACAGAGCTTGTGTGCTGCTGTTTCTAACGACAAAGTGCGACTCCTCCACCTCTGGGTGATGCAAAATGAATGAGGTTGAAGTTGCGCTCGACATCTCCGACCGCTGGTTTGGCGCCGTTTCCTCTGCGACAGCTGCAACCAATGTATCCAGAGCATTGCTGTCTCGTTCTTCATTAAAGATTTCGACAAGCCAATGTTGTTTGGATGGGTGGAGCTTTTGGCTTTTGCTGATGGTTCCCGGTAGCGTTCCAGAGGGAGATAATTCGCCATAGAGCACCCTGACCAGGGAGTTGAGAGCAGTCTCTGTGAAGTCATACGTGCCTGACGAAATTAGCTTGTCTGACATCAGCGGGTATGCAGACGTTACTTACATATATAAGTCCCGATGGTGTTGTCCATTGCGAAGTCGTACGGTGAGGAGACTGCGACCACAATGAGTGGTTTCTCACGCCTCTCTCCACCAGTCGTGTACTGCATATTGCAAATCATTGAGACATGCTTTGTGAATCCGTGCTGATACAGGTTGCGGTTTGCGTCAGCCGTAAGGACAATAATAGCACTCGCACGATTGATGAGATTTTCATGAACTGGACGGACACCGTTCGCAGTGTACGATGTGTGAAGCAGTCGTCCGTTACGCTGTCTAGCAAGAGAACGACCTAGTTCTTTGAAGACTCTTTCTCCGCTCATGACTGAAGAACTCCGGTCCCAAGCAGCTGGCTCGGGTGAGTGGCCCGCTGCCCCATTAGCAGCGTCGGATATCGCTCGTGATGCAGCGGATGCCGCCAACGGCTTCACTAATGGTGTCAGTAGGAGAAGCTCCTCCTCACTTTCGAGTATGTTAGTCAGTGGCAGAAGCCTGTTCTTGTCGCGTACGACTGTGATGGAGCTGTTGTACGCTTTCGTTGACAGTGCGGTATGCGATGGCTGTAGCTTTTCCAGGTAGTTGATGCCTGGCGGGTTTAATGCCTTTTCCCAGGATGTGCACTTCTTCTTCATCGCCAGCACACGTCTGAGTGAGTTGAAGATACGTTCCTTCGAGACCATTTCGCTTTCTATGCCGGTCTTGAGGCCCTTCAGCCCTTCTTGTTGGAGTGAGAACGACCGGCATAGGAGGACTACGTCGCAGCCTGCGTTAACTGCCATGACCGTGCCGCCGCCTACACCGATGTTGTGACTGAGAGCATCCATTTCTAGACACTCGGAAACAACTACACCGTCGAATTTGAGATCTTTCCGAAGAAGGTCGTCGACAACTTGTTCCGACAGACAAGCGTGCATCGCGTTGAGTCCCGCCGATGACATGGCGCAACCACCAACCATCATGGAATCAAGACCTCTTTCGATGGCCTTCTTGAACGGAACCAAAGCGCTTAGACTCAGCTGTTCTAGCGACTCTGTGATGATCGGCACGTCAAGTGTTGAGCCCAGAAACTCCAGATTGCCGTACGAAGGGAAGTGCTTCCCCAAAGTCACCACGCCAGCGTCCTTGTAGCCTGCCATAAAGGCGCATCCAAAGGCGGACACCTCCTGAGGATCATCGCCAGCCGTCCGTACTCCAAGGGGCTGATTGCGCGCATTCGTGAGTACGTCCAGACATGGCCCGAAGATCCAGTTGATGCCACATGCAGCAATCTCCTGTGCGGTCGACTTAGCGACTTCAAAGGCTAGGTCCGTGGAGCCGGTTGCTGCCATTCCCATGTTACTAGGATACTGGCGGATGTAGATGTCATCGAACAGACTGTTGACGCCGCCATTCTCCTGGTCGATGCCGATGGCCAGCGGAACAGGGTGTCCAGCATCGTGGGCAATCTTCTGGAGCTCGTAGATAAGCGCAGTAGTATCTTCGGCGGCTATGACAGGTCAGCCTGACAGTGACAGACCGAAAAAGGTGGATTACCAACATTTGCAATTCTTGGCAGTAAGTAGTATGGAGCCAACATGATGTTCCTCGATCAGGGTACGAATGTGAGGAGTGACCGAGGTGCCATCGAAGCCCATCATGAACAGTTGGCCCTACAGCACCTTTGTCAGCGAATCCAGTCGCAGCATGGGCGGAAGCGACCCACCATAGTCCTGCATCACGGGCAAGTTAGCCTGACCTGTGGTCACATTGCGCAAACCTCAGGAAGCCTGAGGGGAGGAAATGCGCCCGACGCGAAGCTCACCTATCGAGGTCATCCCAGACAGGGTCCATGGTTTCGACCTTGCTCATAATGACAGCGCCGGTCGCGTCGCGTCGCAATGAAGTTTGTGGATGCGACGTGGGATTTCCGGGTGGGCACCAAGACTCCGCCGGCGTGACTCGCAGATCGGTAATGGTGGATGGGAGATGGGGAGGATGGCACCGTAGCATTCACGCTGTTCGCGGCTGGGGTACGTGATTAGCGAGGCGCTAGAAGCATGCACCCCCGTCCGTCGTTACACCATCCTCGTCCCTCTGCTATCAGCGACATCCACTCTGATGCCACCTCACATGCAACCGCAATCCATCAGGTTTCTTCGGCGGAATGTGATCATCGCTGTGTTACCTCGATCTCACGACGTCGGAATCCACATCCAGTCACCTTGCGCAGTCTTACAGCGTGCGCTCCACGGCAACGATACCGGCCATGGAAGGCAAGTTTGCCCGCAAGTGATGACTCAATGGCATCATCGTAGGAAGATGAGCGTAGGTAGGCAGTTGCGATAGAAGTAGTAGGTAGACGACAGATCCTTTGCAACGGTTGTTGAGTCGCGCCTGCGCAGTACCAACCATCCAACCCATCCTATCATTATCATTTCTGAATCACATCTCTATACTTCTATCATTATACTTGGCAAGCTTCCCTCATTCATTGGTCCTCTTGACACGACCCACGATGCCTTCAATCGTGCCAATCCCCGACTCCCCCATACGAGAGGACTCATCAGGCGTGATAAAGTTCACAAACTGCCTCCTCGTAAAAAACAACGCCCTAGTCCCCCAAGATCTCTGGATCAGTTCCGCCACCGGAAAGATCCTGAACGGCCAAGAAATCCTGTACTCATATCGTGCCGCTCCAGAGCAAATCGTCGACTTAGGTTAGCTTTGCCTGTACGGAATACACGTGTGATACATACTGATTTCGCACGCCAGGTGGCCGCATCCTCTCCCCCGGCCTCATCGACACGCAACTAAACGGCGCGTACGGCTTCGACTTCTCCGTAATCCCCTCAGACCGCGAAGGCGGCGCATCAGCCTACGCCAAAGGCGTCTCGCGTGTAAACCGGAGTTTGGTAGCAACAGGCGTAACATCCTACCTACCAACCCTGACATCCCAACTCCCTTCAGTCTACCAAACCGCCCTCCCTTTCCTCGGCCCCTCAGGCACAACGCGCGACGCAACGCTCGGATCAGAATCCCTGGGCGCCCACTGCGAAGGCCCGTTTCTCTCCACCACCAAAAACGGCATCCACAACACCTCCGTCCTACGCACCCCAGATGACTCCATCAGCAGCCTAGAATCCTGCTACGGGGCCTCGAACCTCACCTCCCCCTCCCCCATCTCCCTAATCACCCTCGCCCCCGAACTCCCCGGCGCACTATCAAGCATCCCATCCCTAACCAGCGCCGGCATCCGCGTCTCAATCGGGCACTCAGAAGCCACGTACGAAGAAGCGAAATCCGCAATAAAAGCAGGATGCAGTATGATAACGCACCTCTTCAACGCCATGCGGCCCCTCCACCACCGTAACCCTGGTATCTTCGGCTTGCTGGGCACGCCCTCCTCCTCAATCAACAAACCCTATTTCGGGATCATTGCGGATGGCATACACCTGCATCCCACGTCTATAAAGATAGCGTGGAACGCGCATCCAGATGGGCTGGTGCTGGTGACGGATGCGATGAGGTTGGCGGGTATGCCGGATGGGACGTATGAGTGGACGAACGGGTCCAAGATTGTTAAACAAGGTCCCCTTCTTACGCTTGAGGAGAATGGGAAGATTGCGGGGAGTAGCATTCAGCTTGTGGATTGCGTTAGTAACTTTTTGAATTGGACGGGTAGTACGGTGCCGGAGGCGCTGAGGGCGGTTACGGAGACGCCGGCGAGGATGTTGGGGTTGGAGGGCGTGAAGGGCTGTTTGGATGAGGGTGCTGATGCGGATTTGTGCGTGTTGGATTTGAAAGAGAATGAGGGTGGGGAGAAGAGGTTTGTTGTGGATGAGGTGTGGAAGTTTGGGGTTAAGGTTTTTGAGAGGGGGCCGGAGGCATGATTGCGAACTTCTTTTGTTGGGTCGCAGAGAAACTAGATTGTATAGAATAGATTACGCATTTAGACGGCATTCATGGTGTGGTTGACGTTCGCTTGTTAAACCAGTATGAGCATCACAGCATCAGCACCAATAGACACCTTTACAATATAACTAATGTTGTTCTTCTATCTATCCCTTTCCAATAATGAACTCACGCGAAATTTGTACTCGCGGTTCTGAACTCCCCCATGGCAATATATACAGAAGCAGCGCCGCGACAATATGCGCCAGTGTAGCCCCCAAAACAAAGACCTACTTTCCGTCCCAGAGACGATACAGAAATGCGAAAGCTATAAACATAGCATGCTACATGTTTGACTAGACAAAAAGAGATGAGTAAAAAAGAAGCCGAAATATGCCAGTGATGCGTAGAGACTCGTGAGTCAGTATCAACAAAACGCCGTGGAACACCAAACAGGCGAAATGGACCCAATACCCGTGTGGAGAAGAAAGGAGATTGACAATCATGCTGTGACATCGTTGCAAGAAGAAAAGAAGCGCTCTAAACCAGGTCCGTCCTTTACTTGAACATCCATTGACAGTGACAAGCATCATCAGGGTCCACGCGGCGTTGAAGATCAACAAGGTTCTCGCGCTTGCTCTTCCTGTCAAATGTGATGGTTTGCGAAGGTTGAGCGGCAAAGTACTCTTCGTAGCTGGGATCTGACTCTTGTAGCCATATTCTGATTGGGCTGTCGTTCGGGCTAGGTGATGTTACTATCTCGCCGTTATCGAGCATGAGCATCTGTTGACAGTATGGTTGTGACGCCCCAGGGAGCCGGCGTTCTTCTATCTTGACGATCCGGGGATAAGGTGCCATGCGAGGGGCTGAAGAAGCATCTGACTCGGAATCTCGAGCGCGAACGGGTGACGGGGCGGCCAGGTTGACAGGGGAATTCGTTGGAGACGCGGTAGTAGTTTGTGTAGAGCTGGTAGAGACACTACTCTCAGTCGGCACAGCGACAGCAACATTTACAGCCGCATCGTCGGTTGGGTCGGGCGTGGGTGTAGGCGTGGGCCATTGGGTAGGGAACGAGGTAAATGTGGCTGCCGTCGAGTTGTCGTCAGCGTAGATGTAGCCTTCGATGTATGTCTCGTTCCAATAGCAATACCAGGGCGTATCACCAGGTTGAACCTTGAAGCGCTGTCTGTATTTCTCATCTTGTCGTTTTGAGAGTCCTGACCCGGTACTGAGCTCGGTGGGTGACAAGATGACTAGCTTATCGTATCGAGCAGAAAAATGATAGGCTGGACCGTAGGCTTTGAAATCCAAATCAAGTACCAACTCCATCGGCTTAGTATCAAGCACAGGAGTCTGAAGGCCATATAGTATAGAGTTCGACGGCACCGAAGGCCCGCTACCCATGGACGCAACTTGTTGAATCTCACCACCAATGACGGTATCATTGACAGTTATGACGAGCGGAGCGAAAGTCATCCTGCATGACCATGCAGAATACTGATTTGCTTGTGTTAAGCATCCCGACTGTCCGTATTGCGGTAAGCCCAGAGGAAGGGCGAAGGATCCTGTTGGTAGCGGCAAGAGGCCAGACGGTGTTGAGATGGGAACGGCGTCGAAAAGCGATCCATTTTGACCCGTAACCTGCGGTTGTCTAGCGAGAGTTAGTAGATGTTTTCGTTGATGGATCGTGAACACTTACGCTTCCTCATGAGGGCTGCCATTTTCATTCTGGTCGTCATCATCATTGTGTTTCTTGGCAGCAAAGGTACCAATGGCTGCTCCGAGGGCGACAGAGAATACTAGTATAAGGACAAGAACCACAAGCGCGACGCCCATAGGCACCCTTCCCCATAGTTTCCTCTTACGCCAGCTGACCTTGCCTTCGACTGGCTCCGCCTTCTCCGAGAAGTGGTTCTCAGACGCCAGTAGAGATGCAGAGGACGAGTCAGAGGGTTCTGCTGGTACGGTACTGCTTTGTGTAGCGGCAGAGTTGGTAGCCGCAAGATTGCCGGTTTGGGTTTCCGGTCTCTGGGGTGGCAACCGGGCGGGTGTGACGGACGGGAGTAAAGGAACGGCAGGTAGAGGGGGTGGCGAGAACGAGGTAGTGCTCAGCGGCGAGACTGGTGATGCGGGTGTGTTGAAAGGATCCTCTGCGTCAACTTGGACGGGCGCGGGTATGACACGCGACGACGCGCTCGCCTCGGCTGCCAAAGAAGCCTTGGTGGGTCCTTCCTCTGGATATCTCGAGTACGGTGGCAGCTGCTCGGTGTGTCCGTCGGGTCCGATAATATCCTGCTCCTCGCCATCCGGCCCAAGCACTCTGTGGTAACCATTGTTCAGGCCCGGGAATCCCACGGGAATAGTCGACTGGACCTGAGGTGGAGGTGGCTGGGCTGGCTCGTCTGGTGACTCTTCGTCGACAATGCCGCTTTGCGAGTACATGGCATAGGGATGTGTCGGCCGCTGCAGTGACATTGATCGATGTGGTTGGCGTTCTGTAGAGCTCGTTGCTACGCTGAGTGGCCGTGCCATTGATAGCTGCGGGTACATGCCATATGGGTGGCTCGGGCCCGTCTCGAACGGGTTCTCGGAATTGCTCGTCGTCGCAAAGGATCCCGCAGAGCTCACAGAGTCGCGATGTCCAAGGGGCCTGTGGTGGCTGGGCCCTCGGTTGAGGGGCGGTCGGCCACCGTCTTGCGTCATCGAATCCCGCACCTTGGCCGTGCTGTTTCGCGTTGCCGTCCTTCGCAGGTCGCTCTGGTGATTCTCGGGCGCCTTCGATGTCGATGGTTGTCGTTGCAGCGCGTCTATCCGGTCGTGATTTTGGCGGTCGCCCTGCCAGGGCTGGCTCGCGTTGGCTGGTCGGAAGCCATCCGAGACGGAGGGCATGAAATCATCCTCGTCGGGGTCGACTTCGTAGTCGTCGTCAAAGACATCGGGGTTGCTCGGCTGGCGCGGTGCTTCGTTGTTGTCGCTGCTGCGTCGGTCCATGACGCCGAACGGTCCCTGAGCCCCAAAGGCCCTTCCTGGTCCCCCTTACAGTCCTCCCCGATGGCAAAGCAGGCGTGTCGTCAAAGAAATAATCGAGGTAGTGCGCGATCGGTAGCGATGAGCGTCGCGCTGGTAGCGAGTGTGGCGAGAATTGGCGTGTGTCGTGTCGTGTCGTTGGTAGCGGAGTGAGGGTGTATCAGGTTTGGCAGAGGTTGTCCTGAGACGCTGGCGCCACTAAACGGCGCACGGGCGAACACCCAAGCCTGAACATCGATAAGCACCCCTTCGACATCGCATCCTTCGGCTCTCTGACCAACTCATCAAGCTTCTGACATGTGCACTTTAGTTTCTGCTATGTACCTGCACCTTCTGCGCTTGATTTCCTCCCGTCGTTCTTGAGTCGCTGCGAGTTCATTTTCACCCCTCTCGCATTAATATAGAGCTACATTAGGACGACCTGGCCTTACCTCATGTGCTCTGCCGCCTTTCTGCATCATATTCACGTGCACTCAGCGTCATGCACGGGATCGCAGGCTCTACGATATGCCAACAGTCGATTGGCCCGGGCCCATCTTCCCTACCGTCGGGCAAAGTGCTTCTTTCTGATCAGACAGAACATATTTAAAACAGCTATTAGGCATGGTGCCCGACTATGACATGGTGCATCCGGGATCGTGGTTGAGGCTGTCATCTGGTCCGCGACATCGACATGGCGGTGGACATTTGGTTCTGCATAGCTTCCCGAACTGCAATACGTATTGACAATATGGGACTCGTTGTGACAGGCGATGAAGGTAGCGATTGTTGCAGTATCATCTTTCTGCTCAGAGCTGCTCAGGTCCTGTGCTCTCGCACTGATCGTCAGTGACGTCGACCCTGCCCCTGGGAAGAGGCTTTGGATAGTGGAGTTGATGCCCTATCACCACACGACCTTCTGGATAATAAAGTTGAAAAGCGGACCGGGCACATGGTACTTATGTACTTGTGCTCTGCATCGGGGAGCCCATGTCAACCTTAGGGCCATGACAATAACGGCGAGGAATGCCTAGGATGGCCCAGCCTGTTCGCCCGCTGCAGTCCAAGGTTCAGCCTGGGCTCCAACATGCGGCTATGGGGATATCAATTCACCCGAAAAGACGTACCTATAACGTCAGTTGTTCTCATCCTAACGCCACTCCCGGATACTTGCATCGATTCCATTCGTCAGTTGAAGTCTGGGCCGTGCTTGACATCCCTTATCCGACTTGGGATGCTCCTGAACTGCTTTTTGTCATTGATCGTCTGAGAACACGACTGCAAGCTGAACTTAGAGTTTATATGCGTTTACGATACCACCTTCCATAGAAGAAGCCAAGTGATCTCGGTGGATTACTACCTATCAAAATCATCCCGCCCACCAAGTAGGTCGTAGATAGCGACCGCGGGAATCTAGGCAGCAGCCTGGCTAAACGCGAATGCCCTCATTTTCGGCCGAGCCCTACTGAGGATGTGTGATGCCCTCAGCACAATGGGCAACTCGGGTCCAAAGCAATGACGGCCTTCTCGTCCGATGTTATCAGGTAGCTTACAATCCCTCATCCAACATAGATACCGCAGCATCGTGACGCGGCATTACGCACGCTGTGGAGGCTGTGTTCTGGCTGGAGGTAGGTAGCCGTCTTTGTCGAGTATCGCGGATGAGGTTGCTAGGGGGGACTTGTTGTGATGGGCTGATGGTTCCTGACTAGCTAGTAAATCCCTGCATGCCAAGGAGCACGGCGATAGGTCGTCGAGGGCGTACGTCCTCCGCCCGGTGGAAAAGGGCCAACTCACGATGCTGGGGGCGCGATGAAGTGAAGTGAAGATATACGTTCGCAGAGCATGCAGCTGGGACGAAGCGAGCAAGGCGGCATGCAGGCGTTTCTTTTTCGCCAGACGAATGCCCCGCCATGCCGCCGGCCTCGCAGCCAGACCCTGAATGCCCCGAGAAGAATGTACCGAAAATCTCAGGGACTAGCAGACACAACACTGGGAGCGCGTGGGCCGCTGTTAGGATTGTTGAGTGCTAGGTCTGCACAAAACCCGTTACTTGTCCCCTTTGGAGCCCTGTACCCACGGCGTGCTAGCATTGCCACGAAACTGATTGCCGCTACTAAACTGCACCTTGCCATTGTCGCGTAGGATTTACTCGTCAAGTACTTAAGGCGGTGAACTCCCCTCCCTCGCCAACGCACTCCCTTCCTGCTCCTCACACAACACTATACACTCCTGCAAACATGGCTGCTCGTCCCTCCAACATCGGTATCAAGGCCATTGAGCTTTACTTCCCCAGCCAGGTACGTTGTTGCTGCCGTGGGCGGTGTCGCCGTCCCAATGCACATGCGCCCGCTGCGACTACGCCCTCTACACCAACACGCACTAACAACTTGCCCACAGTGCGTTGACCAGGCCGAGCTTGAGAAGTTCGATGGCGTCTCCCAGGGCAAATACACCATCGGCCTCGGCCAGACCAAGATGTCCTTCTGCGACGACCGTGAGGGTGAGTCCAAGATTTTCTGCTCGCGCGACCCCGTGTACCCAGAAGAGGAACTGACAGGTGCTCCACCCAGACATCTACTCGCTCGCCCTGACCACCGTCACCTCGCTCTTCAAGAAGTACAATGTCGACCCCAAGAGCATTGGCCGCCTCGAAGTCGGCACCGAGACGCTGCTCGACAAGTCCAAGTCGGTCAAGTCTGTGCTCATGCAGCTCTTCGAGGAGTCTGGCAACTACAACATCGAGGGTGTTGACACTGTCAACGCCTGCTACGGAGGAACCAACGCCCTCTTCAACTCCGTCAACTGGATGGAGTCGTCGGCCTGGGACGGCCGTGACGCCGTCGTGGTCGCTGGAGACATTGCGCTGTACAAGAAGGGCAACGCCCGCCCGACTGGTGGCGCTGGATGTGTCGCCATGCTCATTGGCCCCAACGCGCCCATAGTCATGGACGCTGGCCAGCGTGGTTCCTACATCAGGCACGCCTACGACTTCTACAAGCCCGACTTCACCAGCGAGTACCCCGTCGTCGACGGCCACTTCTCCGTCCGCTGCTACACCGAGGCTGTCGACGCCTGCTACAAGGCCTACAACGAGCGCGAGAAGACCCTCAAGTCGCAACAAAATGGAAACGGTGTGAATGGCAGCAGCGAGCTCGAGACTGCTCTCGACCGCTTCGACTACATGGCCTTCCACGCACCTACCTGCAAGCTCGTCGCCAAGTCGTACGCGCGTCTGCTCTACAACGACTACCTCGCCAACCCCTCCAACCCCATCTTCGCCGAGGTTCCCGCTGAGCTTCGCGACATGGACTACGCCACCTCTGTCAGCGACAAGACCGTAGAGAAGACCTTCATGGGTCTCGCTAAGAAGCGCTACGCGTCTCGCGTCCAGCCCAGCATCCAGGTCCCAACCCAGTGCGGTAACATGTACTGCGGCAGTGTCTACGGTAGCTTGTGCAGCTTGCTCGCCAACATCAGCAGCCAGGACCTCGAGGGCAAGCGCATTGGTATGTTCAGCTACGGAAGTGGTCTGGCCTCGTCTCTGTTCTCCTTCACCGTCAAGGGTAGCACCGAGAACATTGCTAAGCAGCTCGACATCCAAAACCGTCTCGAGAAGAGGCGTGTAGTCGCCCCTGAGGTTTACGACGAGGTAAGTCCTTGAGATCTAGAATGCCACAGCACAAACCGCTAACATTTCTACTAGATGTGCAACCTCCGT
Organism: Alternaria ethzedia; assembly: GCF_023757985.1. NCBI lineage: Eukaryota > Fungi > Ascomycota > Dothideomycetes > Pleosporales > Pleosporaceae > Alternaria > Alternaria ethzedia. Next base: position 454,781 of record NW_026056215.1, on the reverse strand, counting down.
GAGCAGGCTCACCTCCAGAAGGACTTCACCCCCAAGGGAAGCGTTGACACCATCGTTCCCGGCACCTACTACCTCACCGGCGTCGACGGCATGTTCCGCCGCTCCTACGAAGTCAAGCAGTAGACGCCTTGTCTGCCGCATTATACCCACCACAACTTCATTTCTTCCTTCGCTTGCATTCTGAGCATTTGCGGGAGTCATCTCCATGATTCAGCTTAGACTCAAAAGGTTGCATTATTTCACACTTGGCGTATGGGACAGTGGCCCCACTTTGCCGACCGCAGGGTTGTGGGAGTCGTGGTACACGAACATTTACGATGGATGATAGGGATGGGAAGGATCACATGTATATTGTCTAGATCTGCATGGTGGCATGACAAGAGTCGTGCCATCTTAATATTGGCTTCTGAACGAGGCATCGACCCTGTAGATAGACTAATGCGATGTTTACAACATTACCATGGTCCCACAACGAGGTAAAAGTCTTATCCATACCGACATCGGCGCCGAATTTCAAGACTCATTTTCATCTACTTTGAAGAGGGTTGATGTATACTAATCCATTTGGGGGGTTTCTCGTCTTGACCATGGATGAACGAATCGTACCTCGGCTCAAACTTCAGCTCCGCGTCGCGATTACCGCCCCGCTGCGAACCTTGAAGCTTACGACAACGCTTGAGCTTCTTTTTCCTTGATTCAAGCATTGCAACTGCGCATCGTTGATCGCAAAACTTTCATACCAAACACATCGTGTAACCATCCTCAATCTCATCATGGGCAAAGAACTAGGTCCCGGCGTCGGCTTCGAGTTTCCCTCGTATGAGGTGTCCTGGCTCAAGCGCGATCTCCTGCTTTTCGCGAACAGCATTGGCGCAACCTACCCGGATGAGCTGCACTTCCTCTACGTAAGCAACTCCATCACAGCTCTCACACGCCTGAACCATACATCCCAAGCGCAATCCCCCGAGCTATCCAACACCTCTAACACCACCCCCAGGAACTGCACCCATCCTTCGCGGCCTTCCCAACCTACCCCATCATCCTCCCCTTCAAGCACACAGACCAAGAAGTCATCGACTTCTACGCGCGCAGCAATGCCGAGCCCATCGAAGGCGTCCCCAAGTTCGACACCAAGCACGTCCTCGACGGCGAGCGCAAGATACAATTCTTCAAGCCACTGCCCGTGAGCAGCGAAGGCCGCAAGTTCGAGATCAGAAGCAAGGTGCTGGGTGTATACGATAAGGGCAAGGCAACCGTTGTCGAGACGGAGAACAGGCTTGTTGATGCGAAGACGGGGGAGACGTATAGTAGAGCTGTTGGCAGTGGCTTCTATGTTGGTCAGGGTGGTTGGGGTGGTCCGAAGGGTATGTCTTTTCCTTCTCCTTGAACTCTCGCCGTGCTTGTAATGGAGTAGGCACGACAGTGTAACATAAGACTAACGCACAACAGGCCCCAAGCAACCAAACTACCCCCCGCCGTCCCGCGCTCCCGATAGCACACACATCCACCAAACCACCATGGAAACCGCCCACCTCTACCGCCTGAATGGCGACTACAACCCGCTGCACGCGGACCCGGAGCCAGGCAAGAAAATGGGTTTCGGCGGCCCCATCATCCACGGCCTGTTCTCATGGAACATGTCTGCGCATGCTATCCTGAAGGCGTTCGGTGCATCCAAGCCTGAGAACCTCAAGGAGTTCCAGGCGAGGTTCGCGGCGCCGGTCAAGCCGGGTGATAAACTGATTACGGAGATGTGGAGGACGGGGGATCGCGATCAGGATGGGTTCGAGGAGGTGAGGTTTGTGGTCAAGGTTGAGGGCGGGAAGACGGTCCTTACGAATGGGCGGGCGTTGGTGAAGTGTGAGGGGGGAAAGGCGAAGTTGTAGGGTAGTATTTACTTGACCGGAGACGTTGGACGTGTAGCGATCATATGAACATGAGTATATATCAACTGTACCAAGTCCAAACCTAAGCGCATACCGTCTTGAGCTCTTTGATTAGACATCTAACATGCATACCATCGACCCCGCCCAGAACGGCTAGATCCTCCGTCACCACAGCACTTCCCCATCCGGACTCACAATCAATCAGATAAGATGAACGTGCAGCTCACGTGCGCGACAGGGATCCCGCGTCCATGGCCCCGTCAGGGACCCGAACTGACGCACGCAACGCAACACGATGGCTCAGCTCCGCGCTTCATGGCTCTTCGGTGTTTGCCTGATGGAGTAGGGCCAACTTGCGCAAACGTTTCACTCGAGACTGTGGGAGAGAGATGAAACGGGAAGGGGACTGAGGAGAACGAGAAAGAGAGGCTGGCATCTTTAGAAGGAGGGACCTTAGCTGTTCGTCTCCATATCCTTTGCGGTTCGATCTCGTACGGTTACTCAGTCTTTGTTGGGACCTCGAAGACAGCTCCCAGTTCTGCGCCCGCGAGCGAGACGACGCGATTCTACGCCATATTCGACGTCCAGACACAGCCTCTGGTACACAACACAACGAACCACACGCGCTCCTCCATCGACACCCACCACCCACCACCCACCACCCACGATGCTCCTCACGCTACCCACCACGCTCCTCCCCCTCCTCCTCACCCTCACCCCAACACGTGCCTACAAACCGCTCTCGGACGCCTTCCTCCGCGCCCTCCCCTCCCCCAACAACACCCTCGACGCATTAGACAGCACGCTCCTCTCCCCATTGCTCATCCCGCGCGTCCCCGGCACACCAGGCCAAACCCTCGCCCAACACCATCTCTACGCCTACTTCACAAAGGAGTTACCAGCCTGGAACCTAACCTGGCAAAACAGCACCTCCGTGACCCCCACATCCAAGTTACCCCTCCCCTTCGCGAATTTGATCGCGCGGAGAGAACCGCCTTGGGTCGCACCGGGACAAGCGAACTTGCTCACGCTTGTTGCGCATTATGACAGTAAATTACATCCGGATGGGTTTATTGGGGCGACGGATAGTGCGGCGCCGTGCGCTATGTTGATGTATGTAGCACGCGTGCTGGATCCACATATAACGCGGATGTACGAGGAGATGAGCGCGTTAGGAGAGGGCGGGGACGTGGACATGGATATGGGTATCCAGATAGTGTTTTTAGACGGCGAGGAGGCGTTTGAGACGTGGAGTGATAGTGATTCACTCTATGGCGCGAGGTACGTTTCTCCCTCCTCAATGCCTATCAATTCATATCGGGGAAAGAAGGAAAGACATGGAATAGTATACTGACAAGAATATATAGGGCCCTAGCAACGCACTGGTCCACGACCTTCAACCCCCCATCCCCCGCCTCAAAATTCTACCAGAACCGCACTCCCCTCTCGCAAATCAGCCTCTTCCTTCTCCTTGACCTGCTCGGTTCCGCAGACCCACGCGTCCCATCCTACTTCCCCACCACCCATTGGGCGTATGTACACCTCTCCACCGTCGAGTCCCGACTGCGCAGTTTGAACCTGCTGGAATCATCTCCTTCCACACCCTTCTTACCAGATGTAAATGGGACAATGGGGCATGGGGGGATTTCGGATGACCATCTGCCGTTTATGGCAAAGGGCGTGGAGATATTGCATGTGATACCTAGTCCGTTTCCGGGTGTGTGGCACACGATGGAGGATGATGGAGAGCATTTGGATGGGGCGACGGTGAGGGATTGGGCGAGGATTGTGGGTGCGTTCGCACTGGAGTGGTTGGATATGATGGAGGTGTGGGATGAACCCGAGGAAGCGACAGCGGGTAAGAGGTGGTTAGCATAGAATGAACAAGAAAACGCGCAGAGACGCGTTTGTGACATCAACAGCACGAGTGCCAGACCAGAACGACGACGTGAACAAGTAAACTTGATGTCTCATATCTTTATGTACAAAAAGGCTCGCCCATATCCATCATACCACTATCCATATCCCCTCGATATAACGATGCGTATGAATCCATGTCGTTAGATATATGTTGAACTCGCAGAAAGAAGAAAAGAGGAAAACCCGTGCAGATACGCGCGCATAATGCACAAAGAACGGGAAGAAACAGCCTGAACTCGACATAGTGCCATTAAGAACTCCCACATTGGATGAAAAAGCGAAAGCAATGCACCAGCGCAATGCAAACCCATAGCCCAGCAAAGAAAACATCGTGTTTACTGTAGCGTGGGAGACCGCAGCAACTTGAACTCATTCTGGGAAATCTTGTAATCGTAATCAGTCGGACGCTGTGTCAGGTCCTTGTCGGCATAGGCTGTGTCGTAATGACCATGCGTGAGGTCGTGACAGCAGCAACCGATGGGGCAAATTAGTGAAGGACTTGAACGCAGTCCAAGTCCTGTGTGGTAGGCTCCGGGTATCCAAGAAAAGACTATACGAATAGTACCGCCATGTACCGGTAAGATAGAACAAAGCAGAAACTTTTGTCAGGTCCTGGAGGAACCTAGGTATAGAAGAGCAGGCTGCGTGTATGAGCATGTGCTCATCATACATCGAATTGGCCTTGGTTGAAGACGTCGTGCTCATTGCTGGGAACGATACCGGACATCCTATCTCCGCGTCCAGCAGGTCGGTCCCAGTTGACTTCGTCCGTCTCATCCTCGTCCATTCGCTCCAGGGCGTCGGTCCTTTGTCTGTCGTTTCCGAATTGCTGCTCCATTGTACTCTGGTCGGTAAAGGTGAAGCCAGCAAAGTTTGCTTGCATAGTCGGTGACAGTGGCGTGGATGCGGGGTTGACTCCGGAGGCCAGGGCCGCCGCGCGGGCGTTCAAAGAGCCAGCACCGTTGAGAGCATTAGTAAACTCGGGGTCGAAGTTGGAAACGTCGAGCTCTCCCTTGAGCTTGGGCTTGAATGGCGGTACCACGTTCTTCTTGCCCAGAGCCTCCCAGTCGATGTCGGCAAAGAAGGGGTGAGCCTTGAGCTCCTCGGCATCGCGTGTGGCACCAAGCCTGTGCTTGGGGTTCCTGTTGAGAAGTCCCTTGACGAAATTCCTACCTTCAGTGCTGAGGGCGTCCCGGGGGAACCTGACCTTTCCGAACGCGATGTTCTTGTACATTTGCTGGGTGTCTTCTGCGTAGAAAGGACTCCATCCACAGCACATCTCGAAGACTAGCACACCGAGCGACCAGAAATCGACCATCTTGGTGTAACCGTGTTCGTCCAGAAGGACCTCGGGTGCGAGGTACTCTGTGGTTCCGCAGAATGTGTTGGTGGTGGCGTTCTCGGTGAGGTTAGCCTTGGACAGACCGAAGTCACAAAGGGCGATGTGGCCATTGGCGTCCAAGAGGATGTTCTCGGGCTTGAGATCGCGATACACGATGTTGTGCTCGTGCAGATGTTGCAGGGCAAGGATAAGCTCTGCAATGTAGAACTTGGCACGACCCTCCTGGAAGCGGCCTTCCCTCTGGAGATGCCAGAAGAGTTCGCCTCCCGACATGTAGTCAGTAACGAAGTATAGATCTGAGGGTGTCTGGAAAGAGAACTTGAGTCCAACGATGAATGCCGAATCAGCCATGGCCGTTCGGACGAGGATGTTGCGTTCTCCCAGTGTGTGTGCCACCTCCTTCTTCTGCACGATGACCTTCTTCGAAAGCACCTTCATGGCGTAGATGCGGCGAGTGTCCCGCTTACGTACTTGGAAGACCTGGCCGAATGTGCCCTTTCCGATGAGCTTGAGAATCTCAAAGTCTTCGGGACCGTAGTGCTTCTTCTCGACCTTTTGGAAGTTGAGCTTCAGGTGAATCTCTCCGGTAACAACACCTCCCTCGCCCTCTCGGGGCTCTAGCGGGAACCAGCCGTCGTATGGCTCGCTGTATTCGACGAGGTTTGGGCAGAAGCGGACGTGGCCGAGGAAAGCCTCGCCGTTGGCGCGGTCGTAAACGGAGACGTCGATTTCGGCATGGTCGCCCACAACGTCACTACGATTGTCAGCATCACCACACGGTGAAGAGAAGGAGCTACTCACAACATGGCTTCGTGCTCCCACTTGGGGCTCGTCACTTCCTCCAGGGAGCCGTTCTCCCTGGGATCTGAGCTGTGGCCGCTGTTGCTGCTCTGTCGGCTCTTCATAGGAATGGCCATTGGAGTGCCCATCTGGCTCTCGGTTCGCTTCATCTGCATGGGCGGTCGCTTCGATTCATCGTGCCTGGGCCCGTCTGAGATGTACTCAGCCCATTGGAACTGGCAGACAACGTAGGGGTCTGTGCTGGGCCGCAGACCCCGTCCCTCGGAGATTGTGACTGAGAGCTTGCCCTTGGGCGCCACTACGGGAGCCGTCTTGCTCTCCTTGGATTCGTCGGACGCATTTGAGGTGCGGGATAGATTCGAGGGCACGGGCTTTGCTTCTTGGGAGCGGGTGCGCGGTGTCTGGGGAGGTGTAGCCTGTTGCAACGGCGCAAAATCGCCTTGCGTTAGCTTCTCCGCTTCACCAGCCAACTGCGAGGTTGAGGGAGTTCGGGAAGAGGCACTGGGGGCGGGGCTGGGCAGCATGCTGGGGTGGGTGGTTGACTCTTGCTCCTTCTCTCGGGGGTCCGAGACCTGAGAAGTGACGGGTGCGGGGGAGGGGTTGACCGTGGAGGAGGACTTCCGCGAGGGCATAAGAGAATCACGAACCTGGCCAAAGTAACTGTGCAGAATACCCGGCAGTCGCTTGTCCGTCGGGTCGGGCTTGGGTGTCGTGGCACCCGGTGGCGTGGAGCTGGTGGAGCCGATCTGGTCGTGTCCGTCTTCGTTGCTGTCGTTGGTGGCTCTGTGCGGCGTTAGCAGTGATGACGAGGGCATCAGGAAAGTGGCGGTGAGTGTGGGAGTATGGGAAGGTGAGAGTGGTGAGAGAAAATGTAGGGAAGGAACGAGGGTGCACGTCGTCAGGACTCTGCACAGCTGCAAGCTAAGCGATGATGTGGTGTGGTGCGTGGCAATGCGGTGCATCACCATGACAGTCAGTATGCGCTTACCGTGTCATGGCCTGTCTAAGCAGGTCGGCGGCGCCAGACGAGGTGCCCGTGGTGTGCTGGGCCATGGTGTTTGATTTTGGGTGCGACTTGGACTGGCGGGTCGAGGGCGCGGTGCCGACGTTGAGCGTGGAGACGGTGGGAACAACACTGCTGCTCTTGTTGCGTAGATGATGGCGGGGTCGAATGGTCCTGGTTGAACTCTCCGAGGCGCGAGAGACTAGTCCGGGACGTTGCTGGCTGGCATCGACAGCGGGGCCTTGGGTGGAAGCAATCTTGACGGTCTCCTTGAGGCTGGCGCGCGACGGGCTGCTGGAGTACGTGTCGCTTTGGGGGGAGGTCGAGAGCGAGCTGTCTGCCGGGTCCGCAGTTGGGCGTGAAGTCATAATAATCACTTGGGTCCTGGCTGGCTGCTCCGAGCGGCCTTAGCCCTAAACAAGCGCACTGCAACGACTGTGCGAAAACTCTGCTCTAGGACTTTAACGGGGCAGGCAGTCCGAGTCCTTCCAGGCTTGAGGCGCGCGGGCTGCGGGCGGTGTACAGCGGTACTGGGTAGACGTGTACTCTGGGACCGTGGGAGCTCTGGGGCGCTGCAGCAGTAGGCGTCGACTCGAGGATGATAGCAGCGTCACCGGCAGGCGAGATAGGCAGGCGCCGTGTAGCTCACTGACTTGACTGTCGCTGGAATTCACTGCGGGCCTTGCTATGTATCAATCCCTCTCAACGCGATTGCATTGCACCATCCCTCGACCTAGCAGCGCCGCCTCCAGTCCCCTAGGCTCCTCCGGTTTTCACCGCCACTGTCATCTGTCTCGGCGAGCAGCATGACCAGGTCAACCAAAACCACACTTCGCGCGGCCATGCATTTGTGTGCGCCAAGCAGGTGCAACGCGCTGACGTAGTGGTCCACTGCCTCTGCTTCTGCCGACATGCCACTGGGCCGGCATCGCCCAAACCGGCCGGGAAGAGATACAGTCCCTGGCTAAGATCTCGGAACGCGACCCAACCACTGCCAATCACCGCCTCCACACGCCCGTCGCCGGTGGAGCACGAATACCCTCACATCAATGCTCAAGCCAGCGCCTGCATCAAGCTCCAAGCCTGTCGTTTGAAGAAAAGCCTCAACGATCCACCCGTGATGCCACTGCGACGTTAGCGACATATGGCCCGATAGCACTGCGATAGCGCCCGCCGCCCTGGATACACTGTCGCTATCGAGCAACACCGGTACCGTGACTGGATGCATGTGAAGGCTGCGGCTGACTCGAGCAAACACAGCCCAGCATGTCCATAGGAAGAACTCTATATCCTTTGTTGCTGGTTGCACCTAGATCTGTTAGTAAGCTGTACGTCTGCTCCTTTTGGAAGATATGACGCGGATAAGATAAAAATGGGGAACGTCGGGGCGCGATTTGGTAGAGACACACATCACTCTTCGCAAACTCGCGTTACCCAGTAAGCCTCGTGCATCATGGCTGTATTTTGGGTGACTGCCGTGGTTACACAGTGAACGCTCGATGATGCCAGATACCTAGGCAAAGGGTCTTCGGCCAAACAGCCGGCCCGTGCCCCGGCCTCTCTGCATTTCTTACTTAGCAGGGCTGCAACCACGCGCAGTACCGAAGCTCAAAGCCAACACCACACGCTGCCGCGCATCCACTCACCATGTCTGACCGCGAATTCGGCGGCAACGACGACCTGTCGCTGCCCAAAGGTCGGCATTTCTAGACTCGCATCCCCCGTAAATGCTAATACGCGCCAGCGACCGTCCAAAAGATTGTCCAAGACATCCTGGCCAGCGAGCCTGGCATGACCTTTGCAAAGGATTCGCGCGACCTCCTAATCGAGTGCTGCGTTGAGTTCATCACCCTCATCTCCTCCGAAGCCAACGAGATCGCCGAAAAGGACGCGAAAAAGACAATAGCCTGCGAACATGTCAAGGCTGCCCTGGAAGAGCTAGATTTTGGCGACTACGTCCCAGCCATTCTCGAGGTGGCGCAAGACTACAAGAAGCAGCAGCAGGTACGTTTGCGACGGCGCATGTGACGCGACCACCAGCTAACGCGGGGCAGAATCGCGAAAAGAAGCAGACCAAGATCGAGCAGAGCGGCATGACCGAGGAGCAGCTCATCGCTGCGCAAGAAGAGCTATTCAAGAACGCAACGAGCAAGTTCAACGCGCCACCCGCGCAGTGATGTCTTCTCTCATGGACGACTTGTACGAATAATGGCTCGAGTTGCACGGCGTTACGTGGGCATTGCGAAGGCGCGAGGCAGGCGTTTGGCTTAGATTAGGGACACATCAAAGGCATTCTGGGTGCGGGCAGGCACATATGCACCATGTTTTCAGCATAGATTTAGGCGTTATTCAAAGGCGATGAAAGCCCATGAGGCTGCGACACGAGATCGAACGTGTCACCAACGACAACCACTGTAGTCCATTTCCTCACTTCTTTTCTTTGTGAATGCGCGCCGAGAACAAGAAGCGCGCCCGTGTTTCACGGCCAATGACGTCGGGGTTGGGCCCACACCCCGCGTGGCCAGTAGCCGCATCCCACCACAGCGCTGCCCACTACCGCCTATCTCCCGAACCACTACCCATAGCACAGCTCCACAAACCATACCCTCCGAACTATACGCCATGTCGGGTCTCGAGAATGCGCTTTTTAACCTCAAGGTCAGTCACTGTGTGCTGGCGCTGACTAACCATACGCTGACCCCCCTCAGTTCACGGCCAAGTCGCTGAACAGGCAGGCGCTCAAAGCTGGCAAGGAGGAGCAGGCTGAGAAGACCAAGCTGGAAAAGGTTGGTATCATGTCTTTTCAGCGCAAGAACGCGTAGTAACACCATCTCAGGCTATGAAGCAGGGCCACAACGACATCGCCCGCATATACGCCGGAAACGCCATCCGCAAGCAGAATGAGAAGCTCAACCTGCTACAACTCGCCTCGCGCGTCGATGCCGTCGCAGGCCGCGTACAAACCGCCGTCACGATGCGACAGATTACAGGCAACATGATGAAGGTCAACCGCAGTCTAGACGTGGCTATGAAGTCTATGAGTCCTGAGAGGGTATGCGACATCCACAGCTATTGGGATCAGGACAGCGCTGACAACACCTAGATTGCCTCCGTCATGGTCGATTTCGAAAAGCAGTTCGAGAACGTAGACTCCGCCACCGAACTTTACCAGGATATCACCTCCTCCGCCACCGCAGTCGGCACACCACAAGAGGATGTAGACCGTCTGATGGCGCAGGCGGCAGACAAGGCAGGCGTAGATCTACAACAAGATCTCCAAGAAGCCACACCGGCAAAGACGAAGGTTGGGCCCACTGAGCAAGAAGAAGAGGCATTTACCGAGAGGCTGCGTGCCCTGAGGAATTGAGATACAGACAACAGTCCCTTGCGGGGTTCCTAGGGTGTATTGGAGTTTAGGCGCATCACATGCAAGCGAATTGTTGGGAAGACTAAGATAGCTTTCGAAGCGAATACTATGTTCATGACTACCACACTAGTCAAGGGTCAGACCGACCTTCGCATGCGCATCACCTGGTCGCTCTATTACAGCTATCTCACACCGCCTCCACTCCTCACCCCATCTCCGCATTCCCAGTACACATCACCGGTCGCTAGTTGACGCCATCAACTAGATACTTACGACATCGGTATTCTTCGGAAACTGGCTTCGGCTAAGTTGCTCGTCTCGCAGCCGCGATAGCCTACCGACCCGGGAGACAGAAACAGCATGAGTCGTGAGTTGCTTGTTGAGTAGGCATGCCCTGGTTGCAAAAAGGAAGTTATCATGACTTGTCCGATAAATTTTGACAAATGAATTCTGCCCTTCAGTTATCAGTTCCTCAAGAACTTTCCGTCATCACGTACTCAGACTGTGCACCTAGCGAGAGAGCAAGTGTTGTGTCCCAACCCACCATACCCCGGATCGTCAGTCGTGGCCAGCTCCCCACGCTGGACCCTGCATTTAATTCCTCATGCCATGCAGTAAACACCCACATGTCTCAGCCGATGCTACCCATCGTGAACATGGCTATGAGCGACGAACGATGCAGGGCCCGATGACGTGCACCAATCAATGCGCGTGATACCCGTTCGGCGGCTCTTGCTCCGACGTCGGTGTTTGTTCGCCGGCGAACTTTCAGGTAAACTCCGATATCTTCGTCAGCGGCTGGTATCAAATCCCTCAACAACAGCCTGTCCTGTGTTGACACTTACGACACCTCTGTCGCCCTGGTCCAAATCGCGGGCAAACTGCCGAAAGAGTCGTAAAGCGTGAAGCGCCCGCGAACACAGCACCGTCAAAAGTCCAAGCATTCCATGCAGCACACAAAGAGAGAGTTTATCAGTCACCGGAGGAAGCTGCAATGGGGGAAGAACAAGCCAGCGGTATGAAACCGCACACAGCCAACGAGCACAGAGACCAAACAACCGTACCCAAAGTCGCAACACCCTCCATCGCGATCCCCAAGCCAAACCTACCGCTCCCCACGATGCGCAAACCCAGCACCTCGAACGAAACATCCCACGAATGGAACACGTCCAAACTCGGTCTACGCATCGGCGTCGACGCCCTCTCCGCCGGCTCCGCAGGCATACTCGTCGCACCCATCATAACCATGATCGACAAAGGCATAATCGAAAATGCCAGCGGGCGTAACAGTCTCGGCGAGAGTCTGAAAAAGAGCGCAATCGAACTCCTCGCGAAACCGCACCGCTTCCTCGGCAGCAAACCCTTCGTCCTCATCTTCAGTCTATACTTCGGTACATACTTTACCGCCAACAGCATCGACACGGCGTCCGCGACGGTTAAGCCCACGCAAGGTTTACAAGAGCAAACGAGCGGTACAAGCAAGTTCCTCGCTACAAGCACAACAAATTTGGCACTGTGTCTGTATAAAGACAATCAGTTCACCCGGCTCTTCGCTGCACCAGGGAGTTCGCCTCGGCCTGTTCCTCTGCCCACATTCGCGCTATTCACCGTCCGCGACTGCCTTACTATTTTCGCTTCGTTCAACTTGCCACCGCTGCTTGCGCCCAAGGTAGACGAGCGCATGGGCACGGAGGTCAAGAAATATGTTGGTGCGCTGAGTGTTGCGCAATTTGTTACGCCTGCTGCTGTGCAGCTTGTGAGCACGCCGTTGCATTTACTCGGATTGGATTTGTACAATAGGCCTGATGCTAGGGTTGGTGGTGTGGATGGCAGGGCAGGAAGGGTGCTGAGGGATTGGGCGAAGAGTGCTGCGGCGAGGATTTGTAGGATTGTGCCGGCGTTTGGAGTGGGAGGGGTGGTCAACACTAAGGTTAGGAAGAATATGATGGGTAGGCTCGAGGGGTAGGGAGGATCAGGGTGCTGCACGAAGAGTTGGAAACAAATCGTCTTGAGCATTATGTGGCGTTAGGGGTTGGTACGGAAAACTCTCATCTCATCTCACAGCAACAGCATGGCATGGCGTTAGGTGCGTTTTAACGGCGAATGAACGCAGGCAACAATGAAGCACTTTATGAAGTTCCAACCTTTGCGCGCTTCTCGCGTCCCATCCGTCCCTCATCTCTTACCTTTCTCGTCATCCATCGCTTTGGCCGAAGCAAACCATTTATGCTGCACTAAACACTGCATCTCCGTCAACATCTTCCATGCTCACACTCCGCCATATCTCACGGAATAAGATCGCATTAGTCCATGACTCCTGTCCCCCGTGACATCATCGTCGATCCAAAAGCTCAGATCACAGATCTCGACCGTTAGGCCCACAGGCCTATTCATGGCATATCCGACTGCATGGTGCATGTCAAATCTCGGTTCCTGAACATTGCGTGCTCGCACGGACGCCTGGGTGAAACGGACCACGCGATTGTTCATGGGAATTTAACCGTTGGGTTTCCCAATACTTGGCGATGGCTGGTGCTAGTTTTGCTTTATGTATGCAGAGCGGGATGAGAAAGGCGTGCGTGCATAGGAAAAGCAAAGACGCGATTGGGAGAGATTGATGTGGGAGAATCACTAGATGGGTATGCATGGAAAGCACAGCAGCACAAGAGTTCAGACATTACATATTCCATTCGCAAAACACTCTGAATAAATGTGCTAGTGGGTATCAAAAGACCTACGCCTTCTCATTCCCAATACTCGCGCTCCCACCCCCTCTCGCCTCAGCCAAAAGTTGCGTACCAACGACCTCTCCATTGCTCTTACTCTTGAACACACCAGAAATAGAGTACAGACCCATAAAAGGCTCGTACACATACTCCTCCTCCCAGGCCTCCTCGCCCTTGTAGGTCACACTCTCGTTGAACCCGTTGAATCTCATGCTCTTGAGGTAATCGCCCACAACATTAGTCGAGGAGACGGTACCAGAGTTATCAAGGATTTGCTCTACGATATCGCCGTTTTGGGCCAGGACACGGCGTTTGTTGGTGTTGCCTTCGAAGTTGTTGATGGAGTAAAGGATATTGTTGCGGAGATCCCATTGGTGGAAGTCGAGGTCGCGTTTGGCTTTGGCTTGCGCGGAGGTGTCATTACCGCCTCCAGTAAGGCCACCGGCGACGTCGCCAACGAGACCAGCAGTGTCGTTGATGATGGAGCCAAGGCCGTTTCCGAGCTCGGCGATCACGGGGTTCAGATCGATGCTGTCGAGGACGTCGCTGACCATGTTGACGAGATTACCCAGACGGGCTTCGAGGTAGACTTTTGCTGTTACGTTTTGAATTAGGAGGGTGACTTTGTCGATGGATAGGTCTACTCCGGCGTTGAACTGCAGCAACTGGAGGACCTGGGCGTCGAGGTTGATCTTTGCGGTCAGGTTGTCGACGCCGATGAAGATCTCGCCGACATGGACGGACGCGTTGAGAAGAACGTCTGGGACCGGGCTCAAGGCGGAGATGTTGGATGAAGATGTGATTTCTGTTTCGTAGAGGACGGCGGCTGGGTCGCCATCATCTCGCACATCGAGCTTGTAGCCACTGTAGCCATCGGATGCAGATTGGCAGACAGCGAGGAAAGGCAGCGAAAGGAGTGTGATGGTAGGAAGTATCGACAACATCTTGACTGGTACTGAAAGAGAGACTGGCCGAAAGCTGACGTGCTGCTAAACAAAGAGCGAAGGACAGGAAGCAACAACTCAATGGATGTCGTCAATCGACAAGAAAGACGGGCGGGCGCAACGGTTAACACTACCATCGGGTGGAGTAGTAGTGAGTTGCTTACAAGGATCATGTGCATAGCACCATCTTCCATTACCCGTCATCCACCTACGCTAGCAAGAAAAACGGAAATTAAGGAGATCCATTCCCACACCTGCGATTCGATAGAAAATCCAGAAAACCGGCAGTTCGTATGCGGAATCAGGATTTCTACATGTTCATGCCTTAGCACTGCTCCAGATGGTGCGATCCAGCCTTGTAGGAACCCCTGCGCGGCTGCATAGGGGGCTTTACCCGAAATTACCATTATGGGAATCCTTGCAATACTCCATGTGCATGATTGCCGTGCCCGCTGATTTGCAACGGGATTCCTTCGCTATAACCGGTACGTGGGTCGTGGTTTGCTGATACTTGTACGGCTGTCTCGCTCGTTACTATTGCCGTTGTTGTTGCTGTCGTCGCCGCTCACGCCAACATGTCGTTCTCTATCCGCCTACTGCTCATCAGCATTTTCCTTACTTTCGCTACACTCATTTCTGCGCAATCGGAATCTGGAGCTCCTTCGACCCCGGCACCTACAAGCAGCACCCCGCCGCAAGGCAACGGAACTACTACCAGACCGCCAGAGGTTGCGCCTACTGGATCGTCGCCTCCGGATGTGCTTCTCCGCGTCCCCGAACTGCACGTTGGAAGGATCGAACTAGGTGTCGAGAAGCTTCAGGCAGATCTTAACCTCAACGCCAAGGTCGCCGGTCTCGTTCAGATCAATGCTGGTGTCCAGGTCGCCGTGGAGAAGGTCAACATCACTATTGCTGATGTAGATGTTGAACTCGAGTTGATTGTACGATTGGGCAACCTGGTCTCTATCGTTGAGCGTGTCTTTGACTCTTTGGACCTGAACCCTCTCCTGATCGGTTTGATCGGAAACGTCACCAACTTGGTCGGAGAAGTGATCGGTGCAGTCGACGGCCTTGTACGTATCCGAATGGCTCAATGTCAGAAACCAACTAACAGCATATAGCTTGGATCGATTACGCAAAACGGAAAGACTCTCAACTTCTTGGTCGACAACCTCGGTAACATCGTCCAAGAGGTCGTAGGAAGCGGCGGAGACGCCCTTCAGCAGATTGTCGGAAACTTCAAGGTAAGCAGCTTCATATACCGTGATAGATATCGACCACTAACCCGTCGCGCAGCTCAACATGACCGAAGTCGCTGGAAGCGCAAAGCAGGTTGGCCAGGGAATGACACAGAAGACCTTCAACTACGAGCCTCTCAACGCGCTCGTCGACATCGTGACCAACACCGCTGGTCAAGTCGTATCCGCGGTCGTCCAGAAGAAGAATGGTGGTGGTGGTGGCAGTGGCGGCGGCTTATCGTCAACAGCTTCGGCTTCCGGTACTCCCATGCCAGTTAGCCTGCCTGTCGCCTCAGCTACTAGCTCTGCGTAGGCGTATATAGCGTCGCGATAATGGCATAATCTAATGCATTCTGAATATCGTTCATACGGGGTGTGATGTGATGGGTGGTTGTACAATGTAGATGATGCACTGGAGGTGCGCGAGCGGCGAGATGCCTCGGCAGGCGGGAGAGATGACGTGGGACGCTAGGACCACGCCCCAAGCACACAAGCCCCGACGCGCATAGGCATATCCTCCTTTCATCGACATCATTGCGCAAGACCATACATCGATCGTTCATTCTATTCATGAGGTGCGACATGTAATGCGAAGAAAACCAACTGACATTAAGGGAGTCATGATACAAAAGAGTGTCCAGAGTTGAGTCCCATCTCCCAGCCTACTAATCACTATCAGAGTCATCGTCGTCCTCACTCTCGCCACCTGAGCTTGAGTCGCTTCGCTTCTTCGATTTGGAGGGCTTCTTCTTCTTCTTTTTCTTCTTCGCATCATCGTCATCCTCACTCTCACTCTCTGAAGAGTCCGAGTCGCTTTCCTTCTTCGACTTAGACTGCTTATTCTTCTTCTTGTTCTTTCTTACTTTCTCTTCCTCCTTCTTCTGCTCTTTCCTCAGTCCTTCCCTATCAGCTTTGGCCTCATAAGTTGAACCCATCGTTTCAGTCATGTAGGTATCAAACTCTCTAGCGGTGCTCGCAATCTTTTCGAATTCCACTCTTCCCACACTGATCTCGACATCCTTACCGTTATCGTAGCCTGCACCACCCTTTTGGGTTCTGGCGCGGAACTCAGCCATGGCAACTGCGGTGTGGAAGGCGTTACGGATCTGACGTCCATTCCAGCGTGCCCGCTTGCTGTCTTTGCTGTCCTTCCAGTGCTTCTTGGCAAACTTGATGATCTCGTCTCCATTGATAGTGACATGGCTACGGCCGCTGCTCTTAAGCACATGCACGGTCTGATTAATGAAGGTCTGCCACACTGCGAGTGTCGTTTTCTTGTCGAAGTCCGGGTCTAGGGCACCAGCATTAGAGTAAGCATCGTGGCAGATTGGACACAAACTTACAGAACAGCGAGATGTGCACCCGAGATGTGAAAGCCTCGTCAAATGTCCCCACCCGATTAGTGGTCAGAAAGAGTAGACCTTTGTAGTACTCTAACATGCGGAGGAACACCGACACGATACTGTTGCGCTGAAGGTCCTCCATTTTTCTTCTAGCAAGAAAGACATCGGCTTCGTCTAGCAGCATCACGCAATCCCAGCGGCTAGCGAGGGTGAAATGCTTCTTCAAATTCTTCTCGACGTCTTCTGCCGTGCTTCCGAGGTCGCCGCAAGTGATAGGATAGAGCGGCTTCTCCATCAGATCAGCAATGCACTCGGCTGTGCATGTTTTACCGACGCCAGGAGCACCTGAAGCTGGTCAATAATGACGCTGAAAATCTTGAGAAAAAGCATTTACCGTGAAGAAGGATGATGAGGCCTTGTCCTTTGCCCCGAACCAGATCCATGTCATTCTCCATGCTTCCGGTTGTAGCTTGCGATACTCTCTTCCGAAAGTGCTCACGGACTTGCGACTCAAGGATACTTTTGTGGTCGTCAGATAAGACGAGCTTGTCAAATCCTCCGCCCTTCTCACTCTCCGGTAGTGCTTGAAGATCCTGCACATTTACTTGCACTGCTAGTTGTCAGCACGAATCTGCTACTCATGATGTATCGAATACTCACCCCACTCCCGCGAACGCAGCTTGTAAGCGAAGACGCGGTAATGACAGATACTGAAGTCGGACGGGTCTACAAGACCGGCACTTGACGCGCCTGATAGCGGGTTGAACACCGGCTTCTCATTAACGTACTCCTGGTACGTTTCCAAATCCGTCGTTTGATCGTGCACGACTGGACTGCGATGATAGCAGGAAACGCATGAGTAGCTACATTCCTTTCCTTGTCGGCAATCGCTGGTCTCTGACAGATCAAGCTCTTCAGGCTCCAGGAACGAAGGGATATCGCTAGGGTTGGTGCCAAAATACCCTTTCATGTCAACGATGACTTTGTCGTTGAGCTCCTCACGGGTCACGAGTTCGAGACCCTTGCAATCCACGTATGGCGCAATAGAAGCGGAGACTGTTTCAACGAAACGCTTACCCCGTTCTTTCAGCATGTCAGCTACTCCAGCAGCATACTCCATGGGGATGACATCGAGGTCCGAGATGTTTCGCTCTCCATGATAGGGAGCAATGACTATTCGTCGCCGAACAGGTACCAGCCTAGAACCGTTGAAATCCAAGTAGTACGTATAAATACAGAATGGATTGGTGCCGTTTATGGGCTCGATTTTGTCCGTCGAGGTAAGCAAGTGGACAGGAGATTGGAAGACAGGAGCCGGGAGTTTTGGCATAATGACTCTTCTGCCACCAGCTGTCATGAGAACTCTCATGCCCAATCGACCTTTAGTCTCTGTTCCATCTAGATTCGTCGATCGCTTTGTGACCACGAGATCTCCAGTGTGAAATAGGTGCCACAGGTCACAGAACCGGACCTTTTTTGCCTTACGCTCCCGAAATTCCATATGGCCAGGCAGTAGGTAATTATCGAACAGGTCCCTGATACTTTTGAAAGATTTCTCGACTTCAGAGAGAGTTGGCCATCCGTCCATGTACTCCCCCTCGCACCCGTTAGCCACGTCGTAAAGCTCGAGCTCTTTCAAGACAGTGTCCCACTCCTCTTCTGAGATAGCATCAGGAGCAGAGGCCTCTTCAGTCACTGCATTATCTCCTGCCTTCTCTCCGGTCTCCTCCAGAGCCTTGTCATGAGCGTCATCTGTGACTTGAATAGCTTCGTTTGGCTGGACTGCTTCGGCGCTTTCGTCTAGATCTATGACACAACTCGCCGGTCCTGCGTCTTTTTCTGCACGGCGATCGACTATCCTAGTCAGTGCAGTAACGACTTCCGACATGATGTTTAGTATCTCTTCCCTGTTCTGGAGTAGAGGCTTGAAGGGTCGTAGCATCATAATGTCCGTGTCTGTACCGTCGCCTGTGAGAAACTTCCGGAACAGGTGTGTGATTGACCTTTCCTCGATGAGGATTAGACTTGGAAAGTGTTTGTTCTTGACCTTGACCATTTCCTCCGCAAGTCTGCGCTCATCATTGGATGCCGAAGAGCGTTCCAAGATTGGGTCAGATGCAATCCTCCCATCATCCATGTCGTTGTCCTCCAAGCTTTTAGATTGCTTTTTCCGTCGTAAAAACCTGTCAGATTTCTGTGCTTCTGGTTCTCCAACAAAGACATCGATTTGGTGGACTCTACGAGTTTCGGAGTCATGCTTCAGTCCCTTCGAGAGGTGGAATTTCAGCTCGGGCTCCAACAGTTGCCTCTTCGCTTTGACCTCTGGAGATGGTGGACGAGATATCTCCTCGCCTCCCAATAGCCTGCGTAGCTTCTTCTCGAAGAGCTCTGTTCCCTCTTCCAGAAGCGTGAGTCTCTCTTCCAAGATCTTGTTATATTGGTTCACCTGCTTTACGCGTCTCGGCGCAAGCTTGATGCGCGATTTCATTACCTCGCGCCTGCGGACCCACATATCCGTCTCTGAGTCGGGATCAGTACCACTTTCCTCATCGATCTCCGGCTCAGAAGCATCAGATGCGTCCATTTGGCTGCCAGCGCGGTCTGTCCCCGGCTCGATACTGGGGGGACGTGACCCAGTAGCTCTTATTTCTGGCACCGGTAACGCGGAGACCTCGGTGATATTGGTAGGTACTGGATCGCTCTTGGAACTGTCTGGCTCGCGCGGAAGCGTCGCAGTGGCCTCTTCCGATGCCGAATCTACATCTACCACGTTATCAGTAACTTCCAAGATTCAGTAGCGGTGCGACGTACTAGGAGTATTGCGCTCATGGCTCATGGAGAGCGCAATCCCGGAATCTTCTGAACCAGACATAGTAGCGTTGGCACTCTCGCTAGATTTGCGCTCGTTTCTACCATCTATTAGTTAGGTCCCCTGGGTATAATGCGTGATCTCCAACGCGGAAGGTCATAAAGCGCGACAGTATCTAGGGCAAGCTTACCTCGCCGAACATGCGTCCACTTGAAATACCTTACAAACAACTTGATTGCGGCTCAACGAAAGTGTACAGGATACGCATGAGGGATATCCATCCTAATCCTTCACACTCACCCCGATATGTACGCATGGCTGTATTCCAGGTCATTGATTGATGCGATTACTTTTAGAAGATGGGGTCCAGAAGGCGGCATGCACTTGCGACCTGCATGGACCCTCCTAGGTTTGGTCCAATCAAGGGTGGTCGAGCTGACACCTACCTATCTTGGTCGGCCCCCAAAAACCACTGACCGATTATAAATCCTTCGATTTTGCGACAGCCTTGGGCTCCAAAAGATGCGTAAAACAGCGGGAGTCCCGCATAAGTTGTCAGGGCACAAACAGTCAGTCGATGGGAGGCGCCTCAATGTGCCTTAGCAAATTCCGGGCAAACTTCGAAGATTCGCTTAACCACGCAAAATAGGCGTCTTAAACAACCAGGCTGAAGTCCAGCCGGCTCGTAATACTCAGCTTATCTCGACGTATGCGGCAGCATGCACTGATGATACGTGCCGGTTTGCAGGGTACCAGGGTGTTAGCGGGTGGGTACTGCCGCCGCACTCGCGCTTTGGCGCTTCCGAGATCGTGTGCGTTCACACCTAGGCAGTCACAGAACTTGCAGTTGGCCGCAACGTATCCATGGATTACTCACCATATCTATTACGAGATCAGGTAGAATCAGGGCGTCCGGCATCGACAACGCGGAGCTACGTGCCTACCGCATAGTCAGCACATCGAATGCAGGCAGCCTGAGCTGAACACAGTCACCGGAAATACCTAATTGAAGCGAGCTGCAAGGCTATGGGTGCGTCACGTTCTCGTTCCATTGGTAATACGCTCATGCATGTCAGCTTTGAAGCCTTCAGCCTTGTCCAAAAATCAAGGCATCTGCCGGTCGCCATTTCCGGATGTTTGGAAGCGCTCTTCGAGTTATCGTAGCATTTTGCGATCGGTTCAGTTGCGCTCCTGTTGACCCTACGTCGAGGATCTTCTGTGCTGTAGGTTTTGCGCTACTTCGAAGGAACTATGTCCGCCCACCAACCGATCGAAGTCGGTTTTCCCTGTCCATCCGCACAGCCCATATCAGTTGACTATATCGAGAATCGACATACGGAATTTCGGGATGAGCACGGCGAGCTACCATTCAGGTTTGACGCGAGCCGTCAAAAGTTCGTAGCTCGCTCGGTCGCGTGGGATGCAGCACCCTCAACTAGTGACGAGGAATTGAGAGACAGCAAATTGCGGGTAGTTGCAACCACGAAGAGCTTCTCCAATGCTCTCTCGGCATTGAAAGAGAAGAAATCTAAGGAGAAGAAGATAGCAAGCTTCGATCTCGACTCTTACCACGACTGGAAAGAGATCACTGGGCTCATACAGGTGGTCGTGAAAGAGTACCACAGCAACGACACGACATGGGACCGAATTCGCAGTGGATTTCGGACCGTTGGAGACAACGCGAAATCTATGCAGGCTTTTATAGGCCTATTACCTGACGGGGAGTACAAAACTCTGTGCGGAGGCCTGACATTGATCTTGACTGTTTGTGATGCCAATCACATATGTGACTCCATAGACTGACAGATATGGTAGGCCATGACGGAACATTCTCAAGTCCGCGAGAGAATGGCAGATCTGCTGCAAGAGGTTCCCGAAGTCGTCAATAAGTGCGAGCAGTATCAGACACTCTACCCTGGGCGCAATACCATACAGCTGTGCGTCAACGATATCTACACCAATCTTCTTATAGCTCTGGAGAAGATAATCGACTGGTATAAGCAGTCTTCCTGGAGTAAGTCAACTCTGCCAATACCACCAACTATAAGTCTAGAGCGCACGTCCCGTACTGATTCGCATAGAACACGCCAAAGACAGTCTTTTGAGGAACAGTAACTACGGGAAATGGATCGATAAGTGTGTTGATAACATCCGGCAGTCTAGGAGTCGCTTCACGGAGGAAACCCAGTTGTACCTAGCTTGGTCTCAAAAAGCCACACTCTCAACAGCGCTCGAGCTCAATTCTCGATCCCATGAAATGAACGAAAACATATACCGCGTCGACGAACATGTTGGACAAGTCAGCGATGGCATTAACGCTCTCAAGGATCATTTCGATGACGTGATCAAGAATGCTAAGTGTGAGCCACAAGTCTTCCTGGTTGCATTGGCGTGCGGCTGACATCAAGAAGGGAACAGTGACATAGACAATCTCAAGGAAGAACTGAAACGGGAACGATTGAGCTTAGAGAACTACAGTAAGTTTGAACGTATTTCTCCATCGCCGCGAACTGACCCGCGCTTAGAGCGAAGGATAAGCGAGCTCGAGGAGCGAGTCGCAAAGACGGCGCTTACTCCGAAGGATCTTATGAAAGAGCTGGACCTGGACCGATCTGAGCATACACATGTACCAGAGGTCTCCACGGTACTCAAGGACGGGCTGAACAGTCCAACAAAGTACCAGAATCGCGCAGGCTGGGTAGGAAACACCACCGAATTCCGAAATTGGCTAGGCGGGCGAGACAAGTCTCAAATACTGTGCATTCAAGGCCATGGCGAGTTCGAGAAGACTTCTCCGCTGAGCTTCCTCATCGCGCTTCTCTACGAGAAACTGGAAAGGACGCCGCGCACACTCGTTCTCCCATTCTTCTGTGGACTCAGCAGAGTGCGCTCTGGACCAGTAATTATGCTACGGGCATTCTTTATCCAACTGCTCGCTGCATGCAATGCACACGGAGCAACGGACGAGGAAGGACTCCCTCTACTTTCTTTTTTGGGCCACGATGACGTGGCGAACATGGAAGACATGTGCTTGGAAACATATCAAAATGCAGTAGTACAGCTGTTACGCGAGTTGCGGAGGGAGCATAAAGCGATTTTCATCCTCATCGACGCCGTCGACTTCTACGACTCAGACTGGGGGGACGAGATGGATGATTTCATGAAGAACATGAGAAAGCTGGTGAGATCATCCAACAAGGCAGCGGACGGAACGTCGGGTGGTGTTCTAAGGGTTCTCGTAACGGCGTCAACATGGTCGAAGCGGTTTTCGACTCCCAAGAAGCCGATGGTCCTGCTTGATCTGCCCGAGCATCTGGATGGGTCGATGGACGGGTTCGAGAGGTTTACGTAGATAGGCAATTTGTGTAGTTTTGCGCGATGCTAATCGCAACCTCTTTTCGTGCCGTGAGCCTCATTTACTCCCACTGTTCCTCGTTAGTTCTTACTGATCTCTTCTTAAATTTGCAGGCTACACTGACCTTAACACTCATAACCGTGTTGCATGTGGACGCACACTGCCCCGTCGCATACATAGGGAGCGGTAGCACCTCGACAACTTCCTCGGAAGCGCTCGTCTGTCCAAGCAGCGCTCGATGTCGGTGTGATAATGCGTATGGCTTTACAGGTTGAGAAGCCGGGTAAAGACTTATCCTTCACCCTCCATCCGTCTCAACCACCCCATAGATATGCGGCATCTTGTCTCTCTTGTTCGCGTTCAACCATTCGCAGGTCGTTTCCCAATCTGCTTCCAACTCGTCCTCATCAAGAGAGAGCGGATAGGCTTCCTCATATGGTAGGGTTTTGTCTTTCTTTAGTTGAATTCTCATAGTGGTTCGATCGAGTATGTCCTTGCGCTGTTTTGCAGCCTGTTGCTGGAAGGCTTGGTAGAAGTCTTCGCCGTACTCATTGAGATCTAGCCATACGTTCAGAGTAGTCGCGTCCCATACAACACTCAATCTGATCCTATCAGTAGCTTTCTTAGGATCGGCATTTTGAACAGGCGCGCCAGGGCCAACATTTGGTCGAAGAGGATGTGGATGCGCAATATGCGCATCTAGGATTGTAGGCGCCGGTGAAGACTGCTGGCCTTCCATATTTCTTGCGTAAGATTGCTGCCGGGAGATGAGTGGCTCTCCCACATGATGTGGGTCGTATCGGTCGTCTTGGCGGTGGATGGAACTTGCGCCGTCATAGGTCATTGCCGAACGATGATAAGATGCTGGAGGTGGTGTCGGGGCAAGGGGACGGAAATCCTGCTTGTAGTTCTGGAAAGTTGAAGGCTGCCGAGCTGGTGACTGAGGGACGATAGTAGGTGTGTATTCTAGCAAAAGCGCACATCTAGTCAGCCAAAGCGCATAACTCACTTATCGCTACACTGTATACACACCTGCAATCTCTTGACCCGAATCGTCGTAGCCAAGAAGGATGTCTATGTCAAGCTTGTCTTTTGGTATCACGTAAAACAAAGTTTCGTGTGTGGAGTTGGAATGAGGTTGGCGCCATGTAAGCTCAATGGCGCATGAAACTGGTTCCAGTCGAAGTTCTCCGGTCACGCGATCTGGCACTTCGACGTGGGTCAAATCGGCCTGACTTATATTGAAGGAGTCTTCGAGGTGACGTCTGCCCACAACGTCTCCGCGTATCACGCTGTGCTTGATCGACGCTGGTCTCATTCGGACCTTCTGGTCTACGACCTTAGTTCCGATGAGAGTAGGAAGTAAAATATACTCTCCCGCGCTGATCTCGTCCCTGGTAGAGTGAGATGCTACTGATGATGCTGTAGCAGGAGGGCTTATCGGATATGATGTCGAAGGAAAGCGGCGTGGCGGTCCCTGGCGGGGAGGCGGAGTTCCAGTGTGTTGCGATCCATGTGAAGAGGGCGGAACACGTGGTGGGAATGTGACATTGATGTTGTTCCCGACAGGTAAGGGAGACTCGTTGTGCTTTGGTGGTATCAGGGATGCGAGTACTTCATGGAGGGTTTCCTTTTGTTCCTCACAGCACCTAGCAAGGATCTCTACGGCCTGCTCTGGAAAATGGTCGACCAGCCGCGCGACACAATCACGTATACGATAGCGGTCCATGATGTGCAGTCGAGACGATCGGGCTGCATCTAGGTGGGGCGTACTGATGTCGCACGGACGAAGTTTGGGACGCTGCGGAAAGCAGCGCTAGCTAAGGCGCAATCGTCCATTGTCGCTCATGGTTGCCGTGGCGTGAGGAGGTAAGGAATTGATGATCCTGCGAAGCGCACTGCGTGTAGCACGAGTCTCGCGGCAAGGCAGAAGGTGATGCGCGCGCAGGCCGAAGATTTGCACAGGAACCAAGAAGCGCTTATCGTTTCATCGGGATCCAGGGTCATGATTCGCTTGAAAATACGCTTTGCCGTTGCGAGTTGACCGGAGCTGCACGTCGATACAGGGCTGTGAGAACATCATCCAGCAACCTTGAGGCAGCCGTATGCAGCCTGCAGCACACCGGTCAAGGCTTTTTCGTACCCCGCTCGGCTGGCCAGAGGCTTGTCCCAATCACAGCTCCACAGCCTTCCTTCATCGTATGTGCTGAGGCATCCGAGTGTGGTCAATTCCATAGGTAGCGTCCTCATAGCCGATGTTATCCAGCGAACATTGAGGGCGCCGTCGAACATGTCGCAAATGTCTACTGCTAATCGTACGTCGAAGGAAGTCCAAATCATGACGGGAGTAGCGTCTGTCAGCCGGAATATCGCCAGCGGTAATGCTCTTCAAATCAATGGCACCGTGGCAGACAACGTCTACAATTTCAGCATGTAAGTCGAACTCCGCTACAATGGACTGAGCACGCTCCTGACAATTCCAAGCAATACTTTAGTCGTAAATTATCAGTATGGCTGGGATCCGAAGATCGTTCACCCTGTCAGCCAATCAGCATTACCGAGTAGATGCATAGCGATGACGGACGTACGCAAGGTGTTGAAGAGTTCAGCTCCGTCGAAGGTGTCCGCAACGTTCACTGCACAACTCCCAGTAAGAGCACCCAGCGTGACCATTTGGAAGGTGGCGGCTGACGACGACTAGATACGCGCTTCGGGTCGGTCTGTCCACCAAGGACAAAACTTGATCCTCAAGCCTAGCAAGAATGACAGTCGGCACCCAGTCTTCGCCATGTTTCGACCCGATTTCCCAAACAATTACATCGCGGAGAGGATCGTGCGTCGGCTGAGCCTCGTAGTATACAGGAGTTCTTCGTTCACGGTAGAAGCTGGCTCAGACCATATCCACCTTCCGCCCACGAATGGTTATGTCAATCTCGCCTGCTACCCGGAAGAAGAGAAAGACGACTTTGCCATATATCGCTTCTATGTTGTTAAGCATCGCCAGTTCGATCTCCTCTTCGGCGCTGGCTCGGTCAGGTCTGGCTAAACCGACAAGCGAAGAGACAAGAAGCGGCAATTGGAGTTAGGCGCAACCTCCACCGTCTTCCCGTCCGGGGTCCAAGGACGACGTGGCATCATGCACAAGTAATGTCAGCTTTCAACCGCTTCTCTCAGTGAGATGTCCATCCTCATTGGACGCCAATGGCGGTGCGAACTTGGAGTTCTTTTGGGGTGCATTTATGGCTGCAGATCGCTTCGCGGGGGCGAATCACTGGTCGCTATCTTGCATGCACGCTGCGAACTGTCACCGGACCAACCGTACTTACGGTCAACTCGCAATCGACACTGCGCCCCAATAACGCTCTGGGTAAGTTCAGCTGGCCATTAAGTGCTGTCTCGCACCCTTCGAGCTGTCTGCGCAATCTCCTGGTACTTATGCTCTTATCTCTCCAAAGGAATTTCAACCGATACCTTGAACACTATGGTAAGTCCACTTCGTTTGTATGGGTGGCAAGGCTAATTGTCGTAACAGGCTGAAGCGGTGGCTGTTGTATCCGCAATCCAAGCTACTACTCAACTCGTAGAGCAAGTCTTCCGAATCTTCAAACGCCTCCGCGATGCGAACGCTCGTCAGAAAGGTCTTCCTGAGGTCCTGGCTCGACACTATAGCGAACTCAAAAGTGTCAAGGCAATCATGGGTATGATCTACGATGAGCAGGACCTGAAGACACCCACTGTTGCCGCGGAACTGGTTCGACTACAAGACGTGTCAGAGAGGCTGGCTGCCTTGATCAAGACTTTGGTTCCGTCAACCACAAGTAAGATGATCCAGTTTGCGCGCCAGCTGGTGGACGGCTCAGCAGACGAGAAGAAGCTGAGCGCCATCATGGGCGAGCTGGTCCAAGTGAAGGCTGTGCTCGTGCTGTCCATTCAAGTTGCCCACGTAGGAGTAGTCCGCACCATGGTAAGAACTTCGAGCCTCGAATCGTGTGAGACATTGACTGATTATGTAACGCATGTAGGGGAAACAAGCTGTTGCAAATGCGGAAGCTATACAGCGGATCGACGAGTCCTTCCGGGAGCTTGTCCAGGATTGCAAGGGCCTGAAAATTGCACAACTGCTCAAGGGCCGACGTCCATCAAGTGGGTTTTCGGCTGACGTTGATGTATCCAGACTAACGATATCAGATGACGGCTTTGTCCCATTGACTCTGGCTGATCTCAAGGCTCTCGACAAGGCGGGTCATGGTGATGGCGAAGATAGCGAAGACGAGACGCTCGTTGACGACTCAGAAGCATCGCCACGAGAAGTTCCCGTCAAGACCGAACGCATCGTTATCAACAATGCATCTCGTGGCTACGCTGTTCAGGTCAATGCTCCGCTGGACACAGACATATACAAGCATTTGAGCAGTCTGAGAATCCAGGACAACGTGGCCGAGGAGCAGAGTGTGCAGATCAACTATGGCACGACGACCAAGTCATTGTCGATACTTCTCGAGCTCGCGCGACTAAGGCAGGTAAGCGCGCCCGTGATCGCGCGGTGAGAGATTGCTGTGAGGGATCGGGGCTGGATATGGCGGCCCTATGTTTGTCTCGTATAGTGTGAGAATAGCGTGACGGTAATGAAATGATGCTTCATCTATATAAGGCGAGATTGGGATAGTGGAACGTGACTGATAAAAGTACATAACTCGTAGGTACGTGAAAGAGAGTCACGCGTTGCAGTGTTCGGGCTCAGGCGCTCCTTCCTCCAACGCGTTTGCGCTAGTGGCCCGGCGCAACCTTAATCCGACAATGGCCAGCTTCGGAAGCTTCCACGCCGTCACGGGCGTCAACACCAAGGTGCAACAGTCGCCATCGCTATCTCACCCACAACTTTTACTCCACCGTCTTCGCCGTCGCCCACTACACGAGTTCCTTGCATACAACCCCGCCCAAACAACACCTCAGCCTAAACATCGCCGCCGGCGCCCGCCACAGCCATGGCGCTCGATACCTTCTTCCACAACAAGATCGAGACGATGAAGCTCGAGATCATACAGGGACAGGCCAAGCTACGACGACTTGAAGCCCAGCGCAATGACTACAACTCAAGAGTACGGTTATTGCGAGAAGAGCTCGGCCTTCTGCAGCAACCGGGATCCTATGTCGGAGAGGTAGTAAAGGTCATGGGTACCAAGAAGGTGCTTGTAAAGGTTCACCCCGAGGGCAAATACGGTATGTATCACTTTAATCATAGCTGGAATCAAGGCTAATCAGAGCAGTCGTCGATGTCGCGGACAGCGTAGACATCAGCAAGCTCACCGCCGGAAAGCGCGTTACTCTCCTCAGCGACTCCTACAAGCTCGAGAAGCTCCTTCCCTCGTCCGTCGATCCCCTCGTCTCCCTCATGATGGTCGAGAAGGTGCCCGACAGCACATACGACATGATTGGCGGTCTGGATCAGCAGATCAAGGAGATCAAGGAAGTCATTGAGCTGGGTCTGCAACATCCCGAACTCTTCGAATCGCTCGGTATCGCTCAGCCCAAGGGTGTTCTGCTATACGGCCCTCCTGGAACAGGAAAGACACTGCTTGCGCGTGCGGTCGCACATCACGCTGACTGCAAGTTCATCCGAGTGTCTGGTAGCGAGCTGGTACAGAAGTACATTGGTGAGGGTAGTCGCATGGTTCGTGAACTCTTCGTCATGGCACGAGAACACGCACCCAGCATTATCTTCATGGACGAGATTGACAGCATTGGATCAAGTCGAGTGGAGGGCAGCTCAGGTGGTGATTCCGAGGTCCAGCGAACCATGTTGGAGTTGCTGAACCAGCTGGACGGTTTCGAGCCAACCAAGAACATCAAGATCATCATGGCGACCAACCGACTGGACATCCTAGACCCCGCCCTCCTGCGACCCGGACGTATCGACCGAAAGATCGAGTTCCCACCGCCAACCGTCGAGGCGCGTGCCGACATTCTGCGCATTCACTCTAGGAGCATGAACTTGACGCGCGGTATAAACCTTACAAAGGTCGCGGAGAAGATGAACGGATGTTCAGGTGCTGAGCTGAAGGGTGTGTGCACTGAGGCTGGTATGTACGCCCTCAGGGAGAGGAGAGTGCACGTCACACAGGAGGACTTCGATCTGGCGACTGCGAAGGTGCTGAACAAGCACGACGACAAGGCGACCAGTTTGAGCAAGCTGTGGAAGTAGACCATGGTACGTGGTTATGCTACTGCGCTGGCCTGCATTATGCATTGCTGGTGTTTACGTCGAGATTATGTACACCAAACATAGACGTGCAGATTCTTGGTACAAACAAATAATGACTACCGACCTTCAAGATTCCTAACTTGGTTGACGTGGATCTCGCATGGTCAGCTCGGGCGTGACGGCACGTCATACTAGCGCGGAGTAACTCCCGTCAGGACCTAGCCCGCCATCTCCCACACCACCTCGCATGCACTGCAGATCGTAACCATCTTGACATCGCTTATCGCCTACCACAGGACAGTCGCAACGGCTTCAATTCCTTATCGCGTGTGTGGACCAGAGTTGTGGACGCAGTACTACCATGGCGTTCGCTCTGGAGATACCCCGCGCATCGTGGTGGTGGTACCTTCCTGCGCGTGGTATTGCGCGAGCGGGAAGCCCGATTGCGCGACAAGGAACATTATAAGTCGTCACACTAACCATGCAGTTTCCCAACCCACTGGCTCAATCAAATACCATTCCGTTAAAGATCCTCCCTTCACTAAGTTCTTAAGCGACGCTAATGCTCGCCATTCCTCGCCACCTGGTACCTTGACTTGACCCGGCTGTCTGTGTTTACTGCGATCTAGCTTAACCTCCGCTTTTACATTCTTTGCGCTCGCAGCCGGCTTCAAAGGGCGGAAAGAAACCATGGCCGACTCGCCAGTAAAGATGGATGAATCGCACGGTTACAAGGAACCTTCAGCGCAAACCGTAGCAAGAGATGGAGAAGTGCCGGTGAGCGTTTTGGAAGATGGGTCGTTGGACCCCGTGTACGAAGCCAAAGCGAAGATGTTAAACAAGGCCATGCAAGATATAGGCATGGGGAAGTATCAATGGCAAGTAAGTATTCAACCATTCGCACTCCCATCTATGGCGAACACGCTTTACTCAACCAACCTTTCTCCAGACCCATCCCTCATCTCCATCTACTTCCTTCCAGCAAACTGACATCTCCCAGCTCTTCATCGTGATTGGATTCGGCTGGGCAATGGACAATCTCTGGCCGATAGTAACGTCTCTAATCTTCACGCCCATCACCAACGAATTCAACCCCACACGCCCACCTCTACTCTCCCTCTCGCAGAACATCGGTCTTCTCTTCGGCGCCGTCTTCTGGGGTTTCGGTTGCGACATTTTCGGAAGGAGATGGGCTTTCAACCTCACTATCGGTATCACCGCTGTGTTTGGAATGATAGCAGCCAGTAGTCCAAACTTCGCTGCTATTGGTACTTTCGCTGCTCTGTGGTCTGTTGGTGTAGGTGGAAACTTGCCAGTAGATTCCGCCATCTTCCTGGAGTTCTTGCCTGGGAGCCATCAGTATCTGTTGACGATTCTGTCGATCTACTGGGCGCTTGCGCAGGTCTTCGCTACGCTTGTAGCATGGCCATTGCTTGGAAACCTCACGTGTCAGCAGACGGATACGAATTGCACGAGAGGAGAAAACATGGGATGGCGGTACTTCATGATTGTCAGTCCCGAAACCCCTGCTTCCGAAAGTATTCGCTAACACTTTTCGAGGTCATGGGTGGCGTCGCACTACTAATGTTCATCGGCCGCTTCGTATTCTTCACAATCTTTGAATCGCCAAAGTTCCTAATGGGAAAAGGCAGAGACGCAGACGCAGTCCGCATCGTCCACGAAGTCGCCCGCCGCAACGGCAAAGAGTGCACCCTCACACTTGAAGAGCTTGAATCATGCAACAACTACGCGCTACCCGGTACCATCCAGCAAACGAGCACTGCCACCGCAGCAGTCAAACGCAAGCTTCAGAAGCTAGATAGCTCGCACGTCAAAGCCCTTTTCGCGACCAAGAAACTAGCCTTCTCAACCAGCACCGTTACCCTCGTCTGGGCATTCATCGGCCTCGGTTACCCCCTCTACAACGCCTTCCTCCCATACATCCAAGCCACCCGCGGCGCCGACTTCGGCGACGGCTCAACCTACATCACCTACCGCAACAGCCTCATCATCGCCGTACTCGGCGTCCCCGGCTGCATCCTCGGCGCCGTGCTCGTCGAAACACCGCACATCGGTCGCAAAGGCACACTCGCTCTTTCGACAGTCCTCACTGGTGTTTTCCTCCTTTGTTCAACAACGGCGCTCACTTCCAACGCCCTCCTAGGATGGAACTGCGCCTACAACTTCATGAGCAACATTATGTATGCGGTGTTGTATGCATATACACCTGAGATCTTTCCGACCAAAGACCGAGGGACGGGCAATGCGATTACGGCGAGTGCGAACAGGGTGTTTGGTATTATGGCGCCTATTGTGGCTATGTTTGCCGACTTGGAGACGAGTGCGCCAGTTTATGTTAGTGGGGCGTTGTTTATTGCTGCGGGTATTTTGGTGCTTATTTTGCCTTTTGAAAGTAGGGGAAAAGCGAGTATGTAAACGGGCAGGCGCAAAACATGTCATGAACGACACAGATGCGTGGATAGTGTGAATGCATCTATGTACTTAGAACGGGGCTTCTACAAGGAAAGTACAAGGACGAATATGCAAGTAGTCACCATAATGAAGTCTCAAACAGCCCCTGGACTAGCACCAGAAGGAACAGCACCCGACGACGTCGTCCCATTAGCCCCCGGCCCACCAATCAGATCCGCACCCGTCTGATTCTTATTCGCAACACCACCACCCGCCTGATAATCCGCAGCAACACCGAACATCTGATCGTCATTATGATCAGCCGTGGTATTAATCCCAATCTGAATCCAAGCCATCAACCCATCCTCGATCCCATCACCCAGATACACATACTGAGGAAACGGATCAAAGTCGTCATCAGCCTGCACAACCGACAAGAAATCGTTGTCGTTGGTGATATACGGCTGCGTACTGAAGATATAAGGTTCCGTAGCCTCAACCTCAGCCTTAAGATCTTCAGGGTAGAAAAGCTGACCGGCATGTGCGATAGTGCCATCGGCGCCCACGGTGCCATTCGAGCGGACCGTCACATTAGACTTAACGAGGAGGTGCGTGTGCGTTGCGCGATCGGTGTAGTGGCCTGGAAACAAGGTTTCGAAAGCTACGACGCCGTCGGCATCAGTTATTTGGACGCCGCGTAGAAAAGTGGTCTTGAGGCCGCCTTGCCCGTTCTCAACGCCGCTGTAGTAGCCCGTGGCGTTGCTGTTCCATATGTCGACGTAGAGGTGGGGGACGGGCTCGCAGGTGGTGATGTCGACGTATTGCACTTCGAGGTAGAGGTCGATGCCTTTTTGGTCTTCGACTACGTTCTTCCGGATCATTTCGCCCGTGACATAGTAGGGCCCGAAGGTGAGTTCGGGGGTAAGGATGCATGAGGTGTTCGCGGCGAAGATGGCGCTGGTGAGAGTTTCGGGTGTGTAGTTTATCGTGCCGGTCATGTTGTGATTGACCTTTTCAAATTCCTGGAGTTGCTTCAAATCACGACGGTACTTTTTGGGCTCTGCATGTTTACGTTAGCCATTGTTATTGGAAACAGGTTATGGCATTGGGGAAGAGCATACTTGCCGTAATTCCACGCTTCCGACGAAGATCATCCAGGGTGTTCGCGCGACGTTCTTCAGAACGTTGCATGAAGCTTCGGTGCTTGAGCGTATCTTGACATCCAGCCAAAGAACGTTTCGCCGCAGCCGCGCGCAAGCCACGAACTTCGATCTCGCGTTTGATCTTGGCATGGTCGTGTGTCTCGCCGGAGTGAGCTAAGACAGTGCTAAAGAGAGAGGTCGCTGCAGCAGCGCTCGTCAGAACGAGGGCGAGGTTAACCATGTTTGATTGCCAAGTTTAGTAAAGACAGGAGTTGGTATGATCGGGTGTACGACTTCGAGGTACAACGATTTGATACAGCCGGCTAGCGACGCTGGAGAAATGATGATGGAGATATACACTTTACAGTGATACTCACTGCCTTTATACAACAGTGCGTATCTCATAAGAACTGCATGGGCTATACCCCTAGCTTCGTATTCCTACATGTAGACCTAAAGCGACGATGTACGATTTTAGTATATGTCTCACACGCATTTCGTACATGGGAGATCTTACCCCTACCTAACCATGTTGACTCTTGTCGTCGCATCCCATCAAGTCGAGCACGACAGTCATCAACCCTTCATCACCCATACCAAAGCTTCGTCACGGTATATGACGCGGCAGTCGACAATCCAAGTCTCGCCTAGAGTAGCTTTTCGTTGTACGAAACTCTAAGACATTCGTACTACATATAGTGCTATTAGTCATACTGTATAACGCGGCCATACCCATGCGAAGTGGGTCTGAATGTATGCGTTTGCCTGGAAGGTTGGAATGAATCGAACAATGAGGTCTGGCGGACGGGGGCGGCTGTACGAAGTGGGTCACGGGGAAACGGGAAACGGGAAACGCCAAGCCTGGCCAACAGCCCGAACCAGCAGTAATCAAATCACTCCCATTGGTTACCGTCAGCGTCATCTTCAAGACGTATGCGTATACAAGTTGTCGTAAGCCTTGTCGGACTTGTTTTTGATCCTTAGATTGCTATCAATGTACAACCGGTTCTCTAAAAGGCGAAGATTACCTGCGAGCTCGACTGCAGCCCGCACAATACCACACCGATCTCATCATTTGCTTCCCCAGGCCTTCTGCATCAACTCCTCGACACCGATCGGATGAATCTGGGGAAACTCATGGTTTCTCAATCCATCTTTCGAGGCATCCATGTTCACACGTACAGCCAACATGCTGAACTCGACGACTAAGGGTTGAATGAATTCCGGAGGAAACTCGTATGAGCCTTCTGGTTGCTCGAGCACCGTGGCTTGACCCTTCTCCAACTTGTCGATGGTATCGTAGGTAATGTCCCATTTCGTGCCTGACATCAAACTGTTAGTCTCATATCCCATCGCCGCGGTATGGATGTAGGGATAATATACCCGTAACCTTCTCCGCCAACTCAACAGCCTTCTTCCACGTCAACGCATCGGAAGCAAAAGGACTAAGCTCAGGCCATTTCTTCTGTTCATCTAACGTCGCAACAATATACTTCGCCAAGTCCGTCGAATGGATAAACGAGACCGCCGAATTGCCATCACCTGGCAGCACCGCCTTCTTGTTCTTGAAGTCCAAAGCGTAGTTGAAAGGCTTCATGTTGGACTTGACATGCGGCATGGCAAAGTAGTCGGAGTACCAACCCAGAAAGACGCGAGTGAAGTCGATGTGGGAGCTGCGCAGTAGATCGGCGGCATCGAGCCACCATTTCGCGGAAGGATACACGTCGAGAATGCCGGGTTGGGAGTAGTTGACTCCGTATTCGCTGGGCATGAAGCGCTTTACGTTGCCGGCGTCGATGGCGGCGCGGATGAGGTTCATCTGCGAGTCTGCGCCTGGTTTGTCGAAGAGGCGGAGGGCAGATATGACGATTTCGATGTTGTTCTTTTGAAGTAGCTCTTTCATTGATGCGACGTCGTCGTAGTTTGTTTCGAGGACGGGCACGGATTCGAGACCGGGTAGTTTGCTTGCCTGGATGTCATTTAGTGATTGCGAAGTCAGATAGGTTTTGTGTTCATACACTTCGGCTTAGGATCAAAACTTGATGTTTGCCTTGTCGAACGAGTTCTTCGACGATTGTACGGCCGATGCCGCCGGTGCCTCCGGCAACTGCTACAGTGACCATGGCTGAGTTTCGATTGACGATCGTTGATGGAAAGAACAAAATTGGAAATTAGTACGAGATGATACGTATGAAGAAGCTACTGAGAGTCGGTAAAGCAGTTTCTGATCTTTAGACGCTATCCCAATAGACCTTATATGGCCAGCACGTGGACGAAATCCGGTCGAAGGATTCAAGTCTACACGAGATGTGCTGCATGTTCGTTACCGTGTAGCTTGGCATAGCGACAGGAAGTTGCTCGTGGACATCGATCGAAGCTACGCAGCTGCAAATATCCGCTCGTAAATCTCCCGCCCAGTGGGAAGCCGCTGTCCACGGGTTCCAACATGAAGATCTTGGCAGGGCGTATGACGTGACTACCACAAGACATCAGTGTAAGCCCTCAGTATGTGAGTTGCGGCGCCATGCCGGACTCTCGGATATTTACAAAGTGCGAAAAGGGCGAAATCAGGGCGGAGAAAGGCTTGGGATCGATGCGCTAGCTCCATATGGGTTAGACTAAGCCTAGTTGAGCGTCCAACGCCGGTGATATCACCGTAAACTGGAAACTTTATAGAACAAATGTGCTTGGAGTTCCAGCTGAGTACCTACATACACCTGGTTTTCGCTGACAAACGTTATTCGTCCGGTACCATGGTTTTCGTCCTTGACCGCGACTACTTGTCCTGAAAAACACTCAATCGCGCTGTCCACGGATCCCGCTCGTGGCATTCAGATCCTTCCCCCATCACGAACATCTTCTTTTGCCGCAGTTCAGCCTCCTATATCTTTTCGATTAAGCCTTTCAGATCGCGCACACGACATGTAGAGAAGAAAGGGTGCTTTAGTTTCAAAGACAGCGACTGACAGAGTCAAATAAAACCCGCCGAACTTCATACACTCGAAGGCTTGCCTTCGGCTACTGCGCCATGCGCATCTATATCGTGATGTAGACACCAAAAGACTTCCAGTGATACAGATCAGTCATTCACTCTCGCCTTGTATCGCCAACATGTCACAATCCTCACCCCTTCCAAGCACTAAAATCACACCCCCAAAAGTTCACATCCATCTCTTGAAGCCGCCCCATCACCGAAACAGCATCTCCTCTCCAGCAATAAATACCACAGAACATCATCACCTCCCTCTAGCCCCCATTACTCTTCATACCTCACTCCAGCACGCACGTATCACAACCACAGTCACCATGCTCCCCTTCCTAGTAGCAAGCTTCCTCAAGGACCGGATCCTGAACAAAACCTTCTTCGTCTGCATCTTCACCCTCATCTCCCTGATCATATACCTCTTCGTGCTTCTCGGCTGCATAAGCACAGGTGCTGGCATCGAGAGTCTGTATTGGGTTATGATATCGCAGAATGGGACTGCTGGACAGCCACCTGTTGCAGTGCGGATAGGGTATTTCGGTACGTCTTTGTGTTGAATCCACGCTCTGCGGATGATTGTAGAGTCAGAATGCGGTTCGGGGTGACTAACATCTTCAAAGGTCTCTGCGCATCCTTCCCACCAAACACCACAGCGCCCAGCGATAACCCCACACCAGCGCCGCTGGAATGCTTTCCCGGCGACACACCACCAGGTCTTTCCAGTATACCGATGACGCACCCTGTCCTCGCCTCCGCCCTGGCACTGCAGAAATCCTCTTTATATCCTCTTCCCGCAATCGCCTCATCGCTCTTCCTCATCTCTCTAATCTACTACTTCATCTTCCGTGAGCGAGGCGGCCGAAATGAGAAGGCTTCGAAGTTTCTTCTGGGGGTTAGTGCGGCACTGGGCGTTGCGGGCGCGTTGTGTGCGATGGCTAGTGCAAAGGCGTTGCATGAGATAGGGATTCTGCTGGGACATCATGCGGTTGGTGGCGGTGAGGGGGAGGTCAGCATCGAAGCTGGGAGTTGGGAAGGTGCGGGGCTGTGTATCGCGGCTGGTATTCACTTTGTTATTGTGGTTTATGCGGCGATCGGGATGCCGGGTTTTAGTCTGGGTTTCGGTAGTGGTGGATATATCGGGAAGAGGTTCTTGTAGAGCTGGCGGCTAGAGGCGACCCGAATACAGGGATATGAATAGCTGTTGTTAATGCGAAATCAGTATCTTTGAATGCGATCAGTGGTAGGGTGTCATGATCCGCGTGAGCATCCACATTTGTGAAACAGTGTTGACCAAAGATGTCGGGTCTGAATTGAGGAATATCGAATACTGTCGAGCCCGTTCCCGAGTGTGCCCGCAACACCTTGAACGCCTCGCCAAGGAAACCCTCGTGCCTGGAGATGCCGTCGCATTCGTAATAGAAAAAGCGCTTAGAACTGGTCCAGGGTCATGCTCATAGAAACGTCCGTGTTCTCGACCATCTTTGTGAACTCCTCGAAGCTGATCTTGCCGTCGCGGTCTAGATCGGCCTCCATGATGGTCTTGTCGACAATCTACATGCTCGTTAGACGTCTCTGCCATATGACTTTCACTATGTGTTGTACGCACCTGTTGCAGCTGTTGGTCCTTCAGGTTGCTTCCAACCATCATCTTCAGTACTATGAAGAGCTCGCCATTGCTGATGTAGCCGTCGCGGTCGATGTCGTATACGCGGAAAGCGAATCGCAGCTTCTCCTCCTTGTTACCCTTGCTACTGAAAGCTGAGAGACCGGAGACGAATTCTTGGAAGTCGACGTCGCCGCCACCATCTTCATCGAAGATAGCGATCATGCGTGTTGCGAGAGGGTTCGAGGAGATTTGGGGGAGGGCTAGGAATTCGTCGCGCTCGATGGTACCAGAGTTGTCCTGGACTGAGTTAGCCAAGCATTCAGCTATTGCGTATAGTGCTGATCGCGCACCTTGTCCAGCTTCATAAACCGTTTCCTCAGGCGGTCAACCTCCTCGCGGTCAACTACATGCTGTTAGCAAGCTATTCTCAGCCCCGCAGACGCCCCTTCGCGTATGTCTCCTCTTTCGCCGCTTACGTACAGTTGGACCCGGAGGCTATGTTGTCGAGCAGCCCGGACTGTTGGTTACCCATTCTGGCGATTTATCTGGGGTAGGAATTGAATGGGGAGGATATTGTCGTGTTTCGATGTCGTGGGGTTGCTGGTCGCCGCCGCTAGGGTCCAACCGCGCTAAAGGCAGGCACCGCGCCCCGACGTCAACCGCCAAGACTCCACCCTCCCTTCCGCGCATCCACATTCAACACTCTGCTCAAGCCTTACGTCGCGGCGTAGATTCAGACACAATGGAATCAGATATACCCACCGAAGTTGGCTCAGTGCTACAGGGCGCATCCATCAACCGACACCCATCCGTACGCCACGACCTGAACCCATCGACCGCCGCATCCCAGAAGCAGCCCGTCACCCTCAATGAACACCCAGACCCCGATAGCTCGGAAGTCGGCGAAGATGAAATACCAGTCAGCGTATTAGATCCGGTCCCGCGCCAGAAGACGATGCCCCCGCTACCAGACCTTCGATTCGAACAAAGCTACCTAAAGAGCATCGAGCAAGCAGAGGGATGGCAGGGCGTGGCATGGATTACATTACGAGATCAGGTACAAGGAGATAAGAATGGAGCATATGGGAAGTTTCGCTAATCAGCGGCATAGGTCATCATGTGCTTTGCGCAAGGCGTGCTATGGACTCTCCTACTGAACGGCTGGCGGCATTGGAACCGATCGACCAAGTTTAGTGGACACGGCGTTGGTGCGCGGATACGAAGATGGTGGTGGGGAGTCAACAACTGGACGATACCGAATGCAAAGTCCAAGTTGAGGGATACCAAATTAGCGAAGAACGTGACGGAGGTAAGTGTGGCCTTCTTGAAAGTCCGGCGCCGAACATGTGTTTGAAGTGTGGGATCAACGCTAACGATCTTTTAGTATTACGAAGGAGAGTTCTCAAGCGCTGCTCAAGATTGAATGCGATGATTCGTAGCTCTCTCCCTATTCAGCCATACCTGCACCTAAATGTCATAGGCTTGAGCAGGCCCTTTGGGCGTGACGAAAACACTCCAATGACCAAACCAGACCACTTGGTGTTACTCGCATTGCTAACTTTGTCTTAATAATGCACCTCAGACTCCTTAGTTCCGCGGGTGGCGTCCATCGGGTACCAAATGCGGATTGCGGCGCGGGCGCCCCTCCAATCCGACGTATCCACCCTCGCTCTCATCTCATCCTTGGAAATCTTCCTCGCGCCTCTCCCTACTTTCTATTACTCCAAACAGCAATACTTGCCATCTCAATCTAACAATCTCTCCACTCCGTCGCATCGCTAGTGCCGGATTTGAAGTAGAACCATGCCGGTGTATCTCATCCTATCCAGAGGATTGCCCCGCAATCGCAACTTGCGGTTCAATAACGTAATAAACATCAGTCGCACCCGCTTGGTATCATCTACATCGAACTCAAGGGGCCAAGTTCCACTTTCCCAAAAACCTACTACCGTCGGCAAAAGTCCGAAAGCCAAATCCTTGTTGTCAGCCTCACCAAAGTCGT
This sequence comes from Alternaria ethzedia, assembly GCF_023757985.1. NCBI lineage: Eukaryota > Fungi > Ascomycota > Dothideomycetes > Pleosporales > Pleosporaceae > Alternaria > Alternaria ethzedia. The sequence goes on along the minus strand of NW_026056215.1, from coordinate 415,700 downwards.
CGCAGGCCAACCAGAAAGTTCACGATTCCATTTCAAAACGACCGGCTGGTACCACCATAGGCCCCCGTATTGGTCTGAGTAACCATAAAGTGGTCTCTACTGCCTCCCTTCGCTCCCGTCCAATCGACTCTCAATTATCGAACCTTCCGCAACCGTCACCACCGTCACCACCGCCACAACCGTCACAACCGTCACCACCGCCACTATCTCAGCGAGGACAGACGGCTCCCTCAAGAACATACCGACGTGGTAACCTTCAAATTTCTCCATCCTATTGCATCTCACCTGGCGACTCACAGACTTTCACGCTCCCTGACGGACGTCAACTTGGGTATGCGATATATGGCAGCAGACATCCGAAAGCAGCCGTCATTGTCGCATTCCATGGTACTCCTGGTTCGCGTCTGGACTATCGCATGTGGCACGATTGGGCGTTGAAAAATGGCGTCACCCTCATTTGTCCAGAAAGGCCAGGTTATGGATTATCTACAATCGACAAGAATTACGTGGTAACAAGACATGCCCATGATGTTCAAAGGTTGATGGATCATGTTGGATATGAACAATATAAAGTCATTGGTGCTAGGGGTGGCGGCCCATATGCTCTTGCTCTCACTCACATTTGCACCAAAGTGCAAGTTCAGGGCACCCTGCTCATGGCCCCCATAGCTCCAATTGATGCACCGAGAACTGGCGTGCCGATGAACAGAGCTGGCGTGCCGATGAGTAGGTATCTATGGAGATTACTCACTATCTTCCCGTTTCTTATGGAGCTCAGAGTCTCCTTTGTAAGTAGGAAATTCTTGAAAAACCTGGCGGCCATAAATCCGCCCACCGAAGAATTACGCAAGACCGAACAAGGGCACAAAATCATCGAGGGGCATGCAAGACACGGTACTCCTGCAGCCTATGTCCATGATCATTGCGCGCAGCATCGCTATTGGGGATACGAGCTTAGGGACATAGATGCTAACCGAATCGTTATAATTGCTGGAGGCATGGACGTACAAAACCCTCCGGATGGCATGCGATACATGCGCGATCGACTACAAAACACTGAGCTCTTCATACATCCAAACGACAACCACTTCACTTTACAAGCGAACCACATGCGTCGTGCGTTGCAGATTCTACGCAATATGTAATGATTACATATAGTCAATTCAAATACTCGCTTTTCCCGCTTTGACCCGAACCCTTGACTTTGCGGATTCCTCATCACAAACAGGAAGATGGAAATATCGATATCAATCTCAAGCAGCGCGTGATTGAGAACGAAGTATGCATGGCTTAGGTATATTGTCTTAATGCACTGTTGACAGACTTGCCTAACGAGCCAACCGCCTTACTCTACGATCTTGAAAGTCGCTACTTTGTCTTCGTCTTGCGCGATCATCTTCAACAGCCCTGGCGGTTCTCCGAAAACCCACCCTTCCTCCCTCATCTTCTTAATATCCGGCTTCTCTTCTCCTTCCACGGCGCTTCTCGAAGACAAGCTGTTCACGTTGTGCAAATCAATAAGATCTCGCATCTTACTAACAACCTCTTCGCTTTCATCTGCTCCCTTTTCCCTATCCAACCCCAGATCGTCAGAAAAGCTGAAGCGCGAGATTTTCTTGCCTTTCAAGCCTTCCGGGTCTTCCAAGGAGCCAAATGACCACCATCGAATTGAAAGATTGCCGGGCCAGACATGGTAGGTGTCGCCGACTCGTAGAAAATGTTCAAGCTTTTCTTGGAGCGAGGTTGAGTCGTCGCCGAGACTCGACATAAGCCGTTCAGCAGAGAGCTCCCACGCAACTTGTACAGAACCTTTTCCCACCGGAGGAATTGTGATGAAAGTGAATCCAGGGGTATCGGGATCCTCAGGGCGTTTGGCAAGATCTGGGTCGCCTGATATCCGGTGGAACGTAATGCGCTTTGTGGGCCGGAGGTTGAGCACTTTTGCAGAGCCATCTACTTGTCGGGTGGAAGGAAATGCGAGTTCCGGTGAGTGCATGGCGCCCTTGCGGAACGCGTCCTCACGAGGCGTAGTGTCGAGACATGAGTACTTGGTCAAGATAGTAACGGGTCTATCTGGGAAGACCGAGGAGGTTTGGTGGATAGTGGCGATCAGCTTCAAAGGTGATGCCGAGGGGTTGGAGATTGAAAGAGTGGCTGGTGGACAGAAGTTGAACTTAAGGCAGAGCTCAACTCCGTGGTTTCGAGACGACATATGCAACTATTCGATATGGTGTTGTAGGAGGAGACTGAGAATGCACTGCCGTGGGTCAATGTGTTGAGATGTAAGGGATTGCCGTATTTGGACTAGACAAGATGTGGCACAGCTCCTTCCATATGCAGGCGCGCCCAACAACAACCCGGATTCCGTCTATCTCGACATATACCTCGGAACTTTCATTGCAAACCTCCCGATATGCCAGCTCTTGGTTTTCGTCAAACACTCTTTGATTGAGTAGTGCGCGGAACCGGTCACCCGACTGACTACAACCATGGAGACGAAGTTTGGAAACGCCGTTGCTGGCGCTCGACGGATAATGGCGACACGATCTTGGTACCGTCCATCATGCAACATACATCGGATAGGCCAGGCGCGGCTTCGATACGCATCAGCTTCGAGCAAAAAGCCTTTGTACCCTAAGCTGAGCTCGATGCGAACTTCAACTCAGCGTAATCCAACTCAGCGTGGATTTGACAATACGCTACTACCCGCTGTAATCTGGCCCTACGATAGCCAGGTGATCACCTTGCCCTCAGGAGCCATGTTGAGTTACGCACAACTCGGCCGTCTGGCAGAGGTGGGGCAATGCTGGGTTCTGTTTCACGGTACTCCTGGTAGTCGACTTGACTGGAAGCACGTACATCTGTTTGCTGCAAATCACGGCATCCGCGTCATTGCCATAGACCGTCCGGGCTATGGCTTTTCCTCGCTGCATGACCGAGGAATGCTGGGTTTCATACGGGACGTCGAGCATCTGCTTGATTATCGCGGCGTTCGAGTGTTCAAGATACTTTCTGTGGGTGGAGGGGGGCCGTATGCACTAGCAGCGGCCTACCATTTTCCTAAACACCGACTCAAAAAGACATCTATCATGTGCGGCATTAGTCACCCAAATTTCGCAGCCAAGAAAGCAATATCAGGATTGAGTGGCGTCGCCGAACAATTCAAGGATTGGATGCCCGCCCTGCGTGACCCAGGAGGCTACTATCAAAGATTTCGCCAAAGGAATATCAAGAGCCATGTCGAGTACACTCGCCTTCTGAGTAAAAACTATAAAGAGATGCAAAGGCAGGATTTTTCGGGCTACAATAAGGCAAAACCTATTCGGCCGCCCCCAAAACCTATTCAGCCGCCCCTAAACGCTATTCAGCCGCCCCTAAAAGATAAGATAGAAGCAAATATTAAGACAACAAGGCCTAAACGCTTACAATTTTTATTACCTTTACACTTATTACCTAATTAGGCAATTATCTTAGTAACGTAGCTCTTTGCGCAGGCTTACATTTTAGCTAAAGATAAGATAAATAGCCTCTAAGAGCTTCTCTTGCCTAATTTTACTTCTAAAACAGCGTATATTACTAGAAATTATCGCCTAATTAGGCAATAGCAGTAAGAGTATTAATTACTACGCGAATTTAGACGTTATTATCTTAACAATTTACTTCTATCTTATTTAATCTTTTTAGGGGCGGCTGAATAGCGTTTAGGGGCGGCTAAATAGGTTTTGCCTACAATAACGACAAGTCGCTGGCTCCGCGACCGTGGGGGTTAGTTCCAATTCTCTCAGCTGCATACAAGAAAAACAATCACTAACAGCACGAACCACAATGTAGATTCAACCTGGAAGACATTGACGCAAATCCGATAACCTGGTATCATGGAGCTGAAGACTTCGATACACCGTTGGGAACTGCGAGCGAGACTGCTCTGTCTGCCAACCGGTATAGGCACAACGTTGACTTTAGGTCATTTCCTGGCTTTATGCACTATACTTTCAATATTCAGATTGGAATACAGATAGAAACTATGGAATGGCTGTTAAAATGAGCTGTCTGTTGATATTAGTAGCACGACTACACGTAGTTTTGGTGTAATTCTGCGGATGTATACTTTCCGAGAACGATATATGCTGTGCCGTTGGCTCTTTCCTCGGCGATAGAAGGAACTTGGGAAGCGTTAAGCGTGAGCCCTGCGAAAACGTTACATATATGGGACAGGTTCACGGGTGTCAGCATGCCTACAAGCGCGGGACTTGAGTGTTAGTTAATCACGTGACAGCGCGCCGTAATTTACCGAACTTGGGAAGGCGCGTCGCGCTCGCCACCGTCAACACCATACACTTTCCTACCCCACGGCATGCCATCCCTCCAGCATCCGAACCCATGAAGCCTTTCCGGCCTCTTACCCTCGCTCGCCCTCGCTCAGAGACTGGCGAGCCATTGAAGAAGAAACCGAGAGTCTCGTCCAACGCGCTTTCCGCTGGCAGTCGCCAACCGCTCAACACGCTGAACGCCCCCGCACCGGCCCAATTCCTGCCCCCGGGTCTCGAAGGAAACTATTACACGGTGCTATGGCGGAAATATACAACTAAGAAGAACAAGACATGGGACGGTGATGGTGTGCTCGCCGTCACAGGCGGCTATGCAACGCTCACGGACAGCGAAACAGGAAAAGAATTGGGGAAAGGAGCATGTACTCGGCCGCTGCTGCCAGGCTCCGCGCTATCCATCGGTGGCAAGGAGCTGGAAGTTGAGGCGTCCATTGACAAGGCTGATTACCTTGCTGGGCGTATGTTCCTGGGCACGGCTGCAGCTGCGCCTGTAGATCAGTCGAAGCGCGAGGAACCAGGATACAAGCCTCTTTCGTCGGCCAAGTCGAAAGCAAACAAGAGAAAAGATACTGGTGACGATGGAGCGGATTTACCTGAGTACAAGCCATCAGCCCAACGCAAGCAGCAGTTCAAGGCGCCTCTATTGTTAAATACCGTCATGCCTCAACGAAACCCATCCGTCCCACAACCACGCCACGATCCGAACGCACCGAACGCTCTCGTCATGAAGCGGCCGACGTCATGCCCGAAAGACAAGCAGATAGTCGACGTTGTTGTTGATCCGGTCCTCAGCAAGCATCTGCGCGAACACCAACGTGAGGGCGTGCAGTTCCTATACGAATGTGTAATGGGCATGCGATGCGAGGGCGAAGGTGCAATCATGGCGGACGAGATGGGTCTGGGCAAGACACTGCAGACAATCACACTGCTCTGGACACTGATGAAGCAGAACCCGATACACAATGCCTCGCCAGTCATCAAGAAAGCCCTCATCGTATGCCCCGCTGGCCTGGTCGATAACTGGAAGCGAGAATTTCGGAAATGGTTGGGCAATGAGAGAATTGGCGTCTACGTGCTAGATGCAAAAAACAAGAAGATTGCCAACTTCACAAAGGGCAAAGCCTACAACATCATGATCGTCGGATACGAGATGCTGCGTGTTATGCAGGAGGAAATGAAGCAAGGGACTGTCGATATCGTCATCGCAGATGAAGGCCACAGGCTGAAGACTGCTAACAACAAGGCTATGCAGGCGATCCAGTCTCTCAACACCGAGCGGCGGATCATCTTATCGGGTACGCCACTGCAGAACGATCTGGGCGAGTTCTTCACTGCCATTGACTTCGTCAATCCCGGCCTACTGGGGCAGCGATCAGCCTTCAAGCGTTCCTTCGAAGTGCCCATCGTGCGCAGCCGTCAGCCAGATGCAAGTGAAGCAGAGCTCGAAAAGGGCGAGGCACGATGGAAGGAGCTCGTATCCCTCACCAGTCAATTCATGATTCGCCGTACAGCAGAAGTGCTTGCAAAGTACCTCCCACCGAAGACTGAGCATATTGTCTTCTGCAGGCCGACCAAAGGACAAGCAGAGGCTTATCGCGCCATACTGGGCTCACCAACGTTCAGAATAGCGTTGGGAAGTACAGACATTGCGCTACAGCTCATCAATGTGCTGAAGAAAGTCTGCAACAGCCCTTCGTTGCTCAAATCATCGAAAGATAACGACGATACGCCATCGGAGATGCTGCAATCGCTTCTCCCACTGATACCACCCAAGATCCTCAGCTCAAGTGCTTCGAGTGCGAAGCTGCGACTGCTCGACAGCCTTGTTCATCGGATCTATACCACCACTGAGGAGAAGATCGTCATTGTTTCGAATTACACTACAACACTGGACATGATTGAGCGACTCTTGGTGTCATTGTCGTACACCTACCTCCGTCTCGACGGCAGCACACCAGCTACCAAACGCCAAGCACTTGTGGAGAAGTTCAACAAGACCCCGAAGACCACGTCTTTCGCCTTCCTACTATCAGCAAAATCCGGAGGAGTCGGGCTTAACCTTATCGGTGCATCGCGCATTGTACTCTTCGACATCGACTGGAACCCCGCTACCGATCTGCAAGCCATGGCACGTATCCACCGCGACGGCCAGAAGTTGCCATGCAAAGTATACAGATTCCTCATCCAGGGCGGCCTAGACGAAAAGATCTACCAGCGTCAAGTCATGAAGATGGGTCTCGCAAACGCCGTCGTAGACAACAAAGCCTCCGCATCCTCCTTCTCACAAGAAGAACTCCGCGACCTCTTCCGACTCGACGAGCGCGAAGGTTGCCAGACCCATGACATTCTCGGCTGCACCTGTGATTGCAAGGGCTCACCAGAAGTCAAGCTCGAAGCTGAGGAGGAAGAAGCAGAAACTCCCGTGGACGATATCGAAGACTCGGACGAAGACCCCTACCCCACCCTCACGAAAGCAAGCGAACTCAATATCGAAGAGCAAGAAGCGAAGATTAAGGCTAGACGCGCGGCGAAACAGCCCAAGTTGAGGATGTTGATGGAGTATCGGCATATTGATACTAAGATCCTTAAGGGAATGGAGAAGAGCGAGGGAGAGGAGGATGCAGGAGATGGGGTTGTGGATAATATGGCGGCGGCAATTGATGATGATGTGTTTCTCGATGTGCTGAAGGAGTCGGAGTGTAATGTCGGTTTCTTGCTGACGAAGTCGACGTCTTAAGTGGGGGTTTATGTGGCATGAGGGGGAAGAGCTCAAGTGTTTCAATAGAGCGTATATGCATAGCGACGGAGTTTGGACATGGTAGCATGGCTGGGTGACCTAGTGGCCCTAGTCTCAGGAGAGTTTCGTTTCATAACTCATGGAGGCTGTGCCTTGAGATAAAATGAAAGACCAAATGCAAGATCTACAGTCATCACGAAGCGTTCCACAAGATCAAAATTATAAACAGCAAGACGATAATATTTACTATGCAGAAAATAAAAAGCACTGGGCTACCAGCCCCCAAAGGCACCGCCGCGTATCTCAGCGACGCCATGGTATTTCCTCCGCCCCCTTCTTTCTATCTTGACCAATCCATCACACATGATTGATCTAAATACCAGCCTGCTGCGCGAAACCGAGTCTAGGTCCAGAGCTGCCCATCTCATGAACAATGTACTTGCTCTTAAGGAAGATATCACCAAAGATGCTGAAGCCAATACCGTCATCAGTCTGAATACCACCGAAGCAAGCACCAGTACCATCATCAAGAGGAGCATAGTTGACGTATTTACCGGGAACAGTCTGCTTGACGCCACCGACGGTGATGGAGAAATCAGGGAGAGTAGCAGTGCAAGGGAAGATGTAACCGCCCTGAGTAGCATCGTTCTTTGCGCCGGAGACCTTGGCGTAGTAGGCCTTGACGATGGCGGGGTCGGTGTAGATGAGGGTTGTGCCGGTGTCGAGGATACCGGAGACGGTCTTGGTGGTGGTTGTGGTGCCGACGCTGTAGGCGGAGGCGCTGAAGCCCCAGAAACCTTGGCTGTCGTCGGCGGCGACGTAGGTGATGGGGCCGGTGTACTTGCTCTTGTCGATGTAGCCGAAGTCGTAGGTGCCGGCGGCGTGGTACTTGAGTTGGACGGCGAAGAGGGGCGACGCGAGCTGCGACTTGACGGTGTCGAAGAAGGTCTTTTGTTGCTGGGGTTGCACCGTGTTGATGGTGGACATGGCCAGGCCGAGCAGACCGTCCGTGTCGACGTCTTGTGAGAATTGCGCGGAGACGGATGTGGCAGCCTCGACGGCTTGAGAGGTGGCTGTCACGCCACCGACGGTGACCTTGTCGGCGTAGACCTTGCCGGAGGCGCCAGAGCCATCGCCGTAGGAGATCTTCCACGAGTAGCCGCTCTTGACCTTGGAGGCATCGACCTTGTAGTAGTCATGGCCGGCGGTCTGGGAGCTGGCTTGGAGAGACGAGAAGACCCACCTGTGGTTACATTAGATGTGGGTCTTATATGAGGATAGGCACTTCGCCCCATCGTGACTTACAAGTCAGCGCTTCCGGTGTCGAAGTCAAGGTGGACAGTGGTGCTGCCAATAGTGACCGGGCTCAGGTATGCCGAGTCATATGCGTCATTGGGAGCGGCAGGCACTGATCCACTGGCAGCAGCAGCGGCGACCACAGTGTTGCTAGCCCGGTTCTGTGCAGCCTCAACGAGACTTTGAGGAACGGCCTTGCCGTGCTTGCGGAGTGCCTTGATCTTCTGCTCGGGTCCGTTCTTCAGGTAGGTAGAGCGAGGAACTTGCTCAACGGAGAAGGAGTTTCCCTTGTCTGTAATCACGTGTCAGATTGGAGCTTCTCATCAAGGCAGTGTTTGACATACGCAGAACAGGAGTGGCAACAACAGTGCTGGCAAGAGCGAGCGCCGCCGTGAGGTGGGCGAATGAAGGCATGATAACGATGGACTATCTGATACGGCAGAAGAGCGAGGGGTGAAAGGCCAGTGGTAGCTGAAGCCTGTACGAGAGGCTTGAAGAGAAGACAAAGCCGGTACAGAAGCAATAGAGGCGAGGAGATGCCTTGGCTTTATACCAAGCAATGCCAACAAGGCGCGGCATAAAGTCTTGTCCATGACGATGATGTGCTCGTTACCCTGTTCGATCTGTCTACGCCGCCCTCTATTGGCATCGTAGGCGTAGTGTAGGATCATAGTGGGGTAAACGATCAACATTGAAATTAGATCCCGCAACCACTCATGGTAACGAGTCCTATCTTGGCAGGTCGATCATGCTCGCAAGGCGGTGGCGCCGCGTTTCATACATTTACCTGCTACATTGAGACTTGGCGTCGGTCACGCAAGTGCATGCGGAGCCGGGTGTTGGTAGAAGGGCGCTTGGGATAGGCGACGGCCCTTGTAGATCGGATATTGCGACTGAAGTGACCATCTTGCGCGAGTGTAGGACCGAATGCGTGGCGGCGTGTCCGTAGTACTACATCGTGTAATTGCAGGCTGTGAGGTTCCGCAGGCGTAGCAACGGCGGGACCGAGGTTTGTTTCGAAGAATGTGGCAAGTTAATAGTACTGTACCGAATCTTCATGGCTATTGGTGACTGCTGGAATGAAAGTTGCCATAGTATAGCGTCCCTTGTTCGCTAAGGGGCGGGTTAGTGCTTCCCCAGTGTCGTGTAGTGCGTGTGCCTGCCAGTCAAGCTTCGAAGCGCGCTACCAAGCATGCCACTTTCACGCTTGGCGCTATCATGCTGCAGGGAGCGGGACAGCCACAGCCGTTTGAAACACGGCCTGGAGATGGCCTGAGGTGTGTTGGTCATGCAAACACGGACATCCGTCAATAACGTCAATGTCGTCAACGTGTGTCCATGCTTTCTACACCGTGGCTGCATGGCTGTCGTTCGCCTCTTGACATATGCTTTGGTATCGATAGTCGCATGCAAACGTGCCGTAGTACCATGGATAGCTCGCGATCAGCAGGCCAACTGCCGGCGAACAGCGCAGTCACATCTGCCCTTGCGCCCGATGTCCAGCTTCCAAAAACTCGCCGAGTCGTCCAGCCGATCGGTAGCTGTTAACGCATGATTAATTAACAGCGTAACTTAGCAAACAAGGCGATAAGAGCGGCGGCGGACTGCATTAGGTAGGTGGCGATGTGGTGTGGTTGAAGGGCGGGCGTCTGCAGACGGCACATGGGAGAGGTTGAGTGTAGGCCCGGCCCTAGTGGACCTTCCCGTCTGGCCTAACTAACCCTTTCATGTCGCAAAGACACATGCCACGACCAATCATACTCATGGGGCACTTTTGCCCACAAAATCGCGAATCTCGAGCTCGGCCAATTGCGCATCACAAGGCCGCTTGCGCTTCCAACCTGCCAATTCAGGACGTGATCCGCAGCATTCCAAGCACACTACACCACGGAGCAGGATGGTATCAAGCACCATCAAGCTTGGTCACGCATGCCGAGGAGAATGCTTAGTACCACACTTTGCGAGTTGGCGCTCCCCCAGGCTGGACTGCGGAATGTTGTTCATGTCCTATCAACGTTGAAGATACACTGCTGCGCCGATGCTCGGGGGTTTAGAGTTCCTTATCACCTGCCCATTGCGATGCAAAGTCGTTGCTGGCGCATGTCACTCCACGCCATCTGTCGATCGTAGAGGATGGTATCAAGCAAAGCCAAGCTGCTTGAGGAAGCTTGGTACACGCAGGCACAGAAATTCTCCGATACTAGCTGTGGATTGGGTATCTGGAAAAGGAAAGAAAAGTTGGCGGCTGCCTTATCTTCGAAGCAGACTTGTTGCGGTCAACAACATGCATTTCGCCGCAAATCAAGACCAGACCCCAGTCTAAGTCCAAGTCCAAGTCTGAATCTGATTCTGAGTCTGAGTGAGACTGAACCTGAATTCCAAGTCTGAGTCTGAGGCTGCGTCCAAGCCAAAAGCGCATTCTCCTCGCAAATCTATTCTGCGTCGGCGTTGCCCGTAACAGCACTCTCAAGGTTCTTGAGCGCCGCACGATACGCCTTCTTCTTCCCATCCGCCGTAACAGCACTCTCCTTCCACTCCATCCTCTTAACCTTCTTACCCCCCCTCTTAATCCCATCCCCCTTAGCCACCTGCTTCAAAAACCACGCCGCCTCCGTCTTCGTAAACATCGTCCACGCCTCACCAGGCTTACCCGCACGCGCCGTCCGGCCCACGCGGTGAACATAGCTCGTAATGCTGGTAGGAAGATCGTAGTTGATCACGTGAGTAATATCGGGGATGTCCAAACCGCGGGATGCGGCGTCGGAGGCGATGAGGATTTTGGTGGCGCCGGAGCTGAAGGATTTGAGGAGTTTGCGGGAGGCGTCTGCGGTTAGGGCGCGGGTCATGGTTTTGATGTGGGTGGCGAAGAGGGGCATGAGGGCGCTGAGGAGATGGGATAGGCGGGATGCGCTTTCTGTGCTTTTGGTGAAGATGAGGACGCGGCCGGTTTGTTGGGATATGATTGCGCGGCTTTCTGAATCAGACTCGGAGTCGCTGTCTGAGGATGAATCGGAGTCTGAAGAGTCTGAAGAGTCTGAAGATGGCTTCGACAACTCCAGTGTGCCCGGGTAGACATAGTTGAGTAGTACGTATAGCAGGTGCAATGGTTTGTTTGAACCATCGCCAACATGTACAGCGAACTCCTCTAGCGTAGACGGCAGCTCGAACACGTTCTCTTCAGTCTCCATTGCCTGCAGTTCCATAGTCTCGTCTTGTACGACTACCAACTTCGGTCGCTTCAGCTTGAGAGTGCCTAGCTTCGTAAGGTCCTTTTCCATTGTCGCCGAGAGCACAACTTTGGTGAGTTGCCTTCGGGCGGGCAATGCCATGGACCAGATGGAGTTGGCGTCGCGCTCGCGCTTTCGTATCCGCTCTTGGGCGTTCATGAAGTCGACCGGAGTCTCACCGTGGAGGGCGTCCATGAGCACAGTTGCCCAGCCCTGGAAGTTCTGATTTAAAAGCTGGTCAGCCTCGTCAATGACGAGCCAGCGCACGCTGTTCAGCAGAAATCCTGTTGTGTGTTCGATGTGCTCGACCAATCGACCCGGAGTGCAGATGAGTATGTCCACGCCCGAATCATATTGCGGAACGTGATCGAGAGGCATGGCTCTCAAGTCGTCGTACAACCCTCCTCGCTCCATGAAGCCCGTCTGGTATTGTCGAGAAGCCTTCTCCTGCAGCTCCTGTGCTCTCCTTGGGTCGTATTGTGGTCGCATCTTGACGAGCTGCTTCTGCTCCGTCGCAAACGCGACATTGCCCAAAGCCGTTCCAACTTTGATCTTTGTTCCAGCGCACAGGTCCTCGGCGACTTGTAGGGCTTGGTTGACGAGCTGCCGGCTTGGTACTACGACGATGGCGGAAAGGACAGGTACGGTGCGGTCTTTGAGCGCTTCGATAATAGGGAGTAGATAGGCCAGCGTCTTTCCAGAGCCAGTCTTTGCCGACACACATATATCGCCCAAGTGTTGGTCATAGCCAGGATGTAGCAGAGGTAGCAATGCTGTCTGTACAGCCAAAGCGTCCTTGAAGCCTTGTTTTTCCAGCTTCTTGACATACTGGGGATCTACGCCCAATTCGGCGAAGGGGACTGTTTTCGAGGCTTCGACGGTAGTAGGCTGCGCGAGCCAGGTGGGAAGGGTGGAGAAGGTGGGTTCGTAGACGGGCTCGGGAATCGGTGCGGGTTGCGGCATAGGCTCGAGGTCATGAAGCTCTCCTTCCTCTTGCGGCACTTTCGCAGGTTCCTCCTCAGTATTTTGACTCTTGGCTTCAGCTAGCTTCGCAGCCTTTTCGAATTTGGAGAAGACATTCTTGTGCTTCTTCGAAATCTCATCATCCTCCTCTTTGGCGGCCTCGGCTTCGCGTTTTCTCTTTTTGGGCTTCTTGATGGTCTTTTTCGCCTCTGCTATCGGGCTGGTTTCTACGGGCTCGGGGCTTGAGGCAGCGACTTCCTCATTCGTAGCAATTACAGGGCTGGAGGCCTTTGCGACAACGGGCGCGGGAGGTGAAGGCTGCTTCTTGGCGACGACCGCGGGCGGCACATAACGTCTTTGAAACATGGTATATCAGATGCTGCGCGAGTTCAGGTTGCGACAGCTTGAAATAGCGCCTGGAAGGATTCGCGATGGTTGCGACCGGCGGATGGTGAGTTTAGAAAATCTATGGACCCTGGAAATTTAGTCGGAGTTCCAGCCACGCCAAACGCCGACGGTGACGCGCCCAGGCCTTGAGTTCGCGACAAAGCAGGTGCGCTCCCCGCCAGAGACACCCATGGTACCTATCAATTGCGCCCAGGCTTGAGCGCCATGTATCCTTCTGAGCAGACTCGAGGTGCCAGTCCTCACCAATCGCCAAGATGCCGTACAACATTGCCATGGTCAGCGACAACTTCTACCCTCAACCCGGTATGCACCTAGCCGCGTCTTGAGACTCGGCGCAGTACTCATCAATCGTAGGAGGAGTCGAAAGTCACATGTACCAGTTATCTAGCGTAAGTCCCCTTCACACTCACCAATTCCCACTGTATCCACATCTAACACCCCCCAGAAACTAATTGACCGCGGCCACAAAGTAATCGTCATAACACACGCCTACGCTGGCCGGACTGGCGTTCGCTACCTGACCAACGGCCTGAAAGTCTACTACGTCCCCTTCTGGGTTATATACCGCGAAACCACCTTTCCGACCGTCTTCTCTTTCTTCCCCATATTCCGCAACATCGTCATCCGCGAAAACATCGGCATCGTACACGGCCATGCCAGTCTTAGTAGTTTGTGCCACGAGGCGATTCTGCACGCGAGGACTATGGGGCTGAGGACGGTTTTTACGGATCACAGTCTCTTTGGGTTTGCTGATGCGGGAAGCATACTTACGAACAAGCTTCTCAAGTTTACCCTGAGTGACGTGGACCATGTTATCTGTGTCAGTCATACTTGGTTAGTATTCACTGGTACTCTCTCGGGGCTGGCAGCTGCTAACATATCGCAGCAAGGAGAACACTGTCCTTCGAGCCTCGCTAGACCCCCTCATGGTCTCTGTCATACCCAACGCGGTCGTTGCAGAGAACTTCCGTCCTCTTTCCCACGATTCGGTCGACCCTACGCACACGAAGAAGGCGCCTGGTCCGCGACAGCCAATGGGCCCGGATGAGATTATCACTGTCATTGTCATACAACGGCTATACTACAACAAGGGCACCGATCTGCTAGTCGCTGCTATACCCCACATCGTTGCTGCGAATCCAAACGTTCGCTTCATCATCGCTGGCAATGGACCAAAAGCTATCGATCTCGAACAGATGATCGAGCGGAACGTGCTGCAAGACAAGGTTCTCATGATCGGTCCAGTCCGCCATGAAGAAGTGCGAGATGTCATGGTACGGGGCCACATCTACCTCTGCCCCTCATTGACAGAGGCGTTCGGAACCGTTATTGTGGAAGCTGCATCCTGTGGACTCTACGTCGTTGCAACCCGAGTCGGAGGTATCCCTGAAGTGCTGCCCACCCACATGGTTGAGTTCGCGGCACCCGAAGAAGACGATTTAGTCGTAGCAACAGGCCGTGCCATCGCCAAACTGCGAGCTGGAAAGGTCAGGACCGAGCTCTTCCATAACCAGGTAAAGCAAATGTACTCCTGGACCGACATTGCGCAGCGAACAGAGAGAGTATACGATGGCATCAGCGGCGTAATTAGTCACAGCGACTTCTACCAAGGCGCAGGAGCAGCCGGCGCATGGAGTGCAACACGTGGTCGTGCGGGCGTGCAGAGCTTCGCACTCATTGAGCGGCTGAAAAGATATTTCGGTTGCGGCATCTGGGCAGGCAAGCTCTTCTGCATCTGTGTCATCGTCGACTATCTCATCTACCTCGTTCTGGAAATCTTCGCACCCAGATCACGCATCGACATTTGCTATGATTGGCCCAAGAAGGTTATGCAAGCGAAAGGAGAAGTCAACAAGCTGCTCGTGCCCGATATCGACCCTGAAAAAGGAACACTACTCCGAAAGAGAAGCTCAAGGCATCGAAAGCCGAAGAGAGAGGAACCAGAGGATAGTTGAGACACAGGGCAAAGACATCACTTGAAAAGAGCGAGATGAGGACGTGTCAACGGCTTTTGTGATTTGAATATTACGATTACTGTTCGCCCAACTATGAGCTATGAACAGAGAATCGCGGAGAATGGTATATGCTAACTACTAATCGAAGCCCGTATCCAGATAGGCTTACTATGCTCTTGCCGGAACGCTGAACCGGGTACTCCCCCATCCCATGCCCCCAACGCCGATGAAAATGCTTTGTACAAGGAGAAGAACAAGAAAAAGGAAAAGGAAGAACAATCAGTCAACCCGCCATGACTTAAGCGTAAAACCAGTACTGCGCACTGTACTCGACCGTAAAACTGCCCTCAATCCCACTGCAGTCCTTAGGCGCCATGCCACCCGCAGTGTGTATCCGGTAGACCTCGTTGTACGCCCAAGGCGCCTCGCCCTCAGTCGTAACCGTAGCGTTCAACTTGAGCCACGGAACACTACCCAGACCATTCGTTCCCTTCGTCGCAGTCGCGGGCGCAGCACTCTTCCCATTAACAGCACACTCCACACGACCGAAGTCGTTCTTGTCGGTCTCGAGCATGAAGAGAGGGACGCCCGCGGCGGTGAACTGATGGTGACCAGAGAGACGCTGGTCTGCCTCTGCGGACGTGGGGATCGCGTAGTTGAGTGCGAGATCGGTGACTTGGCCGAGGATGTTCACGTTGAGGCGGGCGGCGTCGCAGGTCGCGTTGAAGAGCGTGGCGATGGCGCCGGTGGCTTTGGGGATGCTGGATGCGGAGGAGTCGGCGCAGGTGTAGTTTTGGGTGCCTCGGCCGATGGCGATGTGCCGGAGGGATGTGCCTTTTGCGGGCGCGGCGAGGGGGGTGGGTGCTGGGTCGTGTTAGTTGATGTTGTTTCTTGGATGGTTGTTGGCGGTGGTGGGGATGGGGGACGTACCAGCAGGGAGAGCAACGTTGGATAGATCACATAGTGAGTCTGTCTTCAACAGCTCCTTGTAGATGACCGCGGGGATGTCTCGCCGGGGGATCAAAGCTGCTATCGAGTCGACGGTCTGGCTGGGAGCGGCGAAGATGGTGGCTGGTGCCAGGGCCAAGACGAGGCTGAGGGTGTTGGTGAAGATCATGTTTGAGGTTGTCGGCTTGTAGTATCTTGGATGGTGATGTAGATTGCCGAGTCGAAGTCTTGGATGCTTGTGTGATGTTCGAATAGAGTGCGACCGTCTCGATGTTTATACCAGAAACCAGACGATGTTCAGGAATGTACTGTAAGCCTTGCCGCCGGTATGATAGTATTCCGGGAATAGACTGGTTGTTGCTGAGCTATTGTAAGACTCGGAAGCGATGAGATCCGTAAGATGAATAAAACGGTCCAAGCGAAATGAAACAAACGTCAGAAATAACCCTCAAGGAAAGAAGCCCAAAGGAAAGTACGCGAACGACGACGACGAAAGCGGGTCTCTTGTAGAGGGAAGTGAGATGTTGTGTTGGTAGTGAGGTGGATATGGGAAACCGTCAACGAGGCCGTGTATGGCATCTTCCTATATACACAACGTACCCATCGCGCTACACTACGAAACGAACCAGTTTTGCGCCATCCTATCCTACTCCCAGCGCGTAGTGCCCGCTCCACACAACAGACTACTCGCGCACAAAGTCTGCGAAGCCGAGCAACCGTTTACCGCCGTGTCCCACTCGCCCTTCCAGCCACTGCTTTCGCTCGCTTTGCTCGATTAGTCCGCTAATGCAGGTAGTAAAAGACCCCAAATATAGCTGGCGGGGGTGTGATAGGCTCACAGCGTTCGAAGAGAGATGGGAGGGATGGCAGGTGTGCTGTGGTTCGCTGCTCTGCCGAGCGCGCCTGGGGGTGGTTAAGACGGCCGCTAGCCGGGTTTGGGGGTTAGTGTTGTAAACGCCCGTGGGGATCGGCTGGCGAGATGGCTATTTTGGGGAGCGCGACGGGAGGGGGTTGGTAATTTGGTAATGGGGTAGAGGGTTAAGGTGCTGATGCGAGATGGAGATGGAGATGGGCAGATCTGTGATCGTCGGGAGGGGTGCTTGATGATGTGCTGATGGGGAGGTGGAGGTTTGGAGTTGGGGCTGTGTTGTGGGTGTGAGTATAGATAGTTGATGATTGATGTTGAAGTGAGACGGATGTCGCCCGCCTTCCTGCGCTGAGTTTGGAAACCTCACAGGAACATCTTGCCAGCGTCAGCAAGACTCGAGTCTGGCAAGTTGGAAATCAGCACGCGATCAGAAACTGCATACCTACTACGGTAGAGTGCAAAAAACCAAGAACCCTCACAAACCACCACAATCAACCGCCCTCTCCACACCCAGTCCTTCCACTTTCCTTCCCTCCTCCCTCTATCTCCTTCTCCCACCCACTACCCGCAGAGCCGCCCGTCCTACACCTAGTCACGCAATCATCAGCTGGCAATGTACCCAAGCTACCACATGCCCTAGTACCATTACCCTGTACCCACCCGTCGCTGGCGTCGCTCGTCGCAAATACCCACCTGCACCTTCCCGCACCGCCAAACCACATGTAGAAGGTACAAACACCGCAAATACTTTCGCATCCACAGAAAAAGACTATTAATACGCTCTGCATGCAGCGACGGGTAGGTGAAAGAAATGACAGCTAATATACCTCATCCGGCATTAACAGGGTTCTGCTCAGCGCTAGCCAATCAGAGCGTGGAAGACAGCTGGACAGGGCTCCAGCGCTAGAATCCTCGAACGCTATCTCGGCGCTTCGCTATTGGCAGCCAGCGGCCGGCGAACAGGTCTCTGGTTTTCTCGACTGGCATTGTGGATTGGATGCGTTGTATTTGGCTCGCTGGTCACTGGCTGGGAATACCAATGTCGTGCAGGTGGATTGGGCAGATGGATTTTGTAGGCGGGGATCTTGTTTGACATTCCGCACTTGCATGGCCGTTTTTCCCGGTTTGCGTTTCTCAGTTTATCATCCGTTGGATGGGGACGCTCGAGAGCGGTTGTGCTTGCTGTCCTTGCTGTCCCTAGAAGGACCAAGGAAGCTGGAGGATGGAAGCGTGTCGCCATCTGTGTTTCCATCGATTCATGCTATTCTAGTGGTTTTGCTGCTGGTAGTAGGGACGAGGTGTGTGGAATCGAGATGGGAGGATGATGAAGGGATGGCGTGTCGCCATACATTTTTCGTCATGGCCACTCAGATGCCCCGAGGACGGTACGCTGTCTGCTATACATAACCGCGAGACCGTCCTTCGCGCTTGCGAATGGTTTGCCACTTTTGCGTTGTTTGGAACGGATTCTTGCCGTTCTTTCCCAGTCCTGCCAATGCTCAGTGGTCGATCGAGTCACAAGATAAGGACGAAGAAACCTGTCATGTGTATGGACGCAGCTTTCCGAGATGATTCGTTGCGCTCGGGTAGCATCTGCCAGCCGCCGGGTACTCGAGATACCGATGCGCTGCGATATCAGGATGGTTACACGGCAGTGGTATTGACATGTGGTAGGCTCTAGGTTGGCATGTCTAATCTGTGCTAATCGAGGTGTGCCACGAACTGTCATGTGCATGTGTTATACTGGTTCTGCTTTCGTGGTTAGGACCTATCAGTAGACTGTTTGGAGGGTGGTCGACGACGTATCCATATTGATCGATTGTCACTGTACATCCTGTTTCAAGGGATGGGAAGAAGAAAATGCATCTCAGTTCCATAAAAAGGTACCAGCGCCTATATTCAGATCCAAACGCCCGCATCGATCGTTGATCATTGATCCGTTTCTCGATCGACGTGAGACTCATACGATTGTTGGAGGAAAAACTCTTCAAATGGTCGCTTTCGAATCTCCAGGTACAGCAAAGGCCTATTATTGTCGCTGTGCCATGGACGGGATAGTAGGAACTGGCGACGTTGATCACATCAAATTATTCATCATTATTATCAGTGACAATAATGATGGATAATTTGATGTATCATCGCCGCCAGTCCCAAGCCCCCAAGGCACATACGTACACAATAGCAACCTTTACTTTACCCACCCGAAACCCATCCTATTAATACACTTCATCCCTCCCCCTCAACTCGTCCCATCATCCTCATTATGCCACACCCCCGGATCCTCAGGCCCAGGAACCGGTCCACCAGGCGCACTCGGCCCCGCCACAACCGCCGCGCCCCCAGCAGCCCCCGCCTCAAAGCTAAACAAGAAATAAAACACCATAAAATGCAGCGCAAGCAGGTACCCCGCAAAGATATTCCGACTTGTCCTCGTCTGAAGCACAAATTTAGTAACGCGCAGAACCATGCGTTCAAAGAGGTGCATGCGCTTCATCGCACGCGCGCTCTCGCGGCCCCGGAACGCCGCGAAGGGACTGAGGTTTGACTCGTAGGCTGAGCGGTATTTGGTGTCGACTGATGACCCACCTGTGCCTCCGGAATCGATGTTGATGGCAGAGGGATTGGGGTTTGCGCCGTAACTTGAGGCGCTGGAGGCGGGGCCTCTGTTGACTGCGTTGTAGCTACTGACATATCTAGTCTTCTCGTAGAGGTCTAGGTTGTCTTTTTGTAGCGCACCTATCTCGCTTCGGAGGGAGGAGACGGTTTGGTACGACTTTTGCAGTTCGGCTTCGAGCTCCGAATTGCGCTTCTTGAAGCGGTCGCGTTGCGCGGTTATCATGGGGAGAATGCCGGAGCCGCCGCCCATGGGGTCTCCTCCTCCCCCGGCACGTAGAGAGGCTAGTGTGGGTGCTTGCGAAGAGTTGTCGAAGCCGGAGATTATGGAGGAGGTGGGTGATGAGCGGCCTCGTCGTCCTCCGCCGAAGGAAGATTGCGGGTAACGCGATACGTAGGTGCCTGCGACGGACATGCCTGAGGGGTCGAAGGCGTTGGTGGCTTCTTGCTGGACTTTCTCGAGATCGGCTTCCAGTGTCTCGTTGAGCTGGCGGGACTTTTCTAGGTCCATGTTTGTGTTTGAGAGCTCTTCTTGGAGAGCTTCTAGCCTGCTCTGCAGGTCTTGGTGGGAAACGCGCATAACGGTGAGCTCGTTACTGAGCTTCTTGTTGCGAGCGAGTAGGAGCTGCTCCAGTGTTTCGCCTTTGCCCTTGCCGGATGTGCTGTTTTGTGAGAGGGTGATCTCGGTGGCTTCGTCGTCGTCATCGCCTGTTGCGAATTCGATTGACTACCGCAAATTAGCTTGGACTCAACAGTATCCTGTGAAGAGCCTACCTTTAGCACTTCCAACTCCTGCTTCACGTTCTCATAGTCGCCCCATTTCTGCACCTTCTCGCGAAGAGCCTCCTTCTCACTCCTCAACGATTTGATCTCCCGTTCCAAGCTTCTTGTTTCTGTTTCGAGCCGCGTTCGTTCGGAATCCTTTTCGAAGCGCGCATTCTCCAGCTTTCGCAGGAGTGACGAGTTCTCGGATCGCAATCGCAGGAAGGCAGGGTCATCTTCAACTGCGACCTGCTGTGCTGGTGCAGATGCAGACTGGGCCAACTCGAGGCGTAGTTGCTCGTTCCGTGCTGTGATCTCTGCCAGTCGGTGGCTTGTTCGCTCGAGCTCTGAGCTAACGATCTCAAGCTCCGCCGCAGTAGCACCGCGACCGCCTTCTTCTTCAGACGCTTCACCCTGACCCAGTCGCTGTGAGACCTCGTAACTGGCCTTGAGCTCCTTCAACAGTCGGTCCTGGTTCTCGACCTTCTCTTCCAGGCTCTTCTCCTTTGAGTCCCAGTTGTCCTGCTTCTCGTTCAGCACAGCCGACCATGACGCTTCCACGTCCTTGATCTTGCTGTCTCGGCTGTCCTCGAGGGCTTTCCTTGCCGTCCGCTCCTCTTCCAACTTCTTGTCTGAATCGTCGAGTTGTGTGGTGAGTTTCGCTACCGTCTTCTGTAGGCGCTCGTTCTCAGACGTGAGCTTTGGCACGAGTTCTTCGGAGGTCACAAGCGAGTCGACGGAGGCTTCGAGGAGAGGATATGGGTCGGGTGCTTCAGAGAGCGGCGAGTAGACTTGGAAGAAGGCAGCCTGTACCGTCTTGGACTGGTTGGATATAAGATCAATGAAATTCTGGTATGCTGCGAATCTGGCTTAGTAGAGCTCAGTCAGCTGCGCAAGTGGAGGCTTACACTTCAAGAGGCCCTTGATGTCGCTGAGCTTGCTTGCATCGTCGAGTTTCCGAAAGTCTTTGGTCTTCTGCGCGAGGTCCTTCCTTTGGGTGAGAGTGTCTCTTTGGTGTGCGACAAGATCCGAGGCTACCGTGTCGAGCTGCGGAATGAGAGTGGTGAGGTCGATGTCTGGCGCATTGTTAGCCTAGTCGTATCATATGCGTCACGGGAATTCGCACTTCTCCATGCGCCGATCGCCTTTTGGAACTTGTTCCCCTCTTCTTGCTCTTCTTCTGCGACTGGTTCCTGCCTCTCGGCACTGGGTGGAGTCTCGACCCTCTCATCCATATCTACTCCGCCCTCCATGGTTGCGCTTCAGTCTGTATCCGTGTCTGCGAGTGAGACAGACGTGTAATTGGAATCCGAAAGAACCGGGGTTTATTGCGCGCCTGTCGTAGTCTACTCCCGCAAGCCTTCACGGCGCGTTGTGAATCATGGAATGGAGTTGGTTACGTATGCACCCAGCTTGCCGTGAAACCGCGGAAGGTGCGGCGTTGGGCAGCCCTAATTGGTGGACTGCCGCCATGATAGCTCACCAGGCACCACGAGCGCACATCCAACACGCACCATGCGCGCCTCTTACACTTCGCTGCCATAGCCTGCCATGGCGCATGTGAAGGTTGAGAACAATGGCAGACGCACCTTCCCAACCGCCCGCGACACGGCGCCTGCCCCCGCAGGACGGCCCCTACATCCTCCGCAAGCTCGTCGCAAACCTCCCGCTGTCCGCTGATGGCCCATCTACAGACGTGCGCATCACGTGTGTAGAGGTGTGGAATGGCAACCTCTATGTTGGCACCTCCGCCGCCGAGATCATCCATTTCGTCCTCCTGCCGCCCGAGACCGACGATCCCTCCGAAGAGCCCACGGCCATCATCGCCTCACGACTAGAACCGCCCCATAATGACAGCAATGGGCCCGGTGTGCAGCAGATTCTCCTGCTCCCCAAAATCAGCAAGGCCTGCGTGCTGTGCAACAATACCCTCTCTATATACTCGCTACCCGAGCTGAGCCCCGACTCGACTTTCAAGCCGATAGGATGTCTGTGGGTTGGAGGTGTCGACTTGAACGACGACATCGAAGGTTCTGCTGAGGATGGCGTAGTAGTCGTCATCGGCCTCAAGAAGCGCCTGCGACTGGTGCAGATATCCGAGAACTCGCCCCCGAAAGCGATCAAGGCGATTGAATACGGAGGCTGTCTGGTCTCTGTCCGCCGAGACACGTTCTCATGCGCTGCTGATGCGCATTCATATGCCCTGTTGGACGTTGTACATCAACAGAAGATAGGCCTGTTTCCAATCTCTTCCTTGGATCCAGACGCCGGCGATATTGGCGGAGCCGCTGAGCATCTGGCGACTGTGCCAAATGCGCCATCTAGGAGCGTTTCCTCCGCTTCGCATCCACAAGCTCCCGAAGAGCACCGCGGCCATTCTCGAAGTACAAGTTTGAATGTGCTTGGGCTAGGCGGTCCTTCAAGAACAGCAAGCCCACGGGCTCCGGCTCAACGCTATGGTTTCGACGTGCCCCAATCACTTTCTCGCGACATGTCACCGGCTCCGTCACGCTCGCCTGGCCGAGCCGCCATGGGTGGAGAAGGCGAAAGAGCGTCTAGCCAGTCTCGAGGCGGCGCAACTTCACCGGATAAACCTTTACCACCAGCTCCAACCGAAGAAGAGAGACCACAACCCGAAGAGCCACTGCTTCCACGACCGCCGCCCTTCATTCCTTTGAGACCCCACGTCGCATCACCAAACCCAAACGAGTTTCTGTTGACAGTCGGCACTACACCTTCCGACCAAGGAGTCGGCATGTTCGTAAACCTCGATGGAGATATGTGCAGAGGTAGCATACAGTTCAGTAGCTATCCTGATGCGATTGCTGTAGACGGTGCGGGCATAGATTTCTCGGCCTCTATGGGTCAGGGCATGAACTCTGAGGAAGGTTACGTCTTGGCCGTTGTACATCGAGAGGCGGAAGGTAGTATGACCTACGGTGTTGAGATTCAGCGATGGGATGTGGACCCCAGTGCTGGAGAAGTTGACAAGCACTGGCTCAACTTCAGCCCGCTTGGCCTGCCAGTTCAGACCAAAGGCTCACATATCTCGATGCCTATAGGTATGCGCACTGTAGTGCAGCCTTACGATCTAGTAATTTCGGAAGTAGGGGCGAAACTGACCGTCAGGAAGTTGCAGCTTGCTTCATCTGAGGGAGCGGCGAGAGAGTCCAATGAAGTCGAGAAGCGCCAAGCAAATGCTGACCGCGAGTTTGCGGAGCGCCTGTCCAAGTTACAGTCACAGACTGTCGTCTGGGCCGGAGACCAGATATGGTGGACAGTACGAAACCCTCTAGTGACCCGATTGGATTCACGAATCGAAGCAGCCCAGTATGCGCTTATTGGAGATGCGACACGCATCCAGCCTGACAGAAGAGTCATAGAAACCATCCTAGGCGATATCCGCGGACAAGAGCCGCGCAACGAGTCTGAATACCTTAGTCTCATATACATTCGTCAAAAGGCCTCGCTTATGCTCTTTATGGACGTGGTTCTGCGTACCAAAACGAACATCATCATATTCGAAAATGAGAAGCGTATCACCGAACAAGCGCTCATCGAAGGTGAAATAGATCCGCGGGTTGTCCTGAGCCTGATGCCAATCCTCAATCAAGAAGTCGTCCAAGGCTCAGACGGTATACAAATTTATGGCGGCATCACGACGCTGGTAGAGCACTTCTTGCAACAACACGATCTCTCGACCATGCCAACGAATGTCAATGGCCCCTTTGGTGACAATCTGTTGCATTTTGTAAAGCGGTACCTTCAATTTTGGAAGAAGCGGAAAGGGATGGCAAGTGTAACAAACGATCCAACCGTGTTCAAAACTGTCGATGCAGCATTGCTTCACATCCTCCTACTTCTAGACCAAGGAAGTCCAAAGGGTACTTCCAGCCCCGGTGCCCATCGAGCAGAACTGTACGAACTGGTCGATAAGGAAGTAGAGTGCTTCGATCGCGCTGTTGAGCTGTTGGAACAGTTCAAGCGTCTCTTCCTGCTCAGTCGTTTGTACCAAGGCAACTGCAAGGCTTCCGTCAAGGCGTCACATGTGCTGGCGACCTGGAAACGGATCCTGGAGGGTGAGGAAGACAAGGGAGGCGAACTTGTAGATGGCGAGCATAAGGTGCGCGACTATCTACGAAAGATTCGCGATCAAGCTCTGGTAGAAGAATACGGCGCATGGCTAGCGAATAGGAATCCAAAGCTGGGCGTTCAAGTCTTTGCGGACGATCAGAGTAGAGTCAGGTTTGATCCTACTCGAGCTGTCGCTCTGCTCAGAGACAAGGCACCAGGCGCTGTCAAAGAGTACCTGGAGTATCTTGTCTTTGGCCAGAAAAAAGTATGCCCCTCAGCACAGACTTACTCGCTTTACTAACACGATCCTCAGCACCCCGAGTACGTAAACGAACTAATCGCCTTCTACCTCTCCACCGTAATCACCGAACTCGAAAGCACCCCCTCATCCCGCGCCACCCTCTCCCAAAGCTACGAAACCTACCGCATCCTCGAACCCCCGAAACCAACCTACTTCTCCTTCATAACCGACAACGCCCTCGACGCAGAATGGTGGCACGCACGCATCCGCCTGTTGCAACTCCTCAGCGAAACCTCGTCCTACGACGTACATACCGTTCTATCCCGGCTGCAGCCCTACAGCCAAGAACTAGTCTCCGAAATGATCATCCTAAACGGCCGGCAAGAGCGCCACGAAGAAGCGCTCAAATTGCTCACGCACGGTCTGGGCGATTACAACACAGCAATCAGCTACTGCCTCTACGGCTACGCGTCTATCCACCGTCGCGCCACCCCCGGCGCACCACCCGTGTCGCACAGCCAAATCCCCACGCGCGCAGAACAATCACGCATGTTTGGCCACCTCCTCAGAGAATTTCTCCAGATAGAAGATCTGTCGCAAAGGGTGGAGCGCACCTCTGAACTCCTAGAGCGCTTTGGGGGCTGGCTTGATGTTGCTGATGTGTTGGCGATTGTGCCTGATGAGTGGAGTGTTGATGTTTTTAGCGGGTTTTTGATACAGGCGTTGAGGAAGTTGGTGAGGGATAAGGCGGAGAGCGATGTTGTGAGGGCGCTAAGTGATGCGCAGAATAGTCAGGCTAGTTGTGAGTTGGTGGAGAAGAGGGAGGAGGGTGGGGCGCGGTTTGAGAGGGTGGAGGGGGATTTGGGGAGGGATGGGGTTATGTAGGGTATAGCGTTTAGGTTACAGTCGACTAGATTTAGCTGTGCGAAGCTGGCACGGGTGTTTAAGGAACTACAACCGTATTACAATATATGGCAATTTTGTGTAGTTTGAAGAACTGAGATGATGTTTTGACGCATATACCTGAAAGCCCACTCAACACCGGCTCGCGCCTGCCTCGCGACGGTCTTGGCATTCTCACACCCGGAGGCACGAGCAACGCCGGAGCATAGCCACCAACGTCTCTCACTTCTCTTGCTTACTCAACTCAACTTCATTTCGATTTCATCACCCAGACAGCACTCATAATCGCTTGCTTACATCATGCAGCGCCGGATGGTGAGTGCCATCAATTTTTGCATCGTGTTCTCCGATTTGGCGCTAACGGTGGCAGCTCACGAAAGATGAGGAGGCCTCAGCGCAGAGTGAGGATCTAGAGGTGCGCCGCGAGGATCAAGAGAAGATCAACAAGTTCAGTTCGCTGCATCAAAAAGAGGAGCTTCTCGAAGAGGAGCTGAGGGCAAAGATTGTACGGTTCAAACCACCGCATTCGATCTGCACTCGGTCTAACAACAGCGCAGAAGGAGAAGGAAGATCTGGAGGAGATCTCAGGCGAACTCGAGCTGGTCGATGAGGAGGAGAAAGTACCGTAAGTTTCTTGCGATGAGCTGCGAGATGGCTCGTCATTAAACATAGCCCGAGCATCAACAAGCTAATCACAACCACAGATACAAAGTCGGCGATTGCTTCGTCTCATTACCCCAACCGCAGGTCCTTGAGCTTCTGGGTTCGTCAACAGAGACCATTGACAGCGAGGTAGAAGCACTCAAGGCCAAGCTAGAAGGTATCCAAGAAGAGATGGGAGAGCTGAAGAAGGCACTCTACGGCCGCTTTGGTCGCAGCATCAACCTCGAGACATAGGCGATGCATACGCTGTAGACTTGCAGCGATAGTTCGCCGACGGAGATACATGCAACAAGAATCGAGAATCAACACACGTCCCAGTCTGAAATCGCATTCCGAGATGGATCGAATTCCGAATCGGCGTTCCATAATTCCTAACGCATACCGTCGGACTTTACTAATCCGCAGACCGAAGACATGGTAATCTGAGTCAAACGCGCATTCCCTGCCTTGCAAAACGAAAGAAGATAACGTACGTGACTCATTACAGGTCAATTATCAAACAATGCACCGAGTTCCACTTGGAGAGCCGCGCATCGGTAAGTTTGCCGATGCATAATAACGTCTTGTTCCCCGTCGGGCCTCGTAGGGCGCACGCAGCTAAACGGTACCCGTCATGCATTCGTAAGTTAAGCCCCGCCTACTCTGCATGCGGTAACGGCTACGATCGACAAACCAGGTAGACGTGCAGCCACGAAAATTATTGATCAGGGGAATTGTGGCGCCTACTTAAACACCTCGGATGGCTAACCCAAGTGCGCGGGGTCGCGCAGTATACTACCCAAGTAGTCTGTTACTACCCGTTTTCCTTCTCTAACTGCATTCGCAAAGTCATCCGTTTTGCTTCCTTGAACCTCAAATTGCTGGAAAGCAAGGCGCGTCATCCTTACGGGTAATCATTTCAGCATGGAGAGTGCAGATCTGGAACGAACTTATTCCCGGGAACAACAAGGCTTAGGGCCGGGTCATGAGGCCATTACCTCACCAGTCGCTCTTGTCCGCAGTTTTACTTCGAAGAGTCAGAGAAGTACGACGAGTCGACAGAGTTCAAGAAATCGCTGTACGCATAACTTCGTCTTACTGCGATGTTGGGGGTGTGGGTTACTAACGGGTCAACATAGCCGGTGCTATAGAGAGCTCGCGTGCTGCGCGACTGAGGGAACTTGAGAAAGACGTCGGTAGATCTGACGATACAGAGAAGGAGGATGCGATTGAGAAGGTTGCGTCGAGGACACCTTCAACGTTGAGTTCGCATGGACGATCGAATTCGCCGTCGCTGGCGTCGAGTGTTCACGATGGACATGCCAGTGGGAGACGTGTTATCCGCTTTGAAGATGGAGATCCTGAGAATCCTAATAACTGGGGTCGCGTGAGTTGAACAATGGAGAATTGAGCCCAGGAAGGACTAACAAGTATTCCAGTGGAAGAAGATCTACGCCCTCGTCGTTGCTATCATGAGTGGTAAGCCACCCTAATGCCCTCTGACAATGACACAGCTAAATAATCAAAAGTCATGAACAGCACCATGACCTCCAGTCTAGCAGCCGGAGCCACAGCCCCAATATCCCGCCATTTCAACCAAACCAACGAGTACGTGCTCATCCTTCCTACATCCATGTACCTAGTCGGCTACGCATGCGGTCCCATGCTCTGGGGCCCTCTCTCAGAATCCTACGGCCGCAAAGGAACCATGGTAATCTCGTTTGCCTTTTTCACAATCTTCTCTATCGCTTCGGCCCTCTCGCCGAACTTCGCTTCGCTCGTCATATTCAGGTTGTTGGTGGGCGTGGGAGGGAGTTGCGCGATTAGTGTTGTCGGCGGGATATGTGCGGATATCTATCACAATCCTAAGTATCGGGGGAGGAGTATGGCGATTTTCATGGTATGTGGCTCCTATCCCCTTCCTCCTAATGGCCTCTAGCAGAAGGAAGGAAACCTAATCAGAGTATAACAGGCAGCAACAACATTCGGACCCATCCTCGGACCCCCAATATCAGGCTTCATCAGCGTAATATCCTGGAGCTGGGCCTTTTGGATCGGAGTCATACTTGCCGGAGCAACATGGCCGCTCTTCTACTTCTTCGACGAAACATACGGTCCCACGATCCTAAAGCGGCGCGCAAAGCGACTACGCAAGGAGACGGGTAATGAGAATATCATTGCGCCACTTGAATTGGAGAAGACGGATTTGAACCACATCGTCACCGTCATCCTGACTAGGCCACTACGAATGATCTGCTTTGAACCTCTCGTGCTGTTCACGTGCTTGTATCTAAGTTACGCCTGTAAGTCAAGCCTTCCCCCACCATCCCTGCACAAACCCATCTCCTTACTAACCCCCACCCCCAAAGATGCCATATTCTACATATTCCTACAATCCTACCCCATAATCTTCACCGGCATCTACCACTTCAACGCCGGCGAAACAGGCCTCGCCTTCCTTCCCATCGGCGTCGGCGCCCTCATCTCCGCTGGCATCTACTTGTCGTGGGACTGGTACTTGGCTCGCGCTCAACGCCTCAATCGCCCTTGGTCGCGCAACGAAGAGATGCGGAGGCTGCCCTTGGCGTGCATCGCTGGTCCTTTCTTCGTTATCAGCGCGTTCTGGCTAGGCTGGACGAGTAGAGAGAGTATTCACTGGATTGTGCCCACGCTCGCGGGTATACTGTTTGGAATGGGATATCTGTGTCTTTTCATGGCTTTACTCAACTATCTAGTCGATGCATACGAAGTCTTCGCTGCGAGTGCGATGGCGGCAGCGAGTTTATCGCGGTCGTCATTTGGGGCTGTGTTGCCTTTTGCAGCGAAACCGATGTATAGGACTATGGGCGTGGCTTGGGCGACTAGTCTACTGGGGTTCTTCAGTTTGGCGCTGTGTGTTGTGCCCTTTGTTTTTGTGAGGTGGGGTGGTAGAATGAGAGATCGAAGCCAGTTTTGTCAGTATCTGAGGAGGAAGAAGAGGGAGGAGGAGAAGGAGCAGGAGAAGGAGAGGGAGGGGTTGAGAAAGAAGAGGGTTATGGTGAAGCCTAATGAGTTTAAGGGGAAGGAGGATGTATAGGATCAGGTTTTGAGTCTGATTGCGATACGGTAGAAATCGGTATAGCTAAACTCAAAGATCATCCAGCATGTACCCCCTCCTCTTCTCAGGCTGAGCCTTGATAACCCAGCTATGCAGGACAATCTCATGCCACTGCACCCTCTCCGCATTCTGCATGCGAAACACCGGCTCCCTCTCAACCACAAACTCTTTGCCTTTCCTAGGCCCAATGCGCGGTAGCAAGAAGCGAAAAGAGACCCAGTACACGATGCAGCATGTCAGCATTATCCACGACAACAATCCCGTCGCGTACCAAGGAAGCCCGGGAATGATGTCGTGAACGTCAAGGTCTGAGTATTGAAACGGCGGTATCCAGACTGCGACTAAGGGGAAGCCGCCCGCGATAGCGTAGATCAGAGCAGCGGTGACACTCAGCCAGGTTGGGAGAGGCGATTTGAGAGACCACTTCGTGAAGAAGCGAAGATACAACATGCCGACTGCCATGATGAACGTGGGGATGATGTCGACGAGGTACACGTACAGGTTTGCGAGGATCCTGTACGCAGACGAGGGCTTCATGGGCCAGGTTACCAGTATGAGAAACACGGCGCATACCCAGTGGAGAAATAACGCGCCTAGCGGAGTGGGCTCAGACTGGCTGGAATGGTGTTTTTCGCGGTATTTGCGAAAGAGAATGCGGTTCTCGCCGAAGAACTTGGCGAATGGTAGAACGCCTTCTTTCGCTATTTCTTGTTTGGCGCGGGCAAGCGTGAAGGTCATGCCGATGACATTGCCGAAGCTGTTGATGGTCGTGAAGATGGCGAGGATTGCAGAAGCGTGTTTGGGGCCGATGACGTTGTTGAGGAAAGCGAGGGCTACGTCGGTAGATGTAAGTTGTTGCTCTTTGCTGACTACAATCATCTGAGTGCGTCAGCGAAGATCTGGGAACTGACTATGTGGCTACCTACGTAGCTGACATTGACGAGCATGTATAAGATGCAGATCATCCCGAGAGCAATGATAATGCCTTTGGGAAAGTTCTTGCGTGGTCTGTGGACCTCGCAGAGTATCTGAGTATGCGTAAGTGTAGGTCGATGGATCGTCAGACTGATTAAGACTTACATAGTTGGCTTGGTTGTACCCCCCATAGGCGTAAAAGACCGCTAGCATGCCTTGCGTATAGCTGTCGGCGTTTCCGTGCGTCCGCGCAAATGAATTCTTGTATCCCATATTGGCTGTTGCGTGATTCGTATGCGCGACACCGGCCAATACACATATCGCCATGATGGGGAACACACAAAGAATGGCGATCTTAACAACGACGATGACGTTGTTGAGAAGGATACCCCCACGTCGAGTGAACGCGTGCAAGAAGCATGGAAGCGTTACTGCCATTATCGCGAGACATCGTGCCGCGGCATCCTTGGCTGCACCTCTATCGGAACCTGGAGAGCCTATTATGTCGTCGCCGAAAGTCAATGCGTTGGCTGCGCTCGAAGCAATGATCACGTAGTTGACTGCGTAGAAAGAAAAGACGAAGAACTTGGGTCGCTTGATGAGGTAGTTCACCTAGTCGCGGTCAGCCGTGTATCAGTGGCAGGCTTGCAATTCTGCACTCACGTAGTTCATGTCTCCACCATTGCGTACAACCGGCACTCTTTCGCCATCAATTGAATGCCGAGGTGTAGTCAAGCCGAACTCGATGTACAATATAGAACCCGCGATGGCTGCAAGCCCACCGAAAGCCCAAAAGCAAAGCGTGATTCCCGAGCTCTCGGTGGCCTGCATAACGGTCCATGGTGTTCGGAATATGCCAGTACCGATGACTTGCTGGAGTATGAAGGCCACTACTGAGAAGAGACCTAGAGGATTCGGCGTGCTTTTCGTAGCGACAACATCTTTGTCGTTCAAAGCCTCGAGGTATGCGCGGTCTTCTTCGTCTAAGCACAGGCTGCGATCTCCCGATTGGACGCTAAATGATTCGTCCATCGTTCGGTACTGAGCATCGATTTGAAGCTGGTGAAGCTCAGGAATCTGGTTGGATAAGTAGTACCTAGCTACAGTAGTGACTGTCCAGCAAGAAGCCGGTAATGGTATCTGAATGACTTATCCCTTGAGTTTCATGCATTAGTTATCACCCGGCAGAAGAGCTAGTCTTCGAAGCCCTTGCTCAGAGTTTTGCTCTTTCCGTCGGGTTTCAAAGCCTTCGCACCGCGAAGCTGCGACTCCTTACTTAACGATACTTGCCATGTGAACAGCAGCCACTAACACGAGGTCGCTTCGAAATTCAATAGAAAGCCACTTTGCGTAGGAGTGCAAGGCTAAATCCGAAAGTGAACAAAGCATCGCTTGCCACAGTTGAGGAGATGCAGGGGATGCGCGAGGAAGGGATGCGCGTGTGCCAGATCACGGCAGACAGCTCCTTAGGTATCGTCGTCGGTCCCTAGCCTGCATCTTCTCAAAGCATTGCAACTGTCGGTAACATGCCGTGGGATTTCGGTGTACTCAGCTTTGTTTGCGGTGCCATCAAATTATCGTGGATCATATACGAGAAGGGGTTCACGGAGGAGAAGTCGCTGCGTTTGTCCTCCCAGCCACCCCACCCACGTTCCGCGCTAACCGTATTGTTTTAGCGCGACGGTATCTTGAGTTTGGCGACGCGTTGTTCCGGCTGCACTGGAGTCTCAACACCATCGAATCCATCGTCAGAACCGCGAACACCGGCTTAGAAAACGAAAGGCTCGAGAGCTATGGACCTGAACTATATGATACCACAGCGCTGATCGATATCGTGGGCAACTTCCGCTTGACGCTGGAACAGTGTCAGCAGTTGCTCAATGACGTCAGCAAATTTCGTACTGGCAAAGACGGCTTCATCACCAACATCATCTACAACCTGAATACGGATGCGCAGGTCAGAGATTTGACTGAGCGTTTGAAATATCACAGCGTCAAGATTGGTCTCGTTCTCGACGCGTTCAACATTCATGTCCAAACACAGCTGCGGGATCTCCA
Organism: Alternaria ethzedia; assembly: GCF_023757985.1. Classification (NCBI taxonomy): domain Eukaryota; kingdom Fungi; phylum Ascomycota; class Dothideomycetes; order Pleosporales; family Pleosporaceae; genus Alternaria; species Alternaria ethzedia. The sequence goes on along the minus strand of NW_026056215.1, from coordinate 383,665 downwards.
CAATGAACAACACCAAGACCTGGCGGAGCGAATTCAGGAGCTGAAGCACATACTTGTTGCTGGCCGCAATTCAAGCACCGATACGTATCACCAGGTTCTCAAGCGCGATATAGAAGTTCCTGTCGAGCTTGCCGAGCGCTTCACAGCGGAGTTACAGCAACGTTCCTTATTGCATACGTTTGACTGGGAGAAAACATCTGACGGGCCGCAAGTATCAGTCAGAGAAGGCCTAGAAGCCTTTTGCAACCATTTTAATGGCGTCTATACAGATGGAGATGCGACATCATATCTTCGCCTTCTCAAAAGCATATGGCTAATGGACAAGATTAGGGAAGGACACGATTGGTCGAGTATTCAAAGCTCGAATCCAGGCGGTCTCTACGATAGGTGCATCAGGGAAATGGATCGACGACTTCGCATAGAGTGCGCTCGAATCGCCAGCAGTCCAATCGCGCGCCCCCGACTATCTACCATCATGCGGTCTCCCAAGGAAATGCTTGCTATATGGCCGAGACCTATCTCCATTAACGATAACGCGCACGAAACGAACCTTGGAGTTCTTCTAGACATCTCGCTTGTCTCCGGTACGCAGACACATGCCTTTCGCGTAGTGCGTAACATGGATGGGACATTGGGAGTGGAAGATACCACCACGATTTCAACATCATGCACTGGCGGCAGTTCCAGGGACAGAGTAACACAAAGACTCAACCTTGACCCAAGGAAGATTTTCCTGGTCCCTGTGTATGCAATACCAAAAGTTCCAGGCTCGCAAGATGCTTCTTGTAGCGTAAAGCTGCAGAGCTCGCCTGATGACACAAATGGCCTGACTCCCGAGTTTCGCTCATGTGCCGACTTGTTCAGATTGCAACACCTCATTACGGGCTACAGATGCGTACATCAAAGGTGGGTAGCTAATAGCCTACCAAACTTGTCGCGCAAGCAGCACTTAAACTCTATGCTTGCATGAGACTGACACGTTTGAAGGAGAACTGTGATAGTCACATCCCTTGTGAAAGGGCAGGGCTTCCCAACGAACAGTGGCGCATCCGAACGTAGACCAAGCAAGACCACCGACGTACTGGCTGAGATAGGAAACATACAGTTGTGGCAGAAAGCTTCTTTCGAAAAGAGACCTGCGTCCCAACACCAATACAGCAGGTCGTCAGAAGACCTGTTAAATTCTTCAGAAACTGTATCGGGTGCATGGAGTCCTGAGCCACTCAGCGAACGGACTTTCACCTCGACGTCGAGCATCATGAGCAACATCTCCAGCGCTCATTCACAGGAAATATCCCTGGGCTCTGCAGTCAGGGCAGTACAATTGACACAACCAGAGCCACCGTTACTTGTGGTGTTTCTCAAGCAGCCAGATACAGGGCAGTTATCTTTTCTAGTCATTGAGCTCGACGAACGTACGAAGATCGAGCCAAAAAGCTGCGACTGTCGAAGCACCAAAGCCAGCTGTACAGTCAGTGTGCTAGAGCGATCTGGTACACCACTGCTAGCACGTCGTTTCTATGCGAAGAAGGGGCTCAACAGCTGGAATCTGGCGGCTGTCGGTGCACATTGGTCGTCATCTGACACGGGTGCGGTATGTGTGCGCGACATGTACTGGCTCCGGTTCGAGTTCTCGAACGACGCTGAGCGCAAGAAGTTTCATCAGAATGTCACTGATCTCGTTCGTATCTTCTCTGCAAGGATGAACGACTACCAGAGAGACTTAAGATCTGTCCGAGGAGCTCACATCATCTCACGACCAGGCTGAGAATGGTCGGCATTGCTCACTTCCTTCATCTATCGTATTTGTCAATTTTTAGTCTAATGTTAATAACGTTCCTTCGTCTCAATATCATGTAGTAGCAGTCTGTGGTGATGTTCGCTCACTTCCGATGATCTTGCTCAGCCCTCGTACTAGTTTGAGCCAAGAAAGCTTTTATAAGAGATCATGTTGCTAGATTATGTCTACGCTGCGACTACAAGTATATGCAACATACAAGAGAGACGCACGAAGTCGACGTCAGTCATATGAATGTCTCAGAAAATACAGCTTCCTCAATGCGAGCGATCTAGCGAATGCGGATTTAGGTTGATATTCGCACCTGACGCCCGGTGCTAGCGAATGCGACATGCTTGGCCTGCGCCACCGACCTCTCGCACTCGTCAACACTTCGCCAATACACTTGGCACTCTATGGTAGAGATGTGCAACATTCTTCATAAGAATGGCGTGGGCTTCGAAGCCAGAATTAGCGTATACATTGATGTACACACCAATACAGTTTTTATATAAGACCTTTCAAGGTCTTCAAGAACTAAGATCCGCACTTTCTTCACCTTACGATGACGGCACCCTCACAGACTGATCAGGAACACCAACCTGAGTTCATTGCAGATAGTACCATTGCGAATACCAGCAAAGAAGCATGGAAAACTAATGCGCGGCGATGGAGGTTTCTTCTACTGTTATTACCAGGCTTCTATACCGCGAGTATGGATCTGACTATAGTCGCGACAGCTCAACCGTTCATCGCGTCTCATTTCCGTGAGCACTCCTGCCAAGCACTGCCAGTATGCATGCTCACCATCGAGCAGAAGCTTTGAACCAGATAAGCTGGATCGGTACAGCCTTCACGCTCACAGACACCGCGTTCGTCCCCTTGTTCGGCCAACTAGCAGATGTCTTCGGGCGGCACGCAGCTCTGCAATCTGCCGTTACTATCATGACCCTGGGCGCCGTCCTTTGCGCAAGTGCACAAGTTTGGCCAGTCTTGGTGCTAGGTCGAGCGCTCCAGGGCGTGGGGACGGCAGGCATGTCTACATGCTCCCTCATCATCCTGGCGGATAATGTGTCTCTGAAGGAGCAAGCGTTTAACACAAGTATCTTCCACTTCTTGATTGGCATCGCGTATGCGACAGGGCCTTTGGTATGACTCTCAGCAGCCGGATATATCGTTACTAACGAGGTCTGCAGATCGGAGGCTACATGACGAATGTGCATTGGCGATATGTCTTTGTGCTCTTGTCCGCATTGAGCGCAATAAGCATCATCACTATTGCGTTCCTGCGACCTGATCTGAAGAAGGGGAGGTACTCGGTGGCTCATCCGCAGTCGGGTCAGACTTCTCTTAGGTCTTTCCTCGATGGATGCGCGTGCATCGACCTGATCGGCGTGGGAACGTTCGTCGTTGGAGTGGCGCTGATTATCCTGGCGACCAGTTGGGGTGGCTCAGCTTATGCTTGGACATCACCAGCCGCTCTGATACCGCTTATCACCGGCCCGTTATTGCTGGTAGTGTTCGTGGTCTACCAACGATACATGGCGCCGGGCCGACATCTCGCGCAACGGCTTCCGCGGATCATGCCCGTGGTGCCATACCAACTCTTTCACGAGAAGGATGTGACCCTAGTATGTATCATTTCCGCAGCAACAGGTGCAGCTCTCTACGCCTGCTTCTACTTCGCCGGTGTCTACTTCACTCTTGTTGAGGGTTTCGACGCTGGTAAAGCTGGGCTCCAGCTGCTGTTCTACGTTCCCGGGATCGGTATCGGCGTATACACTGCCATTATCATGTGCAACGTACACCCTCGACAGACCATCTGGCCCTTATTGATCGGTACAATCGTAGAGACAGGTAGCATCGGAGCACTATCATGGGCTATACGTGCTCGCCAGAGGACCGCTGTCAACGTGCTCATGGGCGTCGCCGGGTTCGGTACTGGTATCCGCTTTATGCCAGAGAACCTACACCTGACAGGAATGTACCGGGACAAGATCGCTGTCATTCTCGGCCTTTTGAGCTTCGCTGGTCCTTTTGGTGGAACCATAGCTTTGACGGTGATGGGCTCGGTCTTCCAGAACAAGATGTCGGCCTACTTCATCGGTAGCGAAGGATCATCTAGATTCGACGTCAACTCACCCACCGCATTGAGTGCTATCAGCGACCTCTCGTTGGAAGATCTGGAACGCTTCCGATCTGCTGCCGCCAACGCTATTAGTTGGTCGTTCATCTCCATCTTGCCATTTTTAGCCCTCAGCATCCTCGCTGCGTTAATGCTAGGCAACGTCTGGATATGCAAGGACAAGAAAGCGATGAAGGCGACATCTCCCAGCGACCCGACAGTGAATACGGACGCAGCGCTGCAAGATCAGACGCAGAGTGTGCAGCGGAATGGAAGGCCGGAGGTGCTGACCAGAATCTACCTCTACGCTGTATTGAGAGGAACAGTAGCTTCACAGCGGCACTTGGGCCCGCTGGAGGTGCGGTTAGATCGTCACAAGGAGAAGAAAGACAGCAGGGAGAGTGCTTCGCTATGATGTCATGATAACATTCCGTTTATGGTTAGACCGAACCCACGGGCCAAATGCCCCTATCGTAACGAAGTGGCTGGAGTCCCAGCCATCCGCGTTCCCACTGCAGCGATCCCTCAAGCAACATGAAAATTGTCTATCGCATCATGCATCTGCCTCAAGACTGGCCACAGTTTTCTTCGTCCGCTTGAGTTGACTCATCTTCGTGATCAGCTCCCCGATTGCGGCCACGGTCCTACCGCGCATGATATCGAAAACCGCAATGTCCGCAGCAAACTCCTTGCCAATCCAGTTGCGCAGCTCGACTGCGACAAGTGAATCCACCCCGAAAGCGTGAAGGGGTTTATTGACGTCAATCTCCTCTGGAGGGATGGACAGTGCGCGGGCGAGCTTGCGCGCCAGCGCCTCGAGGACTACTGCTACTCGCTGCTCATCGTCCTCCGCAAGATTGAACAGCGTAGCGGCACTGACGCTACTCTGTGTGTTGGAATGGTTTGTGCCACGGGCTTGCGAGAAGGATGCGAAGACTGGGCGCTGCAACACCTCAGCTGGTTCCAAATTGCGTTCGATCAGATCAACGGGAGTTACTAGACCCATGGCGATCTGACTCTTGTCTATTGTCATCGGCGTCTTCGTATGTTCTGGGTCACAGTATATGGTCAACACCGCTAGGAACTCATCTTCTTCAATCTGACCGAGACTGCCGGACTTTTTGAAGTTCTCGTGTAAGCGTTCAGTCTCCGCGACGATGCCGATGGTGCGCATGACACCCAGGTCAATGGACGTTGCGCGCTGCTGGTGCTGGACTCGATGACGTGCGAGTGCGTCTTGGAAGGTGCAGCCTGCTGCATAGTTGGACTGACCAATGTTGCCTGCGACGCCTGCCACCGACGATAACATGATGAAGAAATCCAGATCTCGAGGAAGCACGGTGTGGAGATTCCATGAAGTGTGGGCTTTGGAACGGATAGTCTGAACCCACTGAGTGTGACTCATGTTGTCGAATGTCGCGTCCTACGAGACTTGGTAAGCGATTTCTCGAGCGTGAGCATTGAGAGACTTACATTCAGCATCATGGTGGCATTGATGCAACCTCGAATTGGCGGCATAGACTTTGCGCATGCAGCGAGAAGATCAGAGAGCGACTCTGCATTAGATGCATCACACTTCGGGGTGCACACGTTGATGCCTCGCTCCGCTAGTTCGCTCACCAGTTCAGCAGCTGCTCCCGAAGAAGCACCAGATCTTGATGGTACGATCAGATGTCGCGCGCCCCTAGAGGCCATCCATTTGAGTATAGATCTCCCGATGCCACCCAGTCCTCCGGCAACGATATAGCTGGCGTTCTGGTCGAATTGCCACGGTCGACGGCGGAGAACGCGTTTCTCAACTAGTTAGTCTTGATCGATACTTATGACCTGACAAACGTACCTGCACTTTTGCAGAAGGATCGATTTGGATGATGATGCGTCCAGTATTCTTCCCGCTCTGGAGATATCTGAACGCGCCCTCAACGTCTGACACCGGGAAAAGGTTCAATGGCCTCGGACAGTGTATGTTCCCTTCTCCGACGAGATCCATCGTCTTGTGGAGCAAGTCCCGTCCCATCTGCTTACGATTCAAAGCAATATGGCGCAGATCAACCGCGAAGAACGAGACATTGTTTGCAAAAGCCGCCATTGGGAGTGAGGAATTGGCGTTGATGTCAGCTTTGCCAATCTCAACAAACCTGCCATATGGTGCGACACATTCCCACGAGGCACGCAGTCCCTCTCCCACGAGAGAGTTCAGCACGACGTCAACGCCGTACCCATTTGTGAGACGCATGATTCCTTTCGCGAAAGTCGTGTTTCGACTGTAAAAGATGTGGTCGGAAGGAATCCCATACAGGTCGATGAGATGCTGCTTCTTAAAGTCGAAGCCTACGGTCACGAATATTTCAGCGCCTATCAATTTGGCGATTTGGATGGCAAGCTGACCGGTCGCACCAGATGCAGCATGAATCAGAATCTTTTCTCCTTTTTGCAATCTCGCCACTTCGGCCAGGGAGTAATAGGCTGTTATGCCACAGTTTAGTACTGCGCACGCTTCTTCGAACGAGACGGCCTCTGGAATCTCAACGGCAGCCCATTCGTCGGCGCGGGGGTACATTCGCATGCATCCGACTCCGCAAACGCAGATTCGGTCTCCTGGTTGAAACCTTGTACAGGCGGAGCCTACGCGTGTGACTATACCAGCACAGTCAGAGCCAAAGGTATCTTCTTCCAGCCGACCGAGAGCTTGAAACATATCGCGGAAGTTCAGACCCCACGCTTTGGCTTCAATCTCGACCTCTCGGTCTCCGAGGGGAGCATAATGTTCAGTGTCTTCTGCGAAATGCAATGTTTCGAGAGAGCCTCTGCTTCCAATCTCGATCCTGAGTGGTGGACCGGGAAGCCAGGATTCAGTTCGCATCTGTGGCTTGACCAATGAGTTCAAGTCCATGTTCAGATGCTTCTCTTCCACGAGCCGCCCGGTCAGCATGTGACCATCGCGTAGCACGTACTCGAGTTCCGGCGACTGCGCTGAGGACATTACGTCAAGTACATCCCAGATGGCATCGCATCCGCTGATCCAGTCGCGGACCGTGTCCTCGATCGAGAGCGTTACGATACGCTTGTTAGCGAACTCTAGCCGCATGGCCCGAAGAAAGCCATCCTTGAGACTGGCACAGGGATAAGGAGAGCAGTCGGTGTTGTTGGGAAGCATAGCAGAAGAGACCCACAAGAGATTCTCGGATGCATGTACCCATTCCCGAATCAGCTGGAATGCTTCAGTTGATGTGGACATCAAAATATCCCCGCTTATATCAGCGAGAAATACAACGATGTCTTCTCTTGACACGTCGGCGCCGATAACTTGTGTGAGTAGGCACAATCTTGTCGTCGTACGGGATGCTCGGGTCTTTTGCTGCAAGAGTTGGGTACCCAAACCATAGTGAGACTGGTTGGCATCGTTGACAACGAACAGTATTCTACCACTTCTTTGCGTGGGTTGGAGGTCTTCGTCAGCAGTGGAAAAGATTACGCTGCATTGATGCGCAGCAGGCTCCTCATAATCGCGAATGACGAAGTCGTTGCCCGAGAATCCGTTTTCCCGTAGCAAGCGATCCCACTCCGGTTCTGTAATGGTTGGTCCGGAAGTACGGAACTTCTCTTCGCTGAGCCACCAGCCAGGCAGTATGCCAAAGCCAAAGTTCATGAGGAAGCAGTCTGGCGCTGTAGTCTCATGGAAAATGAGTTTGCCTCCGGGCTTCAACGCACGTCTCAGATTCTGGAGTGTGAGGGCGAGGTTCTTCGTGGCATGGATGACACTACCGGCGAGGATTACGTCGTAAGTACCGGATTGGAATCCTTGCTTTGTGACGTCGCTTTCGATATCAAAAGTCTTGAAGACCATGCGATCCTGGATGTGAGAGAACTTTTCGCGTGCCTTCTCGAAGAAGCCTGGGGAGACGTCTGTGTAGGTGTAGCTAGAGAATGCTGTACCGCCGGTACGGGTCTCGACGTCGCGAAGAGTGGAAATGATGTGATCCGTCATAGCGCCTGTCCCTGAACCAACCTCAAGGATCTTCTGTGTTGGGTTCTCGTGTGCCACTAGGCTGAGGTACGAGATGAACTTATCATTGTACACTGGCGCGAACATGGCCTTGTATATGTCTTGGGCGAGGGTCGTGGAGAAAAGCAGTTCGAGCGCATTGATGTCGCCGCGTACGATCGGGACAATATGCTCTGCTATCTCGATGAACATTCTCCAGTCCGGGAATCGCGTACTCGTATGATTGAGCTTCTCATTCAGCTCTTCATCCGTGACTTCGTCTCGTGAAAGTACTGGTACGTGCTCAAGGTGTAGCTTGAGCCATAATAGGTATTTCCTCATGTGTGTTGGTGCTGTAGACCAGTCCGTGTCCTCCAGCCGGTCGAGGTTGCGGTGAACAACAGCGCGAATCGTCTGCTCAAGCTCAAGTATGAATTTGACGTGCATTGATTCATCATCCGCGAAGTAATCAGCTTCGCAACACGCCTGGAGTTGGCTTGGCTTCATGAGCGATAGCTGCGGCCTCCAGTCAAAGCCATGTAGCAGCTTCCTTTCCACTTCGTCCTTCGTTTCCGCACCGAGCACTGGCGACATCTCTAGACGCGATACATGGCAAAGCGGTGATCCGTCATCTGCGAGCGCTGTAAAAGAGCTCTCGATGCCTTTGATCGTCTTCTTGAATCTTGACGTCGTGAGCATTCTGATTAGGCGAGTTTGAGGGTGTTGCCACCCAGATGCTGATATCCAGGTATCATATACTTTGTGAGGAATAATCGTGGGTAGTTTATCCGACATGCCAGTGGACGGCGCAGTAAAGCATACTTGGCAAGCTGCATCAAGTACTGCTGGGTGCACCACCCCTTCGTAAGAATGTATGGGCGCACTGACGTCGACGCTGGCAATACCAAGCTCGTCGCCATCCCAGAGGATGTTATCTGCCAACGCGAACGCTTCGCCGTATTTGAGGCCCTGGTTCTTGTGCCAGTCATAGAAATCAGTCTTGCTTATAGGAAGCGTGCATCGTTCTTCCGCGGCAATGTAGCTATCGAACAATGCCTTAGCGTGAGCTCTTGCTTCAAGACCACAATCTACTTCCGTGGCAGTCTCTTCGTAGTCCACATGCACTTCAGCTCGAACACACTCGGTCCACTCGCAGTCTGATCGAGCGAAAATACGAACTTCTGAACGTGTCGACGTCTTCTCATAGTCCTGACGAAGCGGGCGTAGCTGAGTCACCACTTCCGTCTTGCTCTTAGGCTCAGAGCTGACTACAATGGGATTCATAAATGTTGCTTCCTTGATAGTGTAGCCCAAGATGACTTGGTCGGTCTGAAAGTGCTGTTTTACGGCTTCTAAAGCCATCATGATCATCCCGGTGGCTGGGAAAAGCGCCTGGTCACCTACGACGTGGTCTGCAAGCCAAGGAGTCTCTTCTAGACTAAGCATCTTTCGCCATCGCGGCTCGGAAGGATTCCAGTCCGTAGCACATATGCCGAGAACGTTTCTTGGTGCGTTGTTGCGCATCCGCCAGTCTCGGCTAAGTCGAGTCTCGTGCCAGTATGTCTGCGAACGATCGAAAGGGTACTCAGGCAAGTCAACCAGGATCTGCAGGCGTTTCTTTTGAGCATCTTGTAGGTTCGCCGCATCGATCGACGGAGCGTATCCATACGTAAACAAGCACCCGATTGTCCTCAGGATCGATCTAAGAGAAGAATCGAATTTCGACAACAAAGACATGTACCTAGCTTGCTTCTTGGTCGTATATTGGCCCAGTGTTTCGGTGGTGGGTCTCTTCAGTGCTGCATGAGGTCCAATTTCGACATAATCATGTATAGTGTGATTGCGATCGAGCTTCGGTGCTGTCACGGCAAGGTATCGCAGGGCGTCCGCAAATCTGACGGGGGATACAAGATTATCGACCCAGTAACTACCTGTGAGCAAGGCATCGGCATCGACTACTGTGCCAGTCACAGAGGAAACCATGAAGATCGAGCTTTGTTGCTCGCGTCGTTCGAGTGGACCCATCGACGAGTAATACTCCGCGGAAATGGCATGCATAGCGGGAGAGTGATAAGCTATGCCAGTTCTAAGTTTCTGTGCGAATATGCCGTCTTCATCCAGTCGATCTTTCAGCGTGTCGATGTCGGTCTCATCGCCAGAAAGCGTTACGTTGAAAGGGCTGTTGACGCAAGCAACGTGGGTATTTCCAGAGAGAGAAGCCTTGGCTAGGTATGCTGAAACGTCACTTTCGGGAAGATTTACTGACATCATGGCTCCGGGACGAGGTAAAGATTCCATAAGCTGATTGGCCAGTCTTCCTCTATGGTAGGCGACTTTACATGCGGACTCAAGTGACAAAGCACCGATACAGTACGCCGCGGCGATCTCGCCAGAGGAGTGGCCAACCACTGCAAGTGGCGCAATACGGAAGCTTCTTAGTAGTTCCACAAGCGCTATCTGGAGAGCAGTGCAGAGGGGCTGGCTGAAACGGGGCTGATTGATGTTGTTCCCGTGCTCCATCTCGTCTAGTCAACAGTCAGCTTGGACGTCAAACTGGAGGCAGTCTGCTGTCTTACCTAATAAGGACCACGGCGCGCCTAATGAGCGAAATATATCCCCGATCCTAATCAGAGTTGACTTGAAGATGGGAAATCTGAGCAGTTCCCAGCCCATTTGAGCGTACTGTGCACCTTGACCAGTGAATATCCACGCCATGCCGGCCTCTCGAGCTGAACGTATCAGGGTGGAGGTAGCAGCGCTGATGGCCATGAACTTCTCGCTGGCATCAACGACGGCGAACGCCCTCCACGTCGTGACACTCCTATGAGATGACAGAGTGTACGCGAGGCGACGTAGTCTCTCTTCGTGTCCTGATACGCGCTTGTCGAAGTAGTCTGTATACTGCTGTATTACGAGTCGTAACGCGGCTTCGTCCCTTGCTGACCAGACAAGTAATTGGACACCCCCTTCCGGTGCCTCGACAATCTGAGTAGTACTCTCGGTTGTCGAGCCATTCATGTGAGTAGAATCAGCAGTCACTCCGCACTCGCTGGCATGATCGTTACCGTTGGTGCCATTCATGTTTCCATTCGGGATACTGCCATTTATTCGTGGCTCCTGCAGAGTTGAAGGAACCAGTGTATTGTGGAAGCCTTGTAGGTTCATGGACTCGAGAGTGTGATATGCATCGTCCAGTATGACATGTCCGTTGGAACCGCCGAAACCGAAGGAGTTGACTGAGATGCGACGCAGCCCATTGGTCGGCCATGGGATGCATTTCGTGGGTACCTCAACATTGTAGATCTTGGCGTTGATCTTTGGACTGATCTTCTCGAAGAGTGCGCTCGGTGGTATGACGCCCATTTCCAATATCATGATAGACTTGAGAATTCCAGCCAGTCCGCTACAGCCTTCGAGATGGCCTATATTAGATTTGACGGATCCAACATATAGCGGGTGTTTTTGTGATCGGCTAGCCCGGAAGGCCCTGCCTATCGCCTTCATCTCCGTGGCATCTCCAAGCTGAGTACCAGTTCCATGAGCTTCGACGTATCGCGTAGACTCAAATCCCAAGTTGCAGCTCTTATAAACGTGTCTTATCAACTGCTCTTGCGATTCCGCGCTGGGCTGCGTGATGCCTGGTGTGCGTCCATCCTGGTTTGAGCCAGTCGCTCGAACTACGGCACGTATGACATCTGAATCTCGAATCGCGTCCGAAAGCCTCTTGAGTACCAGCACTACCGCACCTTCTCCACGGGCGTAGCCATTAGCACGGTGATCGAAGCTATAGGAGACGCCGTCTGGTGAGAGCATCTGCATGTTCGATAGGTAAAGCGAGATTTCGACGCTGAGGAGGACGTTCGCTCCAGCAAGAAGAGCCTAGCGCGTGTCAGTACTCTTGTAGTGGCACGATCTCGTAGGGCAGCGTTACCATTGAGCTCTGGCCGCTACGAAGCGAATGACAAGCCAAATCCATCGCAATCATGCTTGTCGAGCATGCCGTGTTCAGTTGGATGCTAGGCCCTTTGAAGTCGAAGTACCAGCTAAGCCTATTGGCTAGGATAGAAGGCGAAGTACCCGTCGCGGTATTGGTCGGTGCTTCGTCGGGGTCTCTAGCCAAGATTCTGCTGTAGTCATCGGACATGGAAGCAGCGAACACTGCCGTCTGTGATCCAGCAAGGGTTTCTGGTGGAATTCCAGCTGCAACAAGTTAGACTTCGCCGACAATAATAGTGATGTAGAGGTTGGGTAGCACTCACCATTCTCCAATGCTTTGTATGAAGTTTCCAGTAGCCATCTCTGTTGAGGGTCCATTGATGCGGCCTCTTTCGAGGTTATAGAGAAGAAGGCTGCGTCAAAGGCGGCAGGATCTTCTTTGACAAAGTGAGCATTCGTGGAGTATACCTGTCAACCTCTGTTAGCATTGGCTGCTCTCTTGACGTTTCGTAAATGTAGCTTACCGTATTATCCATCGCTACGTTGGAGTTGTAGAATGCATCGATGTTGCCTCGGGACTTAGGCCACGGACGACTGAGGCTTCTGCCTCTTTGTAGATTGTCCCAGAAGCTGTGGTCCTCATTGTGACCTTCCGGTAGCTTGTAGGACAGCCCGACGATGGCGATGGGTTCCATGGCTGTGAGGCTTCGGCGTAAGTTCACGGTGTTCAGTCACTGTTCAAGTGCGGTGCTCATTCATTTACACCAAAACATATCGGAAGAGAAAGCGCATAGAGATGGTCATGCTATTTCGAGCTTTCCGAGGTATGATGATCTTGACGCATATGCTGGGGTGCGAGGTGATTGGCCGTTGCTACCGATGGTATGGCTATTGGTGGTAAGCCATTACAGCCTGTGGCCCCCAAGGCAGACCTACAGGAAGCGTTAAAATCCTTGGAGGTTATTTCCTTGAAAGAGTTGATGCGCGTGCAGGGATGGCTGCATGCGAGTTGGTTTCCCAAAGCGACCAAATGTCAGCCGTTAATATCGCCCACTGCCACCCACGTACGTTCAATCTGCCGTAGCCAGTCAGCTTAATAAAGCGCCGGCAAGGCAGTCATCCACTGCGCTGGAATCATTTTTCCTTTGCTCTACCGCCTTTCCCGTCAATCCAATCTGCTTACAAAGGCAGAACCGCACTCGCATACCATAATCGCTTCACATCATGGACCCAGCTGCGCTCGCACAATCCTCGCCAGAAGAGCAGGCTATATTCCTAGCCGCGCTTTTGGAGGGTCCAGCTCTAGAGCCTCCCCTGGGTACGAGTTCAAACTTCGACCACCCAGGCGGAAGCCATGCCATTGGCTATGGTGTTGTCTTGCTCGGAAGCATTGTCGCTGCACTTGCGGTTCTGCTTCGTTTGTGGTCGAGAGCGCTGTTGAAGACATTTCGCATCGAAGATGCGCTCCTGATATCGGCCCTAGTAAGCATCTCAGTATCCAGAAGACGAACCAAACTAAACAGGCTGCACAGGGTCTATATGCTGGACACTCACATGTCTTATACGAACTCGCGATATCCCCAGGCTTTGAAGTTCATCAGTGGAACATCCAGCTCCAAAACCTGTTTCCAATCCTTTACGTGAGTGCGATAGCGATCGAAACATGGACCTTAACTGATCCTTAACAGCATGTTCATCTGGGCTCAATCTTTTACGGTTTGGTCATCATGCTCCTGAAGGTAGCCATCTTGCTCGACTGGCTCAAGATCTTCGTGCCTCGTGGGCAGCGCAACGCCGTGTTCTGGATTTCCCATGTCATGATCTGGGCGAACATCCTCTTCTATGGCGTCGGCACCTTGGTCGAAATCTTCCAGTGCAGTCCACGGACCAAGATATGGAATCCTTTGGTAGAAGGCAAGTGCCCTATCGACATGAGAAGCCACAACATGGCTGCGGGTATCGTCAACCTCATCTCTGATCTGGTCATCCTTGGGCTGCCACAGAGGGTGATCTGGCAGCTACACATGTCGCGCGCCAGCAAGATCGGTATCTCGCTCCTCTTCGGTATCGGAATATTCGCTTGTGCGAGCGCAGCGGTGCGCCTATATTACATTTACAGGCTGTTGCACACGTCCGATCAGCTGTATATCGTCTCCATCGCGGGTCTTTGGGGTGTAGGCGAGATGACGGCTGGTTTCCTCATCATAGGCTTCCCATCGCTTCCCAAAGTCGTCAAGGCATTGCCATTCTCGGATTCTGTTGTCTCGCTCTTGCGACAGATAACGCGGCCGGGGTCAAGCGGTCATGCTGAAGGTCAGGCCGAGACGCGTCGCGGGCTGCCGTCGTGGCACAAAGCTGCACCACTAAAGAAGCGTCGCGACCAGTTCGAGGTCAGCGAATTGAGCGAGTATGATCTTCCCGATCGTGATAGGGTTCACATGGGTGATAGGCGCTAGGTAGAGGGTGCATGACTGGCATCGCGGGTTGGTGGGATCGCAGTCTTCGTAGTTCATCACAGTCCTGGAATGGAAAGATGCAGGTGCCCTGCTGTTCCCGGCATAACTTCGGTAAACGCGTCCCAGCCACTCATGTTCCGCTGACGTGAGCCCTTTCATCACGTGACGAACACGAATTGCCCTGTGCGTCATGACGATCCTCCCCTATTGCTCTCCTCACTGCTTGATACCCTGCCGACTCTGCAACGTTCGCCTGCATGCAGGTAAGAGCTCACCAATGTGATGTTGCATGCCGAGTCTAGGCACCCTTTTGATCGGCCACTGCCCGTGATCGCTACAGCCGCGTTGAGACGCCGCAAGCTGCAAGCTGCAAGCTGCAAGGGTAGTTATGGCCCACGGATAGTGCCACCAGATCCAGCACCTCATTCGCCTATACTCAGCCTCCCTGGAGCGTCCTCCTCTTCTTGCCTGTCTCAATGCTATAGTCAGATCGATCTGGTGGCTGTGTCGCACGGGCTATGCACCCATCCGGGGGCAGGCCGTACATATAACGACTATCTTGACTGTGCAGTGCATCACTCTCAGTTATTCCTGTTACACACCTGGGTATCTACTTTACGAAGGTTTCCACGGAATGGGTGAGGCATACGACCCAAGGACCGTCTTCAGCCCCAGCCGAGAGTTGGCAGCCCGCATCGGGAATCAGAAGGCACGACAAATAACAAACCCATCGTCCTCATTCTATCGCAACCTGGAAGACGCACTAGAAGTTAAGAAGAAGTCACACACATTCTATTCGATCCAACAGAATCTATGGCAAGCAGCCGAGTCAACAGTCGACTTCATCTCCAACGACATTCTCTCCTTTGGGACCAGCGGTATCTTGAAGACAGAATACCTGAAAGAGCTTTCCCGATATGATCAACACAACCCTGGGGCGCCGGGATCGCGACTCGCCGAAGGAAACTACGCCTATATAGAAGAAACCGAGCAGCACATTGCTAAGTTTCATGGCGCTAAAACGGCACTGCTGCTGGCTTCTGGGTTCGAAGCAAACGTGGCCATATGGACGTCAATACCACGACCGGGCGACGTGATCTTATACGACACGTTGGTACACGCCAGCACTCATGAGGGTATCGACCAGAGTCTGGCAGGAGAGCGAGAGAGTTTCGCGCATAATGACATCGAGGACTTTCGCCGCATCCTGACATGGATCTTAGAGTCCAATCCGTTGATCCAGAGAGGCGCAAGATCAGTCTTAGTAGCTGTCGAGTCTGTCTATAGTATGGACGGCGATGTCTGCCCATTGCAAGAGCTTGTCGATGCCGCGAAGGAATTGGCTCCTTCCGGAAGTGTCCAGTTTGTGGTGGACGAAGCCCATAGTAACGGCATTTATGGGCCGCAAGGCAAGGGTCTTGTGTGCGCTCTTGGTCTGGAAAAAGAGGTGGCTATAGTGATGCATTCATACGGCAAGGCATTGTCGTCAAGAGGCGGTATGTATCTCACGGCCTACATTAGGGCCATGTATACTCACTCGCAAAACAGCTGCCATCCTTGGAAACGAGACAATTAAATCTACGCTCCTGAACTTCGCACGAACCATCATATTCACGACTGCACCTTCATTCGCATCGGTAGCACTTATCCGAACAGGATACAGGCTGTTAGAGTCGGAAGTTGGAAGACAGGTAATCATTTTCTTCATCTCAATGTCCACGACGATCGTTCGCTGACCCTTTACAAGGCCCAAGCACAGGTTCACGATCTTGTGGATTTCTTTTTACAGTCAATCATATCGCACCCTCTCTGGGAATGTGCAGAACAAACTGGGCTACTCGCCATCCCCCTACTAAAAGACTGGGAAGGATCCCCAACGGCGACATCCCACATCATCACTATCCGCACCCGACAACCATACACATACTGGCTGTATTTCCACCTACTACTAGACGGATACTGCGTATTCCCTGTCGAGCACCCTGTCGTTGCCAAGGGCGAAAGTCGCTTAAAGGTTACATTCCACGCCGGCAACACGGAAGAGCAGGTAAGCGGGATGGTAACATCAATTTTCGCGTGGATTCAGGAAATGATGGAAATCGAGGGAAGCCAGGATCATGCGCAGCGAATTGGCGTTTCGCAAGCTGCCCACAAGGTCTATACTTGGATGGCGCATGAAGGGCTGACCGGGTTCGGTATGCCTGCTTCGATGGTGAGATGCTGAATGTTTTTTCCATTGGTCTCACGATTATCACCCGGATAATTCGTCTCGTCTCGAGTTCGCCTTGGAAGTCTAGAGATTATGCACCATGCGACAAGGGTGATGTAGCCTGGTCAACGGGGCGTAAAGCGCATGCAAGGCAGGTGGAGCCAACCGAGTTATTCCTCATATCAACTTCATAAAGTACCAAGATGGCGGTCCCCGAGCCGCGAAGATCATTCCTCCATCTATGTGTTGTATGTAACACGAGATATGCACGTAAGCCGTTGAGGCTTGGCGAGAAGGAATGGAATGGGCGAAGTCAGATCATGGTTGCAGAAAGGTTGGCGGCAGTTCCTTCAGCCTTCACATGCTAGCGCTTCGGGCCGGTGGATCTTGGATGCTCATACGTGCATGTAGGATTCTTCCGTCGAGGCTTTTTTGGAGATTAGGATATGCCCAAGTTGTTTAGTCCAACCCACACCTAGAACTTTTGTATGCTTGTTGTTGTTCAAGTATTGGATATACGCAATGGCCAAGTCTCACCGTGCTCGGATAGAGTGAGACAACCCAGGCTTTGTCTACACACTCCAAGCTGCCATATTTCTGACTTTACACGCGATCGTGCAATAGAAACCAGGTAATCTTTCATAGCCTCATTATCCGTATGAGATAATTTCTGGAGTTTGACATAGCCTAATGTCTACATGTGAAGTCCCTAAATCACGCGGGCCGTGCACCGCGATGCAGCGCCGCTGCCTAAACAATTACCGTGCCACAAACGCGCAGAACCCTTGCACGGGCCACGGATGAGGTGGCGGCGTTGTGTCTGGCTCACCTTCGCTCCCATCAATTCTCCGGCAACCACCACTCTTTTGCATTGCCGTCCGCTTCACAGCACGCAAGCATGGCGCCTAAAGGTGATCTAAGTGGGAAGGTATGGTGCAACCTGGCTGATCCGCGTATGTATGCTGACATGTGAAGACGGTATTCGTGATTGGCGGGTCTAAAGGACTGGGGAAGGAGATGTCGAAGGTTATGGCTTCTCAAGGTACGAGCTTGGTATGCCTAGAGTATCTGTCATCATTGTTGAACACATCGTATAGGTGCTCATGTAACTATCTTTGCGCGCGGGCAAACGTCGCTTGACGAGGCCAAAGATGAGATTCTGGCAAGCAGAAGAGACGAAATCCAGCAGGTCGCGGCAATCGCTGCAGACCTTGGCACACCTTCAGCAGTGAGTAGACGTCCGGCCCAACTACCAAGATGAGGAGGCAAGTACAAACTAGAATTCTAATGATACTACTAGGCGTATTCCCTTTTCGCATCACAGCCGACAATTCCGGATATCGTGTATTGTGTTGCTGGCGGTACACCATCGGAGTGCGGGTACTTGCTCGATCTGCAGCCTGAAGTATTCGAACGCTGTATGAACAACAACTACTACTCCAGCCTGTACCCGGCGCAGGCGGCAATGAAGCTGTGGACTCAAGATGACGAAGACGCTGCGGTGCCATCAAGCCCAAAGTTGAGAAAGATTGTGTTCGTGAATAGTTCTGCATCGCTTGTCCCGGCACCTGGCTACCTAGCATACTCCGGTAAGTGATCGTGCATCGCCGTAGAACGGTGCAAGTCTTAAAACTCAGTATACTGACTGATCGTGGTTACATCAAGCCGCCAAAGCTGCTCAACGCTCACTTGCCGACACCCTACGCATGGAAGTCATGAGGTACTCAGGCCCAAAGAGCACATACGCTGTACAATGTATCTTTGCGCACAACTTCATCACGCCAACCTTTCTACAAGAGCAAAAGACTAAACCCGAACTTACCAAGCGCATCGAAGGCACGTCGGGCGAGCTTCACGAGTTGGAGAAGCAATTCCCCTACGCTGCGAAGATTGCGCCCGAGATTGTGGCAAATGTAGCGAGCGGCGACTATGCTGTATGTGATGGGAGATTCGATCCACAGCTATTGTGGGCAAATGCTATGGGTGCGAGTCCGCGGCGTGGATGGGGGATCGTGGATACGCTGATGGCCATGTTTATGCTTCTCGCGTGGCCATTCGTGAGGCGCGACATGGAGAAGAAGTGTTGGGGTGATGCGTTGGATGCAAAATAGGACCGAAAACACGAAAGTATGATGGTTATTTTACATCATCAAGGCCCTGTAATGCTTTGCGCAGTGTGATCAATAATCATAATCTCTGACGTGCTGCGTATGCCGGAGCGAAGGCGTTTCCGCCATTAGAGGTTTGCATGTGATCGAGAATGCAGCACAGCTACTGCATCTTGATCTTCTGTTCCCCGCCTGCACCCTTGCACTCGACACACATTCTGGTCTCATCATGGGTAGCCTGCTCAGTTCAATCCGTCCCATGCCACCACCTCCATCTGATAGCGCACGTCTCGTGAGTCCGGTGCAACGTCCAATCCACTTGTGCGGTCCGCGAACCATCTACAATAGCGTCAAAGATCTCAAGAAACGTATCGACTTCTATGAAGAGATCACCATCTTCGCTTGGCCGTCATGCGGAGGTGTGATAGTGCTCGAGAGGCCCTGTCCAGCAGATTTCGACTTTCTTGGCCTCGACCGTCTCGATCCACCGAAGAAGCGTCACGCCACTCGACAAGAGGAAGACGACTTTGCTCAGCGATTACTATTGCTCGGTGGAAAGTGGTGGGATTCTCCCGCTAGACACTCCCTCTTCACTCAACCCGACCACTTGCAAGATGAGGACGAAATGGCTGCTCTCCCGGAGCCGACGGCGAGGGAAAACGCGTGGGTTGGTGTCGCATGGCCTAGTTCGGGCGGACTTGTCGTAGCTGAGTGGCCGACAATGATGTATCCTGGTGGGCGCATGGACGACGTCGCTCCAGACGATGTGTCGAGATTGTTCTTATGTATGACAATGGACGAGAAGGCTGCAGTGCTGATGGACAGACTCGAAGGGAAGTGGTGGAAAGGCGTCGAGGATTACGAGGGTAAGGCTTTCATTGGCAGCTGGGGAACCCATCGAGGCGAAGTTGGCGGACTTCAACAAACGTGGCCAAACGAGGAAGAGAGCCAGAATCCTGGTAGTAAAGCTCTGCCTGGTCAACGAGTTCTCTCATCCAGAGAATCAAACTTCGATGTAGGAAAATATTGCTGACGTGTCGAGTATACCTTGCCCTTTGACTTTCGAACCGGACGTCAGGCCGCAAGGCGTGAAGAGTCACACCCTGCCACGCTGATCGCGGATCCGCCTGAGTCGCATTGAACCATGGTCATTGCAGACGGTACGTTGGGTAGGCGTGGAGTGATGATCTGATGTGGCACCAGTTGGGCCGACGCGACTGGTCTAGTCCATATCGGGTATAGTGCAACAGGAGTGACGTAGCTGCGATTGGCGGGGAGCTCTTTGCCTGACCGGAAACCTGTACGAGGATCCAGAAGCTTCTACCGACAGGGCAGAACCCACGCCTAGCTTCGAGACATGACGAGAAACCACACGATGTCACTGACGGCTTCCTGACGCTTCGTGAAGTGTTGAGTAAAGCTGCCTTTACCCTATAAATATTTCTCGAGTCCTTTGTGCAACACTTCCTTTCTTCTCCAGAGATACCCAACAACAACACAACGCATACACGATTCCTGAGTACGAGCTCACGACCCACGATTATTACCTTTGGCTTCGGGCCATATACACCAGGCTATAGTCACGAATCACCATGACTTCATTCGACGCCTACACCGACCGCGCCGCGAAGGCTCTAGCAGACAGCTTCGATCTAGCTAAGGGCTATGCGCACTCACAACTCACACCCCTTCACCTCGCCGTCTCGCTCATAGATCCGCCCAAGGACCTAGCGAATCAAGTCGACGTACCACCGCCGCCGCTATTCAAGCAAGTCCTCGAACGCGCGAATGGCGACCCACAACTCTTCGAGCGCAACCTCAAGAAGGCTATGGTACGGTTACCAAGCCAAGACCCTCCGCCAGAGCGGACTTCACCTTCACCTGCTATGGCCAAGGTGCTCCGCTCCGCCGAAGACTTGAGCAAGACACAAAAAGACAGCTTCATCGCCGTCGACCACCTCATCCAGTCCCTCTGCCAGGATGCGCAAATGCAACGGATCCTCGCCGAGTCCAACGTACCGAACGTCAAGCAAATCGACAACGCCATCTTGGCACTCCGAGGTACAAAGCGGGTGGACTCCAAGTCGGCAGACGCGGAGCAGGAGAATGAGAACTTGAAGAAGTTCACCATCGACATGACGGCAATGGCACGAGAGGGCAAGATCGACCCAGTCATTGGTCGAGAAGACGAGACACGCAGAGTCATCCGCATCTTGACTCGGCGAACCAAGAACAATCCAGTCCTCATCGGAGAGCCTGGTGTTGGTAAGACTACAGTCGTCGAGGGTCTTGCCCGCCGCATTGTCGATGCGGATGTACCGGCCAACCTCGCAGCCTGCAAGCTGCTCTCGCTCGATGTCGGTGCTTTGGTTGCTGGCAGCAAGTACCGCGGAGAGTTTGAAGACCGCATGAAGGGCGTCCTGAAGGAGATCGAGGAGTCGAAGGAGATGATAGTATTGTTCGTCGACGAAATCCATCTCCTCATGGGTGCTGGTTCATCCGGAGAGGGCGGCATGGACGCTGCCAACTTGCTGAAGCCCATGCTGGCTCGTGGTCAGCTCCACTGCATTGGTGCGACTACCCTAGGCGAGTACCGAAAGTACATCGAGAAGGACGCTGCCTTCGAGCGTCGTTTCCAGCAGGTCCTCGTCAAGGAACCGTCCATTCCCGAGACCATCTCCATCCTCCGTGGTCTCAAGGAGCGCTACGAGACCCATCACGGTGTCACCATCATGGACGGTGCCATTGTCGCATCAGCCACCCTTGCTGCTCGCTACCTCACTCAGCGCCGACTACCCGACTCTGCCGTTGACCTTATCGATGAGGCTGCGGCAGCCGTCCGTGTCACCCGGGAGTCACAACCCGAAGCGCTCGATAACCTCGAGCGACGCCACCGACAACTACAGATCGAGATTCACGCGCTCTCCCGAGAGAAGGACGAAGCCTCACAAGTCCGTCTGAAGGAAGCGCGCGCAGAGGCCGCCAACATCGAAGAAGAGCTGAAGCCCCTTCGTGAGATGTACGAGCGTGAGAAGGGTCGCAGCAAGGACATCCAGGAGCAGAAGCTCAAGCTCGAAGGCCTCAAGACGAAGCTTGCTGAGGCCGAGCGTATGCGCGACATCCAGACTGCTTCCGATCTCAAGTACTACGCCATTCCCGATGTTGAGCAGCGCATCAGCGAGCTGGAGCGAGACAAAGCCCGCGCGGATGCAGAGATGTGGTCTCACCAAGCTAGTGGTGGTGGTGAGGCTCTCATGAGCGACTCTGTTGGTCCGGACCAGATCAACGAGATTGTCGCTCGCTGGACCGGTATCCCAGTCACTCGACTCAAGACTACAGAGAAGGACAAGCTGCTAAACATGGAGCGCCACCTCCAAGAAGTCGTCGTTGGTCAGAGGGAGGCTGTCGTCTCCGTCTCCAACGCCATCCGACTTCAGCGCTCTGGTCTGGCCAACCCCAACCAACCGCCCAGCTTCTTGTTCTGTGGTCCTTCTGGTACCGGTAAGACACTCCTCACAAAGGCCCTCGCGGAGTTCCTATTCGACGATGCAAAGGCCATGATCCGCTTCGACATGTCGGAGTACCAAGAGCGTCACTCCCTCAGCCGAATGATCGGAGCACCACCCGGCTACGTAGGCCACGACGCCGGAGGCCAGCTCACCGAAGCCCTGCGCCGCAAACCTTTCTCCATCCTCCTCTTCGACGAAGTCGAAAAGGCCGCCAAGGAAGTCCTCACCGTGCTCCTCCAACTCATGGACGACGGCCGCATCACCGACGGCCAAGGCCGCGTCGTCGACGCAAAGAACTGCATCGTCGTCATGACCTCCAACCTCGGAGCCGAGCACCTCTCGCGCCCCAACGCGCCCGACGGCAAGATCGACCCCACGACCAAAGAAATGGTCATGGGCGCCCTGCGCAACTGGTTCCTCCCCGAGTTCCTCAACCGCATCTCCTCCATCGTCATCTTCAACCGCCTCACCAAGCGCGAGATCCGCAAGATCGTCGACGTGCGCCTCGGCGAGATCCAGAAACGTCTCAACCAGAACGGACGTAATGTGCGCATCGAGATGACGCCTGAGGTACGGGATTACCTTGGTTCGGCGGGATACTCGCCTGCGTATGGTGCTAGGCCGCTTGCTCGCCTCATCGAGAAGGAGGTGCTCAACCGGCTTGCGGTGCTTATCCTCCGTGGTTCTATCAAGGAGGGTGAGACCGCGAGGGTCGTGCTTGATGATGGGCATATCATGGTGTTGCCTAATCACACGGACAGTGAGGATGATTCGGAGATGTACGATGAGTCTGATGCTGTTGCTGAGTTGGATGCGGAGGAGGATATGGATCTTTACGACTAGAGGAATGTGAAGAGGGTGGGAAATTGAGTTAGAGGCATTTCAGCATAGGCGTTTTGGGATTGATTGGGTTGGGAAGAGTGCCTTGGTACAGGCATCATGATGGGATTATGATTCACGTTTTGACGATTGTTGACGAAAAGTAGAGGCGCGGATTGGCGTTTTGCTGGGTAGTATGCTTGATGACCGTGTCTTGTACATAGTTAATGAGAATCAAATTTCAAATACCGTCATCTTCATCATCCATTTGTGGTCCGCCATTGGGTTACGATGGCAACATCTCGATATCTTGAGAGATTACCATCACGTTGTACATGCTGTCTTCGTCTTTCACAGGCTACGCTGATTACGACATGGTCATGTTCAGGTACCAATCGACATTTACCATTATTCTATCCAACATTCACGAGCATCACAGCGGACATGTAAATTTCCCAGTCATGAACTTTTGTCATTTCTTCGTCTAACGTTCCCAAGATGGGCTTACTTGGCCAAACATAAGCTTGCCCAAGCCAGGGTATATTGAATCCCACACCACCACACATCGAGACAGCATCTAGTAGAAGAAACCGAGAATCTTGCCAGCAACGTGCTTCCTGCGGGCCTCCTCGTGGTCCATGATACCAGCGGAGGTGGTCAGGACGATGTAACCGAATTGACGCGAGGGAAGTAGCTTGACGACCCACTTCTCCATGTCGCGGAGCTGGACGTTGTAGCGAGGGGAGATGACACCGGTCTTGTTGATGCGGCCGTTGAGCTGGATGACGATCTTGCCGTTGCGGTGGTCGTCGACCTCCTCGAACTCGCCAATGTAACCTGAAGAAGAGAATTAGTGTATGTTGCGGCGAAATAAACATCAGACGTCATGAAAGGGATCCGAAGACGTGTAAGTCCTCCGCAGTTAATTTATCGGACACTTAAAGCTCATTGATCGTGGGGGGTCGAGATCAGTGAGTAGTTATCAGCCCGAAGAGGTGATGGGGTTGCTAGCGGAGGAATACACGTCTTTGGGGTCATGACGCGTGATGTGGTAGATTCAGGAGTCGACGTACCGTGACGCTGCATGACAGTGAGGAACTTGACGATGACCTTGGAGGAAGGACGGATCAGGACCTGGCGCTTGCCAGCCTTCTCAGCCTGTTCAGTTGTTAGCGCGCGTCCATGTTCACCTCCAGCGCTGTAGCTTACGTTGTTGATGGCGTTGAGCGCATCGTTGAGGACGGAAGTCTTGACCATTTTGACGGTTTAACGGGAGATTCTCTGTGGCGGAGGCGACTGAGGTATCTGCGCGTGCGTGGTTAGCCTCCAGATGCCAGAGCATGGAGAGTGCCCTTGCAGAAGGGTTCTTCAGCTCGTGTCAAAGAGGAGAAGCAGTGTCGCCCTCATCCTTGCGGACGGCGGCGATTGCATCCCCGGGCTCTGAAGGGCACTCGGGTCCAAGACATACCTCGTGAAGGTGCGGTGGGCGGTAGGGAAGGTCGATGTTGCGAGAAAAGTTCGAGTTTGGAAGGCGCAAATTGGTGTGGTGGACCGTGTCCTCGCTAACGGAGCTGGGCTTGGCAGCAACGACGGGACCCTTGCAGGCTCAGTGCACCCAGCACCAAACTCCAACACCTGGCTGTCCTGCCACGCGTCGCAATCACGATACAGAGAGAGTATATGTCTGCCGAGCACGGGACAACATATCGCAGGGCTTATGGTTTGAACTTCACACACATGCGATGCTATCGCGCCTTCACGTGCCCTCGCGATCGCCAACTGTCTTAGTCATGACGTAGCGGCAGTCACTTTGCCTCCCATTATCCCTTACGAACCTCATGTGTAGACATACGGAAGTTCCCTCATACACTCTAGTCCACCCTTCTGTTTCATCATGTCTGAAGCATGCTGTACCTGCGCTGCGCTCCTATCCTCTATTCCCCCAACATACGATGAGAAGACCGAGAAGCCGTCGCAGTTCGAGCGCAGACTCGACTGCTGCGGTCGTGCCATATGCGCCAGATGCTTGACGGATAACCCTAGATTTCAAAACTACTGCCCATATTGCCAGATAGCGACAGGGCCATCAGCACTACCACCACAAGGTCTCCGCGACCCTCCTACGTATTCGCCACCGGGCGAGCAAGTCGACGACGAACTACCACCATACTCAGCAGGCAACGCGCTGCAACCACCATCTGAGAAGTCGAGGACAGACGCCGAAGACGCGCCTGATGTTCTACACTTTGTTGACCAGAACAACGACTCGATCTTATCGCTATCGCTCCGATATGGTGTACCCGCCGACGCCCTACGCCGAACGAACAACTTGTATGCGGATCATCTACTAGCGGCGCGTAGGACGGTACTCATACCGGGAGAGTTCTACAAAGGTGGGGTTAGTCTAAGCCCGAGGCCACTAGAGGGCGAGGAGGAAGAGATCAAAAAGACAAAGCTACGGAAGTTTATGGTCAAATGCAAGGTCGCAGAGTATGGGCATCACCTTCCACCATATAGTGGACAGAACTAATATCCTCACTAGATACGACGTTGCACTCCTTTACCTCGAACAAGCCAGCTACAACCTCGAGCAGGCGATCACTGCGTACAAGGCCGATGAAGACTGGGAGAAGACACATTCTCTAGAGGCTGCGAAGAAGGGCAAGGCGAAAGAGTCGCAAAGCTCAGGGCGGCGGAAGTGGGGCTTTGGAGGCCTCACAGGTCAACTTTGATAGCGCTTCCGAGCCGATTCTCCGCTCATGGCGTTTCGCGGCGCTCCGACAACCTGGTAGAATGGGTATTACCATCGTAGTTAGCGAGCGTGTGTAGATGTTTCGAATGGCCATTTGATATACTATGCCATATATTGGAAGAACTCTTGTGCTAAAGATGGCAGAGTGGACAATGCAGCATTCACCTTTCCAACGATATCCCACGTGCAGAGCAGTTTGGACGATTCATGCACTTCCATCAGCCTCTCTGAGAAAATTGACTGAGCTTACTATCAGGAGGATCTGCTATTTTCGTTGGTCGTCGCTTCCAAAGTCTCACTCCTCGCGTCATGCGCTCACAGCCAATCATCGCGCAGAAGCACCCCAGGCTGTAAGCGCCCATACATCTCACGAATTAGCATCTGCACCTCAACTCTGGAAGCGCCCACGCTCCATTCGCGTTTCACACTCTGGCGACCCTGCATTTGAATCCTTCTGTATCCTCATTCGACAGCTGACAGCGCACTACAACCGCTCATGCCCTGACTCTGCCCTACCTCGCTACCAGCGGGACCACAGACAAGCCACAGTCTTTGACGCACGGTACGATCGGCATGCTCATTGAACCACAGGGAACGGCATGTGCTGCTAAATGCACACATGCGGTAATACGGCAAGACCCCATGCAGGTTAATATCGCTATTCTAGGCCTGGTGTGCAGCTTACGCGCTGCGAACAACAATACTCCCACCACCAGCCCAGCACACTGGCGCTGCTAGTCCAGGTCCGACTGATGGTCGCAGCGGCAAGACAGATTGCCGTTCTTTCTTTGCTCTTGTTCGTCTATTCCTGTACGCGAACGCCAGATGGGCTGCAGGGGGTTGCACGATGTGTTCTGTAGGCGTGAAACCCCCATTGCGACCGAGATCGTTTTAAAGGCATGTGCCACCCCCAGAGTTGTTTTCTATCCCCATCCCAGGCAAAGAAGATCGACTCGGAGCCTTAGCTTATATCAGGCCTCTTTCTGTTGCTTGCTTGTTATTTCGTTCTCTCGTTCATTCGTCCTTCATTCCGAGAAAGAAAGGTGCGCACTGGTTGACGCCTAGTAATCGCTCCGATCTTTATACCATACCTTCGCTCCACGTTTTTGGAATATAAAAAGCAACTTCGAGACCAACGACTACCATCACGATGAAGATCAACCCCGCTCCTTTCCACTTGGCTCAGGCCATCATCACCGGCCTTGTTGTCGTCTTCAGCATATGTATTCTTGGCACTTCGGCACACACCCTCGATGTCTTCAACAGGCAACATCTCACAAACCCTTGGTGGGCACCGATGTGGCCTCAGCACTTCGACGTACAGGGAACCAAGGCGCTCATTGCGTCGTCTGTCGTGACTTTGGTTCTCTGTGGCGCGTTCTTGATCGCATCGTTTCTGCCTCAGGTGAGCATCTGTCCAGATATTCTCATGCAAAAGAACAGCCTCCTAACAAACATCAGCTTGCACTTCGTCAGAAATACACCCTGCGTGCTCTTCTCTCCCTCGCTACCCTCCTTCCTACTCTTCTCCTTACCCTGATCACCACTATCTGGGCCCACATGCTCAACAACAACGCGCCGGAAGTCGATACCATCCAGACCTGGACCTGCAAGATGCAGAGCTCTCAACCGCTTGATCAGGATCTGCCTGCTGACATTGCCATGCCGGCCGGCATGGGCAACAGCGACTTCAAGACCCTGTGTGGAGCAAGCAAGTTTGCGCTATACGGAACCCTCATCGTGTTCCTACTTGTGGGCGCAAGCATGGCTGTCACAATGATTACCTGGATGGCAGACAAGTGGGCAGCGAGGCAGCAGAGGAAGGAAGTTGAGATGGGCAACATTCCCGTGAACAACTAGGCACATCCCAAGGGCGATGTTAATTCGAGAAGAGATGATAACGAGACACGCACGCGCTTGGAGGCGCGTATTATGTCGAGAGATTTGATGCATTTGGGTTATGGACCTCCGTCAGCAAGCGTGTCCAAAGGGGGAAGGCGTACCGGTGTATTGGCGTCATAGGTCGTTGGTATGTGACTTTGAACAAGGGTCTTCCTTTCAATGTACTATTAGGCAAATGAAGGCCTCTTTTGCGTTCAATCGCATCTTCTTTACACTTCGCATTGGAATGAAGCATTGTGCAGCGATATTGCGGGGGACTGGGCCCAGATCAGATCGACAAGTCCAATGGACGATCACCCTGGAGCTGAGCACAGGATGCGTAAGCGTGCGTGAGCGGGAACAAGGGAAGCAATCATGCTGAACCGCTGCATGGCGCTTTTGTGTTTCTGGGTGAAAAGCGTGCGTTTGCTGGACATGGATCGTCTGGAAAGTTGGACGGGCCAGCAAGCAGCCTCGGAGGAGTTGTCGCGCAGAGCAACGGCACGGCAGCGCGCGCGACAAGCAATTGTCTTTGTACCAGCCAGACATTGTCCATGAGACATTGCACGTAGCGGTTTCAGCGCAGCGTTGAGACGACCTCGCATCTCCGACAATTGACAGGTTAGATAGGGAGCGAACCGCAGTGGGGAAGGCGTGAATAAGCCGGTCAACGATCATCGTTTGGTTCGCGGTTCCAGTTCGGCCGTCCAGTGTCCAGTCGCGTCACGACCGCTGATCAGCGCGCGACTCCTCATTGCATCAACTGCCGTCATCCGGCCAGGCCCTCGAGCGAACTTGGGTTGTCGCATTTGCTTCTTTCTCTCCCTCTTGCACTCCGACCGGAGCGTGACTCGGAAAGCGAAATCTACCCGCCGTTCCTCGTTAAGCAGCTAAATTGATCACCCGTCCTGTCATCCCGGAACCCTGTCCATCTTCAGCCCCCAAGGGCTCGAGCGTGCATCGAAGCGGCATCAGAAAGATCCCCTCTCCACCTCAGCGACACCGCATAATCCTGCCTGACCGCGCCTTCCGACCGCTCCTTCCCCCTTCACACACACATCCACACAATTGCACTCCGCTATGCAAGCTCGCCATACGCCGACCGACGAACACCGCAGCAAGAGAAAGTTCCAACCCAGCATCACAAGCTATTTCGAGGTGCGGGACGATTTCGAGGATACCGACGATCTGCGGGGCCTAGATCCGATTACCCGACCGCGACACCAAAACACGAGGCAACACCAGCACCAGCCCAGAGAGAAACTCGCTCCTGACGTCCCCGGCCAAGTGCAAGCAGACCTCCTCAGCGTCGGCATGAGAGTGCGAAAGAGCGTGCCGGAAGGCTACAAGATCCACAAGACATCCGGCCTCCCATCCATCCAAACCACCATGTCGCGGCCCACCCTAGCCGTCAAACCACCCCGAGAGCCTGTATCAGAAGAAGTCCTGCACCAGCGCGAACTCCTGCCCTTCTGCGGCTTGAACAAAATCGGCGGCTTCGCAGAACAACCAACAACCAACCCACATCTCTACGCCGCGAACGGCACGCCACCACCTCCAAACTACTTCCCCCTCCCCGCCGAGACCTTCACTCAGCCCTTCTCCTCCAAAGCCTCCACAGATAGCGGATACTCAACGACTTCGCAACGTCCACACAACCCCTCGAAACGCTCATGGCAGGACGAAGATGAAGTCAGGACATTAGACACAACCTTCTTCTTCGGCTCATCATCATCGACGAGGGGCATGGGCATGGGCGTCGAAATCGACGAAGTACCCGTTAGCCCGCTCAGCGAAACACCGCCTCAGGGACTCAATATGCAGCCGCCACCAAGGCGCGTCGCGCTGCCCAAGTCGAGACGAACAGCGCAACGGACGATTAGCGATGATGATATTGATATGGATTTTGAGAATGCCGCGCACATGGAAGGAAGAGTCGGCGCGGGTAGTGGGAGTGATTTTGAAGAGGCGGATTTCTTGAGCAAAGAGGTGGATATGGGTGGGATCTAGGGAGATGGTATCACACCTACGGTCAGATCTCTCTTCGTCTCGGAACCTTCTCGCTTCTTCGCTTCTTGTATATACCTTGGTTCTGGTCTGGTTACACGGTCTTCCCTTTTGGTTCCTCCCCCCCGACACGCGAAGCGGTCATTACAAGCGGCGCAACAAACGGCGTTCATGAACAAGCGATGTATGTAATGTCGGCGCGTATACCCGGTTTATCTTTCTTGGTTATCTAGCTGGTAAATCTACTCTTTGGTTTCCTCAAACAGCCTCCCTTTGCAACATGCAATGCACTTCTAGATCTCCTGATTAATCAACACAGCACTATCACAAATCTCTTCACTATGCACATTAAAAACCGACTCCCCATCTATCGTAACATTCCTAGTCGTAAACCCAAAACAATGGCCCCCTTCCCAGTCATTACTCACATCGAAAGTATTGCGCCAACACACTGCGTTGCAAAGAGGGTCTCGGCCTGCTTGTATATCCGTCCGGTTGTTCTGGTTATACTGCGCGCATATGTCGATGCATTCGTCGAGGCTTTTTACGACGCCCTGCACGGGAGCCGCGACGCCGCCGGTGTTCAGGTAACTTGCATTGCAGAGTTTGCGGAAGTGGTAAGATGCGCTGCCGTAGGTCACGGTGCGGAGTGTGTTGTTGGAGGATGGGCAGTCGCGGAGGAGTGTGGGTTGCGGGCTGGATGTTGGGCCGAGGATGGTGGTTGTGCTGATGGTTTGGGTTGATGATGTGGGGGGTGGTGTTGTTGAGGTAGATTGTATGCTGCTTGCGGGTATTATGGTACTGCTGGTCGGGCTGGTCGAGCTGGATTTGCGTGTTGCAAGCGATCCCCCGACTCCACCGCCCACAGCACTGGCGATGATGATAACGCCCGCGACTACTACGATCCAAAACGTTTTCTTCCGCAGGCCACATATCGTTTGCGGTGCCGACTCGTCATGCGCAGGCGTGATGCTACCATATGCGATCTTGTCTGTGTCTGCAGGGGCCACCGAGTAATGCGCGTATTTGTGTGTATCCTGGTCAGTACTACCAGCGACTTCCGGATCGGTACTGGAAGCCACCTCCAAATCAGAATATGGAAGCGCTGCCATCCTGTACAGATTGCGAAGAGCAAAATCGCGTAAATATTGAAAATGAGGTTGAAGGAGGCGATGCTGCTGTTTCTCGGGGGCGACGTTCTCGGGTCCTTATACTTTGACACTACTGCGGCGGGCGTCGTACAGCCACAGTAAGCGTTTGGGGGCCAAATGGCTTTTTACAGCCACAAGTCGTAAGTGATAGGAGGTCAGCTGTGGAACTTCAATTCTGTCGTCTCGAGATCTACCTTGCTTAGATTAATGTTACTTCACCGACGAAGGACTAGATGGGGCCCTTTATGACCGAATGCCTTTTTGACTGACATACTTCAGCAGCATAACATCAACCAATCAAAACTACCGTCAACACACCTAGTCGGAATTCCTTCGCCTATGAAGCCTCCTTCCACAACACCTCGTCCTTCTTTTCCGCCGCTCTAGAAAGCTCGAAAGGAAGAACTCGGCTGTGACGACTTCCCCAACGTCACGCTTCTAGAAACATGGGCGGAAATCCTCATTAACTGAATCAAATGGATCATTTCATTACTTCACCAACAGATGTCACGCATTTGGATAGCAGCGGCATCGAATCGAATGATCAGGCTGATCCCGCTGTCACGACTTATGCTCCTTCCTCGCCTCACACTTCTCCGCCGACGTCCTCATCGACATCCTATTGGAAGCCTGCCTCTACTGCAAAATATACACACTCCATCTCGCTGAAGAACTTTACTATGTTTCACATC
Organism: Alternaria ethzedia; assembly: GCF_023757985.1. NCBI lineage: Eukaryota > Fungi > Ascomycota > Dothideomycetes > Pleosporales > Pleosporaceae > Alternaria > Alternaria ethzedia. Next base: position 352,258 of record NW_026056215.1, on the reverse strand, counting down.
GGTAGTCGAAGCACACCGGTAGTGTGCTGGCCATGGATGTGTTCGTTGAAGTGCCGAATAGGTAGAGAGAGGAGAAGAGGGAGTAGAAAATCCGGGTTAGGTTGTCAGGTATATGCTGAGGAGTGTTAGAAGGGCTTTGATAGGCGGAAGGATGAGGATGGAGATAGTTTGTGGCAGTGGGGTTCAGATACCTAATTATGATCATGCTAGGGGAGGATGCTATAGCGGGATGGCTGAGTTCTGCTTTTGAGCTTGCGATCTCTGGGTTATATTTCAAACCAACAGGCTCTTTGAGGTATACATGGTCTCGTGGTGTGTAAGCTCTGCTGAATATGCTGCAATGTATCCCTCAGGGTACACTCTGATGCGGCGCTCGTTTCGACAGATTCGGTAGCTCACTGCTCGACTACAGACCCCCTTTCACTTCTTATCTGCCCGTGCTTAGCGAGTTCACGCTGTTTAGCCACGCAAAATTCGGAATCGCGACCGCAAAAACGCTTGCTTCTCCACTCAACGCACAACACCCACGTCAGTCAATAACACTATGGCCACCGACTCTGATCTGGAGCCTCCTCGCAAGAAAGCGCGCTGCTCGGCAGACGAGGGACCTAGGTAAGCAACCGCGCCTATTTCATGCAAAATACGCTAAAGATCACAGTGTCGAATCGAAACCGATTGTCGTGCGCGTTGGCGAAACCAAACAGGAGTTCTACGTCCACGAATCACTGCTCCGCGCAAACTCACGGTTCTTCGACAACGCGCTCAAGAAGGAGTGGAAAGAGGGACAGGAGGCTGCAGTCGACCTACCGGTACACGATCCAGACCTTTTCAGGACATGGGTCAAGTTCCTCTACACTGGACGAGTCTTCGTTGGAGGGGCTGAAAACCTAATGGACAACGAGCGGAAGCACTATCCAGAGCTTTGGGCATGGGAAGGCCTCTATGATCTCGGCGTTTATCTCGATGACAGTGACTTCCGAGACGCCTTGATCGACGCTATGATCGACTGGATGTGTGCTTCATGCAAGGTTCCCATGAAATTTGCCCGCTGCGTCTATCCACTTACAGCGGAGTCCTCAGCCCACCGAAAACTTGGGGTTGACGCCTTTGTCAATATTGGCCGGCGAGTTCCAGTGGCAAATATGAAGTCTTTCCCACCCGATTTCATGCGCGATATCCTGCGCGAAATCATGCCAAACCTTCGCGAGGGCCTCGAATGGTCATCTGCAGTGGACTGGTTCAAGGAAATGGACAGCTGCCATTACCACGATCATGGAGACAAGCCTTGCTACAAGACTAAGCCCGCGTTCCGCTTCTGAGTGCCTCCATTCATGGTCTGCGCGAACTCGACTGATGGTAAGTCAAATATACGAAGCTCATTTCCCCAAGTTGCACGGGAAGAAGCTGAAGCCTGGAAGTATACGCAATGGTTTACGTTGACCTTTGTCGGCCTAAAACACGTTGAATACCTTCAGGCTACAGTATACCTCTCTGGTGCTAGACGATATCATTCAGAGTTTACGAGCTTCCTCCCACTTATCTACTTCCGACGTGCTAACTTTGTCGACAGTTGCACTGCAAGACGCAGTGTTTGGCGATCGTCAGGCGACAGGAAGTTGCGATTGAATCGCGTCAACGCCGGTGGTATGGGTGGATTGAGTTCCTTTTGCCGCATACATTGGGGTCAAGGCCTGTCATGCATCGGTGTTTGTACCACTGTAGTTGCCAGGCAGTACGATTAGTCCAATACAACTCTACCAAATCTTTGCCTCTCTTATGCTGACGGTTACACGTCCGTACTAGTTTAGCACATGCTCACTGTGATCTTCCCATGAAGTTGCGATACCGAGCACCTTTACCTCCTCATATGTTCGCTGCCTTTACCTGCTAGCTTGTAGCTACTCCATCGACATAAAAGACTTTCGCTGCTAGGTTTGAACTTCGTCTCCTACCATCAACTCTCTCGACGCTGGTTCTCGCACATCACCACCGTTCACAATGACAACCCGCGCTCAACCCGCAAAGCGAAAGGCTGGACCATCAGACAACGCTGCTGCGCCAAAAAAGTTGAGGTGCTCTATTTCCGAAAGACCAAGGTAAGTGCGATCAAAACGTAAAACGACGTGTCTGTCTGACCACAAACAGCCTTCAGTCGGATACTACCACCGTCTTCGTCGGCAGACTGTCAAGGGCATTTCCGGTCGATAATAAACTTCTTCGAACCAGTTGCGACTTCTTTCACGATCAACCCCTCACGAAGAAAGGTAAACACGCCGGATCCAAGCAAGTGAGGCTGCCAGATAATACCATTCGAGCTTTCGAACTTTATCTCGGTTGGCTTCAAACAGGCTGTTTCTACATCGTGGCAGAAGAAGATGCCGATAGTCCTCTCTCTGACTACGAGCCTGTGGATCATTCCGACCGCGTTGGTATCAGTCCTTCGGAGGTCGAACGTGAAAAGTGGTACGAATGCTACCTGCTTGGCCAAAACATCCAAGATCACAATTTCCAGGACGCCTGTATCGACTTGGCTCAGGAGAAGATTGCTTCAGGCAATCAGGACATGATGATTGCAGCGTGTCGCTTCTACAAGACAAGCCCTATAGATGAGGCGCACCGAAAATTTGCCGTTACGGTCGCCGCTCATCTCTGGAACACAGAAAGATTCGAGCTTGTGACAAGGATCGATTACCCGAAAATGTTCCTGGAGGAGCTTGTCGCATACATAGGACCACGGTTACGACTAGTTACTGTACCGGAAGCATCCAAACAAACATTCTTCAAGAACGCTGGCTGCCAGTATCATGCGCATACCACCCTCAAAAAGCCCTGCTACAAGGAGACACACCCAGCCTTCAAGTGAGGTGGATGAGGCAGGCAAGTCGTATCTTTCGATTGTTGAAACAGATGCCAACCGACATTCAGATCTCTAGCCTCGAGAGACTGGAGACTGCTCCAACGTTCCGATCAAAACTCCATCTTACAATCGACTATCACTCTACAACTATGGTTTTGCTTGAGGAAGAAAAGGGTTCATCGCTTGATGCATACCCACATCAAAAGTTTTGACGAAGCGGCTAGTCATTCATGGTTCACATTCAGTGCTGAAGTTCTATGCGAGTCTTTCATGCCTGTTTGCGTCCTTGCTTCAAATTCATTGGCGCTATCATCAAGTAGATAGCTGTACTAGAAGGACAGCTTTCGAAGAGGGTAAATCTCAATGAGGATAAGTCAAACCGCCCTTTCAGGGATACGAACATCTCATACCTTATGGTGCCTTGGAGCATGCACGTGCAAGGTAAGTTCTTTCGTGATTGCGCATAGCCCGACTAGCCGGCTACAACTTGAATATCCCCTTGAAATACCCCTCAACGCCCTTACACCCCTCCCCATCAACCTCATCAATATACCCAACATACTGATCCGGCCTCGCAACAACCACACAACCCCTCTCCCTATCAACCCCATACCCCTTATACGCATCGCCAAAGCCCTCAAACGGATTCGCATCATCCGCATACACGGAGTCGTAATCCCAGCCCGTCTTCGCATCAAACGGATGTAGGATATCCGGGATGTCGCGTAATAGCTCTACCTCCTTCCATTTCGACGAGTGCAGCGTAAGCACCTCGATGTTCTTACTGAGATGCGGAGCCAACACCGATGACGACTCGAGGGCCTGGCAGAAGCTCTTCAGACGGGTGCTCTGCTGTGCGTTGGTCACGTTGCCAGCGAAGACGACGATGCGGAATCTTCCGTCCGATTTGAGCTTCTGTTGGAATTCCCAAGCGCGGCCGTCGGCTTGGTTGATGACTTGGTGGCTGGGGAAGCGCATGCCGAGTTTGATCTCTGAGGACAGCTCTTGCTTGCCGATGACGGGGGACGAGGCGGAGACGTCTGTGCCGTCGCCTTGGTCGGCGGCGGAGCCCGGTTTGCCGATTAGCATGCTGGTGCCGTAGTCAACTGAGAGGCCGGTTGCGAAGAGTTGGCCTAGGATGGGTTAGTTGATGGGCTTAGTAGATGGCACTGGGTTTGACGTGACGTACCCTTGAGGAAAGCGTTCTTAAACTCATCCATACTGACGCCTTCTTCGTCCATGACGTCCTTGGCTGGTCGACCGGAAAACAGCCGGGAGAACTTGTGGTCGAACGCGATGAGGTCTTGCGCGATACGTCTTCGCTCTGACTGATATGTCTTTAGGATAGAGGGATGCGCGATGCCCTTCACGACCAGACCTAACTTCCAGCCTAGGTTGTACCCATCCTGCATCGAGACATTCATACCCTGACCAGCTTTCGGTGAGTGCGTATGCACAGCATCACCAGCCAGGAAGACACGGCTCTTGTGATCGAAGTTTTTGCCGACTCGCTGGCCGATCTGATATGCCGTCCACCAGTCACAGTATTCGTACGTCAGTTTGTACGGCGCCATGATCTTTTGTGCCGCTGTGATAATGGTTTCAGGGGTAATCTTCGACCTGTCTGCTCGGCCGCTGGCGTCGGGCTTGATCTCTGTGAGCTGGATGTAGAGGCGGGCGATTTTGTTCTCTCGTGGGATGATCATCATTGACCCGGAAGACGCGCTGTGGATAGCGCAGCGTTTGCGAACATCCGGAAAGTCTGTGATGGGGATGATGTCCAAGACGCCCCAGATGTGGTCGGTAGGCTCCCCTTCAAGCTCAAAGCCTAACTGTTTTCGCGTCCAGCTGTGAGCGCCGTCGCAGCCTACGACGTACTTTGCCTTTACAGTCTCAGTGCTGCCTTGCTTCTGCTGGCTGTTGGCGATCAGGTCTTCAGTGTCGTCTTCGGCCAGATTGCTTCTGAACAGACCATCGTTGACTCCAGATCCTTTGCTTTGCGCTGGTTTTGCCTCGTCTTCCGTGAGATATCGGAGCTGGACTGTAACAGGGTAGTTGTCGGGCGAATGATCATCAACTCGATCCTCGGCGATATGCAGTGACTCCGGTAACACCGCGCGTTCGACGCGTAACGTATCCTTGGAGTGTTTCTTGATGTGATCGAGGAAGAACCTCTCAATCCGTCCCTGATGGAGAACGATCTCCTTGAATCGTGAGAGACCGGGTGGTGTATCTGGAACTCCGTCTGAGCGGCGTATCACACCATCTTCGCCGGGGTTCTGCGAATATTAGGAAAGCTGGTGGTTTTGCTCAGTGTGACAACATACCCACATGCAAAACTGATTATTGGTCAGTAAAGTTTACTCAAGCCACAATCGGTTGATGTGCATACCTCTATCAAGTGATTTGCTTCCTTCCAAGCTCGATCAGCGAAACCGAAGCTATCAAAAATCTCCAGACTGCGGAGCTGTAAACCATCTGCCTGTCCCGAGTAGATCTTTGTGCCACGCTTATCGACAACGCGAGCATTGATACCACATCTTGCCATCCAAGCCGAGAGCATCAGCCTAAGACCTGGTCAGTTCCGAACAATGCCCATTGTTGTGGTGATCCTTACCCTGCTGGTCCAGCACCGACAATAAGACTTTGGACTCATTAGCTACATGTTCGCATTGCTTGATATCGACAGACTAACACATCGCACTTCGACTCTGAGTTCTCTGGAACCGTCATGTTGTAGTCTCTTCGCCGTCGTCGCTAATAGTTGGTTGGTCGCGTGTGTATATCCCGCTCAAAGGTTTGCCTGCGCGCAAGATATGCTCTACACGTCGCGAATGTGGCTTCCATCTAATATAAGACGGCCTTACAAACGCTCCGTCCCGCGCACCCTAGCAATCTCACACTACGGCAATGCTGTTCGGCGTGTCGCACAGCCCACATCCCGGCGTTGTCGACGCGATCTGGTGCGTGGCTACCCCACATCACGCCAAGCCGATTTGGACCGTATGACGCATGGAACGGCGTTCTAAGTTCGTGATTCGCGCATCTCAGTGTGGGCCTGAAGGTAAGCGCAAAAACGTTTTGGGGTTTGTCAGACGTTTGTCAGGTGGATGAGGTTGAAGAGGAGTTGAAGATGGGGATGTGGATGCAGCCGTCCCGGGTGCGGCTGCGCTCCTTCCATCGTGCGTCCAAGGCGCAAGGACTGTGGGTCCTTGGTCATGCTTGGTAAACGAGAGCGTTGACAGTGGTTGGATTATGCACACGATTAGTTAGCTACCTTGAGTAAATCGCTGTGCCTAGGTGGCACGGTTGAGTTTGCCCTGATCAAACCTCGACTTTTAGAAGTATTCTGTCGCACCGGCGTAGTCGCCGACAAGCTGCGCCCTGGAGCAAATTCTAGTATTGAAATGGGGTCATGACGTACATACATCATCAGCGACGGCGACGTAGGTGTACGTCACCGGCGCTATGGCCTTGAGCCAGTCAATTTGTAAGAGCTGTACCATTCTACACTTGTAAGTTTCATTCGTCTTTGAGAAACCTCGGATTCAAATCAACATGTCCACAAACTACGACTTCAAGACCGCCCTCGTGACCGGCGGAGGTGGCGGCATCGGAAAGGCCCTTGCGCAACAATTCATAAAAGACGGGAAGAAAGTCATCATTGCCGGCCGCACAGAGTCAAAACTCCAAGAAGCCGCGAAAGAAATCGGCGCAGCAGCTTACTACGTGCTTGACACTGGAGATGTCAAATCCATCCCAGCTTTCATCAAGAAGCTGATTTCCGAGCACCCGGATCTGGACTGTCTCGTCAACAATGCGGGAGTGCAGCGACCGCTCGATGTCAACGAAATGGATCCAGAAGAATTTGGAAGCAAGGCCGATCAAGAGATCGACATCAACCAACGTGGGCCCATGCACCTTACATTGCACCTGCTCTCACACTTCAAATCCAAACCAATGGCCATCGTCGTCAACGTATCTTCCGTCCTCGGCTTCGTCCCATTCTCCCTCGTCAATCCCGTATACTGCGGTACCAAAGCATGGCTGCACTTCTGGTCAATGAACCTACGCGCTCAGTTAAAAGATACCAAGGTCAGGGTCATCGAAATCGCGCCGCCAACCGTAGCGACGGATTTGCATCGTGAAAGGAAGGATCCGGATGACAACAAGAAGGAGAAGAATCAAGCTGCGTTGAGTGTCGAGGAGTTTACGGAGGAGACGATAGGGAAGTGGAAGAAGGGAGATGAGATGATTGCTGCGGGACCTGCGAATAAGATTGTGGATACTTGGCAGGAGAATATGGGACCGATTTTCCAGAGCATGGCCAAATAGTCATGGCGTCCCGACGAATTGATATTTAGTCAATGAGATATGTGGTTTGTTCTGAAGTGACCTCGGGATGATGCGCGCTCGTATATCTTACCGCAGGCGCGCTCGATGTCAGCTGCAAGCGGCTAGCGTGATGCCTGAACGCCAACCTCAGACGCGATGCCAGCCACCCGAGTTTCAAAGGCGCGTCGAAAAAGTAACACAACAAGTTCTCTGACTCCAGAGCCCGATTCTAATCCGGGGTGATGATCCTGATGATCGTAGTTGCCAACAGGCGGGAACCATTCTCAAGCTCCCTGGCCACCCGTTCTCTCTCCTGACCTACTACTCGCGTTCAAATACCTTTTTCTCCGCCACCTCATACCAGCCCACCGACTCAAACTGACACACGTCAAACATCCCGTCCCGGTAAACGCTGCGAAGATGGTGAAATACCACCCACGACCCACAGCGCGTACAAGAGGATCAATAATAGCCGCAGATGCCGCACTAAACGCGCCTCGCGCAAGCTGACCCGACGCATACGCCGTGCTCGGTACTTCAGGAAACACATCCACAAGTAGCGCATTCGCAGTATGACTTAGCAGTGTAGCCAGTGCGGAAACGAAGAACTCCAAGACCAGAGGAACGGCGGGGTGAGTGTGTTGTTGCACCGTCCATCCATAGCCTATTACCAGTGCCGTCTCCGCCAAGATCAATGGAACCATATTTCTGAATCGAGCGCGTTCGATTGGGAAGTCCAGAATGTTCGCTGGATCGACTACCTCGGCTTGACGCGCATGATACGCGTAGTTGATGTCCATGAGTTTGCCGGCTATCGTTCCGCCAATCGTCATGCCAGCCAGCGCAGGCAGGAAACTTAGTCCGATTTTTAGTTCGTTGTAGTCGTATAGTTCTTTGAAGATGACGGAGTGGGCCACTTGGAAGGTATAGTAGATCCCGTATGATGAAGCGACCATCCAGAGAATCACAGCAGCGTCCGGGTGACGGATCATTCGTATAGAATTGAAGATCCTCGAGAGCGTCTGGGAAGGCCTGGGCATAGGAGGTCGATGCGCAACAGTGGACGCGGCCTGATCGCCTCTCTTTCGACCGAGGAAAGAAGTCCAGGTCCGCCAAATCCCCGTCGCAGGCCTCCCTCCATTCCCCACAATCCCCCTCGACGTCTCCGGCAGCACAAAGCCCACCAGAAGAAGACACAGAATTGCAATCCCCAACAGCGCCATAAAAACGCCCATATGCCCCGTCGACTTCATCGCCAACGCCCCACCAATAACCGGTCCAAACGCCGAAATCCCATTACAAGTCGACAACATCGGTCCCAACATCCCGCCTCTTTCCGACACCACAGCAACATCAGCCACAATCCCATACGCAATCGGCACCGTCGCCGAACCACCTATACTCTGAAACGCCCGTAGCGTAATCAACACCGGATAACTGTTCTTGTTCAACGCGAGACCCAGACTCGCTAGCGTGTACGTAGTAACGAGACAAAGTAGTACGGGTCGGCGACCATATGAATCTGCTAGAGAACCAAAGATACCAGGAGATATGGCTTGGCAGATTGCGTAGACGGTTACGGTTAAGTTGATGGCTTGGATGGAGACGGAGAAGTGGGTGCTGAGGGTGGGGATGAGCGGGAAGTAGATTGTTGTTGTTAGGGTGGAGATTAGTTGGATTATACCGAGGATGTAGGTTAGATAGGTGCGGCTGGATTTTGGGAAGGCGGAGTAGGGCTCTGCTGCGTTGTTTGGAGTTGGCTGGTTGGACTTGGATGCTGTGGTCCTTTTTGGGGGGTTGTTTGGTGGTGCGATGTTTTGCAGTGGTGTTATTTCTGGGGACGGCGGCATGGTGCGCGGTGAGTATAGAGAAGTCCTCTACATCTCGATTTGTGGGCACGCGACATGTTACTATATGAAGAGATGTCGAGCATGCAGTCCGGGGATAAAGCCTCGCTTACTCGACATGGAGCCGTGCTACCCGAGACGCCCAGTTCAACCATCATACATGATTGGAAGAAGAGAACCGTCCGGAGGAGAGTCGTCCGACTTGGCCTGCGCCCTACGTCGTCATTTCCCCAAGCTCGTTGGAATCCATGTGCCAAGATTAGAAGCATTCATCCCGGCCGCGGAATCCTTCCAACTGCTCACGGCCATCACGACCGTCTCGAAACAGCAGGTCGATCAAGACGACCCGCAAAATAACTCACGACATCAACACCGCAGCAGAAACCTACTGTCACCAAACCCATGCTCAATTGTAAGAGATCAGTCTACATCCAACCCCTCCTTCAAAACCCTTACCCTCCTCTCCAACTCAACCATATCCCAAGCCCTACCCTCAACCCATTCCTTCACCTCTCCCACCATCTCCCACCATTCTCCCTGTTCACTCGTGTGACCCTTCTCCTTTGCCTCATTCAACACGCGCCGCGCTTCACTCACAACGTGCCAAAACCTGTGTACCGTGTCTGCATCAGGAAACATCGGGTCGCTCCCTTCTTTGTCACCTTGTATGATTTGGGTGTAGTCGACGGGGAGGAGACGATGCGCCGCCGTGAGATAGTAGGGCTGGTAGAAGAGAGACGAGGTACTATTGTACCATTCCCGGGGTTGGTAGATTATCTTTTCGAGGTGGTGGGGGCGGGCTAGGGTAGTTTGGAGGACTGTCGCTGCCACATTAAATTCCTCGTCTTCATCTCCGTTGTCTGACAAGTTGTACATCATATCCATGGCTTCAGTCAAGATACGCAGTGAACCGCCGCTCACCCGGATGAAGAAGACCGTCGTATACAGTTCTTCGCTTTCGGATTTCGTAGCAATGATCGAGAGGGTCTTGAATGTTTCGACATCCGTGATGGGTGGGAGGAAGTGGTGGAGTGGTATGTGTGGATTTGCGAGGATGACGGTGGGGTCGTGGTAGAGTATCCATTCTTTTTGATCTTCGATTGGTTTTTGAAGTTCGGTGATGATGAGAGACTGGAGGTAGAGGAACTTGTTCAGAGCGCCTCGCACTATAGGTGTTTGGAGAATGTGGCTTGTGTATCTGAAGTTTTGGGTGTGGAGTTCGTCGAGGGCGAGATTGTCTCTATCATGTTGCCTGAAGTTGTATAATATGGTCGCTTTTGAGATGCGCAGGTCTGCTTGCAATCTTTTGGGAGTCCAGGGTATGGATTCGGGTATAGCGTTGGCGAGATTTGGGGTAGCAGGTGTACCCGATGGGACAAGGTTGAAGATTGAGCAACCAAACAATATATGCAGGCTGATGAAAAGCAGTATGCTTCCGATCAGTAGCCGAGTCTTGTTGCAGTAGAGGCGCAGTAATACAGGAGGCGATGGCATGTTTGTAGTCTCGATGCCTAATAATTTAACATCGGGAGAGAATGCGAAGCCCATAGTGTGGAGAGATAACCCGATAAAAGTCGTCACAATCAGCAGAAATTGACGTTTCACTATTAGTGAAGGTGAGTACATCAACACGAGCTCATCCCGTCACCGTAAATGCATTTAGACTAGTGCGCCATGTAGTGAAAGAAGGAAATTTATTCATTCAATTTCGTAACCAATTTTCGCGGTCCAGTCTCGCTGATACCGGTCCTGCAAACGCAGCACTTGAACTACCTAGGTAGGTAAGAGAGCAACTAACAAAAGCCTCTCAGGGTATACATATTCCGCGCATCGTCGCTCTGCTGCAGAGAGCGCGAGCCATCACTCTAGAGTATCTTACTCTGCCTTCTTTTCCTCAGCAGCCTTGGCCTCTTCAGCTTTCTTCGCCTCCTCCTCAGCCTTCTTGTCCGCCTCATCCTGAGCCTTAGCCTCCTCGTCCGCCTTCTTCTGCTCCTCGGCATCCTTCTTAGCAGCCTCTTCCTCTGCCTTCTTCGCATCTTCAGCCTCCTTCTTCGCGGCCTCCTCCTCAGCCTTCTTCTCCTGCTCAGCCTCCTGCTTAGCAGCCTCATCAGCCTTCTTCTGCTCCTCTTCCTGCTTCTTAGCCTCCTCAGCGTCGGCCTTGGCAGCTTCCTCCTCAGCCTTCTTCTGCTCTTCCTCTTGCTTCTTAGCCTCCTCTTCCGCCTTCTTGGCTTCCTCCTCAGCGGCCTTGTCGTCGGCGTTGTCCTCGCCATCCTTGTTGTCATCCTCGCCGTCTTGGCCCTCAAGAAGCGCCTTCAACTCCTCAGCAGCAATCTGCTCGTTGAGCTTGTTGTCCGCCTCGTCGTTCTGCGCATCTTGGAGATCCTGAAGAGCACCCTGCCAGATAGCACCGAGAGTCGCAGCTGGGTCCTCGGCAACAGCCGACCAAGTGGGCTTCGCACCGAAGAGCTGGATACCAGCCGTCTTGGTGGGCATGGCGCCGTCCAACGCGCCAGTTGCGCCTGCGATACCGCCGAAGCCACCGAGCTTGCCGAAGGCGTCGCCGCCGAGAATGTCCTGGGCGATCAGCGTGCGGCTGTCGAAGACCATGACAGTCTGTGTCTCGCGGGCGCCGCGGTTAGCGACAACGGCGGACTGAGCGAAGATGTTTTGCTGGACTTGGTTGCCGCGGCCGTCGTCGATGGCGATCTGGATCTCCTGCACAACAAGGGTAACAGTGGCGACATCGCGGAACTGGTTCTGGAAGTTGCTCTTGCGGAAGAGGTTGTTGAGGTCGTTGTTGAAGCCGTTGTTGACCTGGTCGACGATGAGGACTTGCTCCACTTGCTGGACGACGGCTTGTTGACGTCCGTTGTCGATGATCTGGAGGTTCTCCTGCTGGATCTGGATTACTTGTTGTTGCTGGTTGAAGTTGTTGAAGCCGTCGATGAAGTTGAAGGCGCCGTCGTTGCCGTTGAAGCCGTTGACGACGGAGTTGAAGCCGATTTGGCGCTTAGCAGGGGTGTTGATGGGCTTTGCGGCTGTGAGTAGTGCGTTAGTATGTTGGGTCATATGGTTGAGTGTTTGGTTTGGAGAACTTACCAGCGAGACCAGCCGCAAGCGCGATAGTAGCAATAGCCTTGATAGACATGTTGGTGATGAAGTAGTCCTGAAAGGGTAAAGACGGTAGTATCGTGATTAAAAAGAAGGTAAAGATTAAACGTCGCAGACGTATGTGTATAAAAGGTTCAAAGAAAGTGGTAATAAGCAGACTATCAAAGTCGCTAAAAGAATCGAAAGCGGGAATTAAGGAAGGAAGGACTGAAGAAGGCCGGAAGAAGAGTGAGTGTGGGATGAGAAGGTAAACTCATGCGTCCTTCCTTCAGCTTTTATCCAACCACTGCCATCGACAAAACGACGTCGTTAATGCCCAGGGAACACATCGATATGTCGGTACTTGCCTTTGCCGCCCCTGTATTACCGTAGAGATGTGACACACGTACCATCGTAGCCTTGGGTGCCTCAGTAACTCGCCACATGGACACTTTGCTACCGGCGCACTCCACTCCCGTATCTTGCCAAGACAGATGATGTGCAACTAAAACGGTTGCCAAGATTTGCTTGACTGTTTTGTCCTGATTGCCTTGCGACCTGAGGCCTTGTTGTATGAGCCTTGGTTTAGCGGAGCCGTGGTATCCGATCGGGAGCCAAGGCTGGGGTTGCTGCTTCATGCCTTAGCGACATCCTCAGGCAGTATTGTCGGCGATTTTCGGTCACACTGGGCAGGGGGATGGGACGTTGATCTGCGTGAGACGAGACTGTGCTTCCACCCGCTGCATCCGTCTCGTGGGACGACTTCAATCGGATATTCAGAGTCATCACATACCCAACCACCCGAAGTACCACTCAAATTCATTGCAATCGGATCATCACGAGACCAACGCACCCACAAGAAGAGAGATGAATTCCACCACCTCCCCTCCGCCTCCCCTCCGCCTCCCCCACCCACCCTGTCGCTGCTTCATGCCTTAGCGACGTCCTCAGGCAGTATTTTCGGTGATTTTCGGTTACGCTGGGCATGCTGATCTGCGTTGATCTGGGACTGTGCTGCGTTCAAGTGCGACTGTGCTGCGTGTGGAGATGGAAAGGATGCTTGGTGGTTGTGCGCGTCCACACGAACGGTTGTCGTAAGACCACTATGCGATACCCAAGCTACCGCCATACTTGCTCTTCTTGTCGATAAGAAATCTATCCTTCGTGTTCATGCTCCTCACTTACTGTTCATGCCGATAGCAAACGCGTTCTTTCATGCTGATACCCACGAGTCGATGTTACCGCACCACTACCACCCCCCATATGCACCCCTAACCCCCCAATCACAGCACCCTATATCACCACTCACCAACTCTTACAACCCTGACTCTTCCTGCTGCCACTCCGCTACTTCCCGCCTGACAGGTGTCGACTCTGTCGAGGTGATGAGTGAACACCACACGCTGCGACGCACCTGAAACCCCACCAGTTGAGGACCGCACCAGCCACGTTGCAGATCCCCGACAAGGGCACGCATATCGTCGATATCGTATATGCATTAAGGCCAGGCCAGGTGTTCGTCTTTTTCTCGGATGCCTTGTCTTCCTGAGGCTAACGTGCTTGATCGACGGTAACAGGCCAGGTAGATCGTCTTGCGCTCAGGCTTGGTTGCAAGTCGGAGAAATCTTGACTCCCCTGTCGTGCCTGTCTATATTTAGTGGAGTTGCTCAACTTCCTCATCACAGGCAAGATAGGATGGGTAGTTGAAGAAGAAGAAGAAGTGTCGTCATGTCGAAAGTTACTCAACGTCAATTTCTGACCTGGATATCTACACACAGACGCATCAATACTCCTGATGATCCTCCACTACACGCATGTAGTAATCGCACTTCTCTCGTTCTTCCTCTCCAATAAACCGAGTCTTTGCAATCCATGTGACCAAAAGACGCTCACAGCAATCGAAACTCGAGAGAGGCGAATCCCTCATTCCAACTTCAAAACGCGCGCCATTGTATATAAACCCTTCTCCAGAACGCCTACTAATGCCTTCTTGCCGCCGCGCGTGTTACGACATAAAGAGAATCCTGAGGAATACCCCTGAGCTCCGAAGGGAGCCTGTAGGAAGAGTGAGGAACTGAGGCCAACTCGATAGTGCGAGGCAACTAGTCTCTTGTAACACAAAATTCATAGCCCCAAAAAGAGATTGAAAACCATTTTACTGGTAGACCGGATGGAGGTTTCTACTCATCATCCGAATCGGTGTCAGTGTCGGTTTCACTCTCGGATTCGACGTCGCCTTCGGTGTCACTGCCGCTGCTGTCGTCATTGGTGATCTGTTTCCGCTTCTTTGGTGGGGCTCCGGTCTTCATTTGGTGCATTTGGCCTGCCAATGAATCTGCGGTTGTGTTAGATTTGTTACAGAAGCCTAGGATAATATCAATCTTACCTTCTTCTGGCTCGCTGATTTCGTCCTCCTCTTCCACCTCTTCCGCTTTACTGGCATCCTCGACAACAAGGGTGACCTCCATCTTGGTGTCCATGCCAATGTAACTATCACAGATCATGTGCATGACAAAGGTGTAGCTGCCAGGTTGTGGTGGTGCGCCGAACTGCATCTTAAGAGTCTGTACGTTGTAGGTGGGGTTACCGCTCTCGTCAAGGATGGGCTTGTCGAAAGTCGAGAAAGTGAATGGCGGTACGGCGATACGTCCCTGCTTGCTGTCTGCGAGGAATACGTGCCATCTTGGCGCGTGGTCGCGAGCGTAGTATGGAGCGAATGCTAGAGGTGGCTGGATGGGCTTCTCTCCAGAACGGTCGTTCTTACGTCCGGTGATTGCTGCGACATCGCCTTCCGCGGGATCGATGTCTAGTAGGTCCTTCGGGTTGACCTCGGGGACGTTGGTGGCAGCGGTCGGGATGAAACGACCCTTGAGTACGAACTGGACCAAGCTGCTAGGTGTGACAAAACGCTCACCAACAACCTTGAAGAATGCCTTTTCGAGATGAAACATTGGGATGCGCGAGGCTACAGTCATGGCTGTGCTGTATTGTTCTTGGGATAGGAGTCCAGACTTGACAACACGAGCCTTACGTTCAGCTTCAGGTATTTGCATAAACTCTTGGATGGTCAAGTGTGACTTTGCTCGCGCAGCCTCAGCCGCGCTGGCAACATCGGGTGTGAAATGTGGCAGCTGCTCAAGCGGTGATGCGCCTGGTCGTAGAGCTTGGATGAGATTCTGGGAGGTCCTGTAAGCGGATAGTATCGCCTTGGTGTTGCCGTATGCCAGAGCGATAGCGGTGTAAGCTTCGTTGAGTCGGAGTGCGATTGGCGCGACCTCGAACTTCTCGTCGTTCAGAGTCTCGTCATCCAGTTCAACGCGGCCAAGGTATGCCCACAACAAAGTCAGGACCTTGCGTCTCCGGCTGTCCTCCAGATCATCTAGCTTCTGTCGGTCCTTCTTGGTGAGTGTTTGCGCAATGAGAGATCCAGAGTTCTCAGAGAGGACCTTCTGTTCGAGCTTCGAAAGACCATTCTCTGCTTTGTGTCCAGTGAGAACTTCGTTGAACTCCTCTCCGCTGCTGAGCGCGTGTATGACACCCACCTCGCCTTGGTCGTTGTCGTAATCGCGGAAGACCTTGCCAGCGCTGGCCACCAGGACTTTATCCTTGGTCAGCTTCTGTGTTCCGTACCACCACTTTCCGACCGTGTATGGGAGAATGACACCGAGGGCGAGCGCATAGATGAGCAGGACGTATTTGCCAGCTCCTTCCGTCACGAGCCATTGAGGTAGCGCAATGCCGATGCTGAAACTTTGCTTGCCATCTGGGTGCCCGAATTCAAGGAAGTTTCGGCGGATCTCTTCGTCGGTAAGAGCCTTGAACGCCTTCACGACGTCGACCCAATGGTCGTTGATAGATTGTATGGTAATGTTCTTCTCGGGGTCTGGGCGTGCCTTATCGGGGTGCATAGTGAGGGACAGTTTTCGGTAGTGCTTCTTGATCGCCCTCTCATCGGCGCCCTGATGTGCAAGTTAGCAGGTTGTCAAAAGCTCGCGACAGAGGCAGCGGTCGTACCGTAGACACACCCAGCACCTCATAGGGATCCCAGATATCAGGCGTACTCCGTGTAGTAGTGCTGATGAGGTATATCATGGCGGCATTCATCGCCCATCCGCCCACCATGAGAAGACCCCGCTTTATCCTCCTCTCGAGTCGCTTCTGCTTCTTGCGCTGTCCCTGGATGAGATCGGCATGTTCGGGTGTGAAGTCGGACTCTATCCGCGATCCAGTGTTCTCGAGCTCTGGTGAGGTATTAGTATGGCGGTACGTGGAAGTGGCGAGGAGCGCGCACCTTTGCTTGATCTGAAGAATGAAATTGTAGTCGGAACGGTGACGAGAGTGGTAACGGTAAGGATGAAGTAGGGGAAGAACTGGCCCTGCTGGTTGTTAGCATTTGTTTATATTTATGGCGCATGCAAAGTGTACCTGTTCATCGTAGTTGTAATCTGTCCCGGACATGGCGAATGTCTGTCCCTACGGACGTGTCTGAGTACGCGAGAGAGCGACTGAAGGTGATTGCGGGGGTTTTCGACTACGATTCCAGCAGAAGGGAAGAAAAGTGATGCTAGGCCTGTGGCATTACAAAGAAGGTGGGGGCGGCGTATGAAAGAAGGTCGTGGCTACTTATTGAAGTTGTTCCGACCACTGTGTTCTTTCCCGCACCACGACAGATGGCCGCCGCGAGCAATCTTGGCTAAGCAGGGGTTCCGATCACGTGTCAAAGCGCTCTCCGCTTACGTCACTCCCAACCATGCAACGCCGACAGCAATTCCTCCACTACGAAGACGCGCTTCTGTAAGCAGACAGTAAAGCCACATATAACTCCTCATTTTATCCAATGACTGCAGGTTGGCGACTTGAAGTGTGTTATTCGTCCAGTTGGACAAGGTGTATGCTATGCTAGGTACATGTGTCCTCTACGCTCAATGGCCCGATTTCAATGCTCCACGACAATCGTCCCATGCAATACGCCTATACAACGCCGTAAACCCATAAGGCTGCTCCTGGCGCGGCCTAATTGTCTCATGAATGACCAAATATTTTCGTCCATTCGAGAGGTTTATGCCGCGGCTTCTACTGAGCCCGCCTCTTCTAGCCCATTCGTACCGTTAGGTGACGGGCTCTGTGTCGCTGCATCAAGAGGTGCGGCATGCAGTGCGGGCTTCTCGACGCCCTTCATCTTGCCGCTCCTCCTCTTCTCAATGGCAGCCTTGACCCAGTCGGCGACTTCTTGGTCTTCTACAGGCTCGATCGCCTCAGCAGGTCCCTGGTCGCCTGCTGCTTCGCCACCCTCGGCCTCGGCTGCGGCTTCAACCTCCTCTTCGTCTTCTTCTGTAATTGTGTCGGGCTTCGCGAGAGGTGCAAGCCATGCATGTTGAAGCAGCATGGCATATGTTGGCCGAAGGTTGGGAATCTTGTTCAAGCAGCCGCGTACAAAGTTGCGCGCCGCGTCAGAGTATCCGCTCTCAGGCAGATCCGGAGGCTCACCATCGACAATAGCCTAAAGAGAGAGTTAGTAGTTGCCGTGGGAACACAATGTGAAAACTTACGCTGAGCTGACTGAAGATGTTGTTGTACGTCTCTGGTGGGTACGGGTACCGCCCCAGAGCGCACTCGATGATTGTCAGTCCCAAACTCCAGATGTCGCTTTGTACGCTGTATGTGCCGCCTCCAGGGTTGGCGCCTGCTTGTGCGATGCCGCCTGAAGATATCCTCTCAGGTGCCATGTAACTCTGGCACCCGATGTTGGTCTTGGCAATACTGGCGACGAGATTTCCACTGACACCAAAATCACAGATTTTGATCGCACCCTTGGTGTTCATCAGAATGTTGGTAGGCTTCACGTCTCGGTGAATGATGTTGTGATCATCCTTGAGTGACTTCAGACCCATAGTCGTGGCCATGGTGATCTTGCGCAAAACGCCCTCGGGCACACCGTCGGCGTAAAGTTTGTCTATGGAGCCTCCGTCCATGAATTCCATACAGATGTACACCGCACCTTCCTGGAAGAAAGCACCGTAAAAGTCGACGATGAAGGGTGAAACGCAGCGATGCAGGACGTCGAGTTCCATGATGATAGCAGCGAACTTTGAGTCGTCCAACTCGAGCCTCACTTCCTTCATTGCCATGACTATGCCGGTCCCCGCAGCTGGCTTCGCACTGGTAGGGCTCGCTTCTTCGCCAAATTCCTTTCGCGATGGCGAGCCTGGCGCAGCCTTGTTACCCGCTAGACCCTGCCCTGGCTTCCGCATTCGCGGTCTGCTATGTCTAACTTTGTATACTGTGCCGTAGTTTCCCTTGCCAAGCTCGTCTAGAGTATCAACTTCGTCCAGTGAGATGTTGAAGGAGGTACCACTTGCGAATTGGACACCGTCAGAGTTGAGTACGGCCTTGCCGGCAAACTTGAGACTGCCAGTTTTGGTATCGACGAACTGAGAGAATTTGTCAAAGTGAGTTTCTTGTTTCTTCGGTTCTGCGCCTGCATCAGGTTCGGGTCCTCCGTTCATCTGCGAGAGGGTCAATCCGGGCTTCTTTTTGCCGGCGGGAGGAGCACCGCCTGCTGTTGGGGACGAGCCTGGCAATCCGCCTGGGAGTCCGCCTGGGAACCTCATGCCGCGCTTCTCTGCTATAGACTGCTTGGCAGGTGGTCCACGGCCAGGAACTGCTGGTGCCGATTGAAAGTTAGTCGCAGGCGGTCTCACAGGCATTCGGAAGTTGCTGGGTACACCTCCTGGGTGAGGACCCGGCGACATGGGGTTACGGCTGTCGGGAGATGGGCCAGGACTCTGAGGCGCAGGCCCTCTACCAGGCAGACCAGTCGGCGGAGCGCCCTTTCTGCCGAGATGCACTGCCTGTATCCTGGCAAGGATGTCTTGGGAGACATTGAGACCGCTGCCTCGGCTGGAGATGGTAGGAGGATTCGAAGGACGGGGATTCCTGGCAGCGTTGATGTTTCCGAGTGGAGTTGAGGAGGATGTCATGGTAGGTGTCGCGGCTGATGTCGTGGATGCAGTTCGGGGAGGAGGGCGCTCGGCAGCGGGTTCGTCAGGCGGGGTGGCATCGGCGGTAGGACTCGAGGGTGCAGGCGAGGGCGAGGGACTATCGAAGACGGTTTCGGCGTCGACTTCCGTGTCGGGGGTGGAGGGATTGGAGGCCATGGCGAAAGACAGATAAAAGTCGCGGCCTGATATTGGCGGGGTACTAGGGCGAGGAAGCGGAAGAGGGTAGGGAGATAGGAATAAAAGGCGCAGGTGTGAGGTGAGTTCAGAGGCTGCGATTACACCGCGGAGGGAGTGACGGCGGCGATCTCAGCGGATCTGGGAGTCTGGTGGAGGTGTCGTGGTTGTGGGTTGTCTGGTAGCGTGCAAGTTGGAGCTGTGACGTGATGCTGCAGAGACGACAGAGTAGCGCGCAACTACTGGTGCTGCTGCAATCTGGAATGATTTCACAATGATGGGTCTGGCCACACGGTAACCACCATGGCGTACAGCGGAGATGCAGCTGGCAAAAGGGGCTCCCGCGATATTTCTAGTGCGGTGGCTTAGGGACAGTTCCTGCTTTGCGTGCGCCGGCCGCCTGTAAGCCTGCTTTCACCTGGCCTCAGACATGGGAATGCGCAAGCAGGGACTGCATCTACATGCGGTTAAGCAGCCCCGAACCGAGTCTCGCGAGCAGGATTGCGCGCGCAGAAGCAGTATGCGGTAATGACCAAGCCATGGGGAACCCAGCGAATGCTGCGTGAGTTGATGCATTGCCCATCAGTCAAGACAGCATTCGGTGTGGCCGATGTCCTGCCAGTTTTCGATGTAGCTGCATGCCGCCCAGCCCGCCGACCTGAGGCGCAGGGACGCGGGAGATGCTGAGAGGCCCTGAGTCCCATCTAGGCGCTGGGTGACGATAAGCTCTAGCCCACCACGGCCGTGTGTGAATCATTTGCGACGTGTAGCTGGGCGATCGCTCTTCCTAACGACTTCCTTAACCCATTCAGACTTCCTCCTACAGTTCCTGCAGGGCTCGCGGCTCAACTTGCCTTTCCGCTAGACCTGGAGCGGGCTGTGACGTCGATCTCCGCCCATAGCGCGTCCGCAGCCAAGACGCGGTGCGCTTCAAGATAAGTCGTGTGTCTCCGTCCCCATCGCGCCTTCGCGCCTTCCCAACAACACCTCTGGCATCGGCATGCCTTTCTTCTCGGCTCCCCAGGCCTTGCGCCTGCGCAGCCCTCCCACTTACTCCTCGGATTTCGTCGCCATGGCCTCTCAGTCGTACGAGTACGGCGACAATGGCATGTTCAATGTCTTCAAGAGCAACAAGCACAGTGCGCATCCCGACTTCGCCAACCTCACCCTGCTCGTCTTCGAGGCTGTCATGGAGGTTGTCTGCGTCAGCGCGCCTGGCTACATTGTCGCGCGAATGGGCCAATTCGACGCCGAGAGCCAGAAGTTCCTCGCCAACCTCAACACGCAGCTGTTTACACCCTGCCTTAGTAAGTCACTACCTCCGATAACGATGACGCGAGTTTGCGTCAGTCACACCTTCATAGACTATATTCATGGGGTACTTCTCAAGCTCTACATTAGCTATGGAGAGACTGCAGAGTACCTTTGAATCACACGGGTCTGTTTGCGGGTGCAACGCGAGAACGAGCTTCTCCATAACCTCCAAACCTCAGCTAACCACATCCAGTCTTTACCAAGCTCGCATCGCAACTGACGGCCGAAAAGCTGGCTGATCTAGCCGTCATCCCCGTAATCTTCATCGTACAGACACTTATATCCTACCTTGCCGCGCTCATCGTATCGAAAGTATGCAGGTTCAACAAACGGGCCTCCAACTTTGTGGTCGCCATGGCGGTATGTCATGTTCCTCAACCAGGCAAACAACACAAACTGACGTTCTCAGGTCTTCGGAAACTCAAACTCGCTTCCAATCTCCCTCGTCATCTCCCTCTCCAAAACACTGTCCGGTCTGCACTGGGACAAGGTTCCAGGCGACAACGACAACGATGTCGGCGCGCGCGGTATCCTCTACCTACTCATCTTCCAACAACTCGGCCAGCTCGTGCGATGGACATGGGGCTTCAACGTGCTCCTAGCGCCAGCCAGCTCCTACAAAGACGAAGATGGCGGCAAGAACAGCGCCATCGAGAACGGAGAGTACAGCGATGACGAGGCGCAACGTCTCCTCGATGACTCGCACTCTGACTACGAATCTGGCAACGTCACCAGCTATGCTACCTCCGCTGACTCCGACGAGTCCGACTCAGACTCTCTGTTCAACCGCGACGCTCAGGCAGAGACCGACTTCATCACACCCACCAACGGCAACGCAACTGTCCCGGGCCAAGGCGACATGAGCGGAAGCAGCAACGGCTATGCCAACGGTCATCTCAACGGTGTTCTCGAGGCGCACAAGAAGAAGCAGAATGCCCCCAAAGGCATCAAGGGAATGCCAAAGCGTGCCGGCATGGCATTGAAGCGCTCTGCCAGCACCGTTTCCGTCTCTACAACTCGCGCTGGAAACAGAGTCTTCAACGCTCTCCCCACATGGCTCCAGGGACCTCTTGCCAAGATTGGCCATGTCTTGTCGAGGTTCTTCAAGGGCGTCTGGGACTTTATGAACCCTCCCCTCTGGGCTATGCTGATCGCCATCCTTGTTGCCTCTATCCCTCCGCTACAACACCTCTTCTTCGACCCAGGAACATTCGTCAGCAACTCCGTGACGCGCGCCGTCAACCAGAGCGGACAAGTCGCTGTCCCCCTGATCTTGGTCGTCTTGGGTGCCAACCTTGCCCGGAACACTCTACCCAAGGAGGACCAGCACTCGATGGAAGACCCAAGTGTTGAGAAGAAGCTTGTCATTGCCTCCCTCGTCAGTCGCATGCTTATCCCGACGCTTCTCATGGCACCTATGCTTGCTTTAACCGCCAAGTATGTGCCTGTCAGTATTCTCGACGACCCGATCTTCATCATCGTTTGCTTCCTACTCAGCGGTGCGCCGAGCGCGCTGCAGCTGGCACAGATCTGCCAGATCAACAACGTGTACATGGGTGCCATGTCGAGGATTTTGTTCCAGAGCTACGTTGTCTGGATCCTGCCGTCGACTCTTCTTCTGGTCATGCTTGCACTGGAGACAGTGGAATGGGCCAAATGAGTCACGTGTGCGTTGAAGTGTTAGTGCTTGGAAGGACGCAGCGCACCCTCCTGTGTTGCGACATGTAATTGGGTTTCAAAGCGAGGCGTTCTGGTAACTGGGAATGGGTTTGGTAGTTGCATTGATTGGGACATGGCAGAGAACTGCAATGAAAAGCAGTTTGTATATACACTTTTAACGTTGTCCCGGTGTTTGGAGGTTGTCGGAGGATGGTCTCTTCTTTGAACCGATCAGATCTTTCGTATCTTGGCTACGCTGAAGTACCGCGATCCGAGAGGTCTGATCGGTTCAAGGACGCGTCCATTCTACGACAACCTCTAAGTACTGTTGAGCACCTGAAAACAATTCGCAAGGGAAGGCGATCATCCGTCAACCTCTACAATTCGCCACAGCACCGTCGTGTCCAAGTTTCTGGCGTACCAAAACCTGACGTAGACTGCCAAGGCTGCGAACTGGAATTTCGGAGGCCGATAGCTATGGGTGGGTGGGGGAGGCGGAGGGGAGGCGGAGGGGAGGTGGTGGATGTCTCGCTGGTTGATGGCGAGTCTGATACAGCGACGTCTCTAGTGTGATAAGAAACGCACCTTGCCCAAGTGACATATAGGGCATGATTTTTGGGTTTGGGGATATACCAGTGTGACCAACTTCTGTAGTACTTGATGTCTACTATTACAGTGCCTAAAGGTGATTTGCTACATAGCGTTCAACGCCTCCGTGTCTAGGTTCCATTGCAGGTTTCTGGCGTACCAAACCCTGACGTAGACTGCCAAGACTGGCCTCGGAGACCGATGGCTGCCCAATAGCTCTGAAGATAGCGTAGGGACCATCAACACACCACGCTGCCGTCTGTTCCAGCTATGATGATACTCTACCTCTAAACTGTCTATTTCTATCAAGATCTGGTTATAGACGCCTCGAGACTTTTCATATTCCTCTTCACCTCGTCTTCTCCCACCAGCGATCCTTACCGCCAATCAGCTTGGCACGTGGACCCTGAGCTCGCGTGTACTTTCTGGCGTTCCTGCCGCACTAGGTATCGATAACACCGCCCACCAAACAACCCGCCGTTCCTACCCACCAAGTAGGGCACGTTTATTTCGAGGCCTCACTACAGCACCTTCGGACCCGTCTGGGGAGCTACATATTACCACGCGGTCGATCCTGCTTACTTCACTTCCGCACACCAGGCTGCACATTCTAGGCAATCGCCATGGCGGATTCCTCCAATGAGCAGTCGCGGCCCAGCGTCCCCCACCGAAGCGACTCGTCTGCCCTCTCGCAGAACGCTACTCCAGTGGATGGCGCGTCGCCGCGGTCTATCAAAGGTCAGTTCTTGCTCGTTCTCTTATTGTTTGTCTTGCAAGCTCTGGCGATGAATTCATATCACTTTTTGGAATCGTGATTCTACCAGCGAGGTAGCTGTAGACCATCGTGACTCCGCAGTGACTAACAACTCTCTTGCTCAAACGCTGAGTCGAATCTCAAATACTACGCAAGCTATCTGGCTATGGCTTAGCTATGTGCATGTAGCAAAACGAGGGACTGCTATGTCCGAGACCAATGAACAAGATGTATAGCTGATACACTGTCATCTTACCTACCAAGTGCTTAACGAACAACTGCTAACCATGCGCTCGCAGTTGTGTCCTTTCCCGACGACACTGCCATCTCTCCATTGATGATCGGGAAGAACAAAGAACTTGACCAGAGGGATTACTTGGATCTCGACAGACCTGCAAAACACTACCCCGCAAGTGTCAGTAGAAAGAAACTATCTGGACGGCCCTCAGTCGAGCGTCTGTCATCAACTCCCAGAGGAGTACCGGCTGAGGGTAACCCATCTTTGTCTTCTCTGCTTTCGGACAGCTCAACCGATGCTCCTCATGGGCAGCATGCGCATGAAAACCTGTTGAAGCAGGTGGGCACATGGCTCAAGCACGAGCGAAGCCGACGTCATGCACGAAGGGCGAAACGCAAAGCCGCCAAAGAGGGCGCTGTCCAGGAAACGACATCGACTGTTGCTGATGAGACGACTGAAGAGCCCATCGCGCTTACTAGGACCAGCTCTTCATCGTCCCACGGTGAAGACTCTCTCGACCAACTGGCGCACATCCTCGAGAAGACTCTAGCTATGAAGCCAGCCGACGCTAAAAAGAGGATGCAACACTTCCGTAGGTCCTCTACGGGCTTGAAGCGACACTCCGCCATTTCCCTCGACACCGACTATTTCGAGTCCGTAGACCAGCTGGTCCCGAGTTGCGAGGCCATCTTGGATAATTCGAAGACTATGGCGTACAACGTGGACGAGTCAGATGCCGAATCGGCCCCACAACTATCTGACAAAGAAGCACGCAAGGAGAGAGAGGCGTGGACCAAGTTTCGAGCTGAAATCCTCCGTCTGGCTCATACTCTGAAGCTCAAGGGATGGCGCAAGGTGTCGATGGAGCAGAGTAATGAGATTGATGTGCAGAGGCTGAGTGGCGCATTGACAAATGCTGTTTACGTTGTCTCGCCTCCCAAGAATCTGCAACTTCAAGAGCAGGGTGAAGATGGTCAGCCTAAGCCAAAGAACCCTCCTCCGTAAGTCATCTTGAACGTAAGCGAAACAAGCCTGACACTTTCTAGTAAGCTTCTGCTACGCATCTACGGTCCTCAGGTGGAACATCTGATCGACCGGGAGTCTGAACTACAGATCCTCACACGCCTCGCTCGAAAGCGAATTGGTCCGCGTCTGCTTGGTACCTTCACCAACGGTCGCTTCGAGGAGTTCCTCCATGCAAAGCCGTTGACCGCGAAGGAACTGCGCAACGCAGAGACTTCAAAGCAGATCGCAAAGCGTATGCGAGAGCTGCATGAGGGCATTGATCTTCTTAAGGAAGAGCGAGAAGCTGGCCCATTCGTATGGCAAAACTGGGATAAGTGGGTTGACCGTTGTGAGCAGATTGTCACCTGGTTAGACGACCGGGTGCGCGAGAGCAAGCAAGACCCTGCGCTAGGCCCTGGCGACAAGTGGAAGAAGCGAGGTTACGTATGTGGTATGGAGTGGCCAGTATTCAGGCAGATGGTTGAGAAGTACAGGAGGTGGTTGGAGGAACAGTACGGTGGTGCAGACAAGATCAACGAGCGCATGATCTTTGCCCACAACGACGTAGGCCATTTTACTCTACAGAAGGATCCTGAGCTGACCCTGTGTAGACCCAGTATGGTAACATCCTGCGTATGGTGCCAGAGGGCGAGTCGCCCCTACTGCTTCCTGCGAACCAGCACAAGCAGCTAGTGGTTATCGACTTCGAGTACGCAAATGCGAACCTTCCGGGTCTGGAGTTTGCCAACCACTTCGTAAGATATTCCCGTTCATCCCTTCGATCCTTCACTACTCCTCACACATTTGAGGCCTGTACTGACCAAAAGCTAGACCGAATGGACATACAACTACCACGATGCCGATGTACCGTGGAGGTGTAACACCAAGTACTACCCAACCGTCGAGGAGCAGCACCGCTTCATCCGAGCATACCTGATGCACAACCCCTCCTACAAAGCAGCTGGAGGCTACACATCCAACCCTGCTACCCCCCACCTAGGCCCTCTCCCCTCCTCAGGAAGTACAACCGCCCTAGCAGCGACCGCCGCACCCAGCAACATCTCCGCCTTCATGCTCGACTCGCGCGCTCCACCCGGCTCCCAGTACCAAGAGCAAGAAGCCGCTGCAGAGCGCCAAATCGAAGAAGAAACCCGTCGCCTCCTCGCCGAAACCAAGCTCTGGCGCCTCGCCAACTCAGCCATGTGGGTAGCTTGGGGCATAGTCCAGGCTCACGTCCCCGGTCTGCCCGACTTCGACGCTTTGGATAAACAAGCAAACGCAGACGCAAATGCATCTGCCAACCCCAGCGGCGCAGCCGCCGAACTAGACAGCGCGACAGCAGAGATACGCGCCGAGGCGGGGGCCGAAGGAGGAGCAGAAGAGAAGTCGGGGGCAGGGATCGTGAGTGAAAAGACAGCGACGGAGGAAGGGGCCACGCAAGGAAACATGACGCAAGCGGAACAGGATGCTGACCTTTTCAAACCACAGGATGAAGAGGAGTTTGATTACCTCGCGTATGCTAATGATCGCGCCATGTTTGTTTGGGGCGATGCGATGCGTATGGGTATTGTGAGCCCGGAGGAGGTGCCTGAGGAGTTGAGGAGTAGGGCTAAGGTTGTGGAGTACTGAGGTGGCGGAATGAGAGGGCCGAGTTGATTGCGGCTCGGGACGAAGGATATCTTCTGTACAGTGAGCAACGCGTGTCGAGACCAGAGAGTCTTGGGAGCTTTTGCAAGGGGATGCAAGTGTGTGTAGCTCAAAGGCTCCCTACTGCATATATTCCCTAAAGCACGAATGTCCATGTATGATAGCAAATGAAAAATGACAAAAAAAAACCCCCAGTCGGAAAAGATCGTCGAGAAAATCGTGAGATTTATATGAACAATGATTCATGACTCCAACACAGAGTTGCTCACACTGGTATATACCCAAACGCCAAAACACCAAATCCAACCTATTTCGACCCACCAAAATCAGATTCACACACCCAAGTCATCTCAGCTCGTGTCCATAGCATCTTCATCCTCATCCCCTTCTTGTATCCCTTCAAGCCCCTCCTCCTCTTCCTGCTGCTCTTCCCTCTGCCCTCTCCTGTTATCACGCCCTCCCCTATCCATCGCCTCAACGAGTCCCTCCAATCCTCTTACTTCTTCACTCCCCACCCTACTCCCCCCGTCCCAAACCCCTTCAACCCCATCCTTCGTATCCACGCCCCTCCTCTCCAACACCCGTTTACTCTGACTCTCAACGTAGATTTTGCGTTCGCGTGTTAATTCCTCCTTATCTTTTGGCGGCTGTTGTTGTGCGTTGGAGGCGGAGTAGGAGGGAGGGGAAGAAGTGTTGCTGGGTAAAGCGGTGTTTGCTAAATGCGGTTTTAGGCTTGCGAGGAGTTGGCGGAGGTAGGGGAGTTGGGTTGTTGTGAAGGTGGTGTGGGTTGTTAAGGGTGTGTGGGTGGGTTTTGTGTCGTTGTTGCTGTTCTTCTCGGAATTCTTCTCTCCATTTGCGTTTGTGTGAGGTAGCGATTGTATGCCTATTTCCTTCGCAGCAGGCGCGTGGGTTAGGAAGGCGAACGGCGCTGCTTGTCCATCTTGCTCATTATCTCCTCCTGTCGAAGTAAGGGACTCGCGTTTCGGCAAAGTAGACGGTGTGAGAAGGGCGCGTAACCGTGCTATTTGTGTCTCGTTGCGCGTTTTCTCAGCGAGGAGAGCGGCGTTTAACTTTTGCGTTTCGATGAGTTTGCGGCGGAGGGTGTAGAGGGCTTCTGGGGTGAGGGTCGAGTTTTTAGAGGGCGGTTCGAGGTTCTAGTTCGTGTCAGTCATGTTCGTCGTGTGAATTTCGTCCATTCTGCCCTTTCACTGCCTCCAAATACCACCGTCCATAATCGTCTCATCGAACATACCTCATAATGCCCCAACCGCACCCACTCCGCGAGCCCCTCATCCTGGCCCTTCCCCCTACCCAACGCAAAAACATTCCTCAGTGTCCAAATCTCCAGTTTATCAAAGTTCTTGTCCACAGCGTTTTCCATGAGCGTTTCTAGCTTCAGCACCCCTTCCTCAATCTCCAACCGCGCTTCTGGGTATACATCGTTTCCGTCTTCGTCTTTGGCCGGTGTGCGGTTTTGCGAGGCGTAGAGGTCGGCGAAACCGAGGAGGGAGGGGTCGGCGGAGGAGAGACCGGTTTCGAAGGAGTCGGTGCAGCGGTAGAGGACTTCGTTTATGGCGTTTATTATGTCGTCGATTAGGGACTAGGATCGATGTTAGTTGTTGGATTGATCTATAAGAGCCGGGGTAGCGGAGGTAGTGGATCAATGTGCAGAGAGTGGTCTTGGAGGCATTGCAGACACCATCCCCAGCCCATCCACTCCATCTTCCCCCCCGTCCCCTCCCACCACCACCACCCTCCTCTACCCATCACCCAAGAATCATACGTACAATAGGAGGCCAAGTAAAGTGCTCAGTAAGCAGCATATTCTCCTGCTGCTTTGCGCTCGCCATCTTGTTGTTTCGTCGTAGCGTCGTTGTCGTTGTCGCAAATGCGTTCAGCACCACCCGTTGTTTGCGACACGCGCGCGCCGAGGGACGTGTTTACTGCGGGCCCGCCGCTCCGGGATCTGACTGGACGGAAGACAAGGGTCGAAGGGCTCGCGCTAGTGGGGTCGCGTAATTTGCTTGTTTGGGATGCGCGCTGTGAGGGTCATGTGGATGGGGTGTGCGTCCGCGGAGTTGTGATTTCTGTCTTGTGGTTTGCTTTCCCTTGATGTCATAACTGGAGATGCTGTGAGTAGGTCACGACATCACCAGCAGAACAAGTCCTCACACCAAAACAGTCATTCAATCAAAGATGAGATACCTTCCATAAAGTGCAGCCTATTTAGCCACACAACTACATCCATACACCCAAGCACGGCGGCTTGAAAATCCCAAATTATACAAGCGTACAGCACGACTCCATATCGTCCATACTGGAAAGCTAGTTTGCTTTGTCTCTTTCTCTGTCTCTCTCGCTCTGGTAAAGGTAGATGCATATCCACCACCTCCACCACCTTAACAACATCCACCTGGCTAGGACATACCATTCTTCTTCTCCTCTTCCTCTCTCGCACTCACTCATGCCGCACGCAGCACTCGCAGTCGAAAATCGCAAGGCAAACAGATAATACTTTTCTCCCATAATCGGCTCGAAAGCACACTCAGAAGAAGAAAGCCAAAAAACACACAAGAGGAGGATAGTTTGGTGTAATCCAAATATAACACAATAAAAACGCCAATCAAGAACCAGACAGACAGAGTAACAAAGAGACTAGTTCTGAACCCTTTCTCTCTCTCTCTCTCTGTTTCTCGGTGTTTCTCCATGCGTTCATGTCGCTGTCGTAAATGCAGTAGATGTGAAGCCAGTCAAAAAGAAAAGGGAACAATACCACCCACCCGCCCGTCAACCCAATTATCGTACTGTTTGCTTGCTGCTCATGCCCGTGAATCCTATAAAAAAGCGCGGCGGAGCTGGGTAATCTGTTAATCTATACAAAGACACATGTCCGTCGAATCCATCTAGACGGGACAATGTGTGTGTCGGTCAAGTTTGGCAGATTCGCTCAATACGCTCGCGATTGTTGATCACGGAACCTCCGCTCTTCTTCCTGGCGGCGGGCCTTCTTCTCCCGCTCTAGACGGATCTTGTGCGCTTCCGTTCCGTCGTCCATGAGGGACTCTTTGAACCAGGGGTGTTGCAGTGCTTCCTTGGCTGTTATCCGTTTCTTGGGGTCGTAGACGAATATCCGCCGGAGGAGGTCGAGGAATTGACGGTTGAAATCGGTGTGGGCTGGTATTGTTTCCTGGGAAAGGTTAGTCGACTATCAAACGAACAGTGTGACGTGTGGCGACGTACGGGAAGCTTCTTCATCGCCTTGACGTATTTCTTCGAGGCTTTGTTCGTGTCTGCGTTGGGGTAGTCGAGCTTGTAGTTCTTGAAGTATCGTGCAGCACTGAGAATGTTAGCAATGTCGTGAAGATGGTATCGTGTCTACTTACGAGCTCGATGAGTTGCGTGATGAACCGCGGTCTTGCTTGTAGACCGCTCGCACAATATCTCGATCAATCTTGCCACTGCAGACAGCCTCCATCATCGCCAGATGCTCGAGGTTGTCATGCGTTTGGAAGAGGGCGTCGCCAGTAAAGAATTCGACCAGGATACATCCTATACTCCAGATATCGCAAGGGAAACTCCAGCCCAAGTTGAGAATAATCTCAGGTGCTCGGTAGTGTCGAGTCGAGACTACCGAGGAGTGGTATTCATCGTTGAAGGTCGCTGATCCAAAGTCGATGAGGCGGATCTCAGGATCAAGGAGGACCTTGCGATGCCGCGCTGTCCGGTTCACTGTTGTTGACGATGACGGTACAGTCCTATTGTACGTAAAAGTCTGGTAATTGTTGTTGACAAGCAGGATGTTCTCCGGTTTCAGATCGGTGTGGATGAGGTTGAGGTCGTGGAGGAAAGCAACGCTGGTGAAGAGCTGTTTCGCGAACTTCTGGATGTGAGAGCTGGGGAATGGGACAAAGCCGTTCGACTTGAGGAAGTCAAACACACTTTGTCCGTAGAGATCTGTGACGATGCAGATGTGGTTTCGGAAGTCGAAGCAATCTCGTAGATGAATGCACCGGTTGATGTTGTGCTTGTCGTTGGATGCCAGTGTTGACAGTACCCGCAGTTCGATCCGGCTGGCATCTCGGTATTTGGGCACTGATCGAATGACCTTGATGGCGCAATTTGTGCCTTTCCGTCTGTCGTAGGCTTGGACGACTTTGCCAAAGGTGCCCTGGCCGAGCAGTTTTGTGATCTGGTCTGATGTCCTTTGTCAGTATTGTCCTTCGGGGTATTGATCGAAGAGACCTACATCTCTCTGTGAGGTCGGCCTCTGGTACTACAATGTAGTGGCCGTCGTCGTCATCTACCTTTTGGTCCTTTGTATACGACTTCTGGAGTGTGTCAGTTCGGGTCCTGGAAGAGGAGGCGTGGATCGGGTCTTACATCTGGGACAACCTGTACGTAGACGTCCTTCGCCTTGATCACCGGGTTGGGCGGCGGCTGGTACAGGCTGAAGGGGTCGTCATTGTCCAGTTCCCGTCTTTTGGCCTGCTTTGCTTCATCCTGCACCACGGCGCGTGTGCGCTTGCGCTTCTGGCCCGCTGCGCTGTTGTCGAGAGGCGAGATGTGGTGGCCGTTGCTGACCTGCGAGCCTAATGACGTCGGCGCCGTGGTGTTGAGCGCAGAGGTAGTGCGGTCGGTGGACAGTGAGTGGTTGGGAGAGTCGTAGTAGGGTGTTTGGGTGGTGGAGTAGGACGTGTGCTGGTTGTAGACGGGGTCGTATGCCGTGGATGCGGTCGTCTTGCGCTTCTTGTCTGTGTGGCGCGCAGTCGGGTTTGTCGCGGTGCGTGACGAGGGCGCGTGGTTGCGAGGCGGAGGCAGCTGGGGTTCATCGTCGTCGTCGTCGTCAATAACAATGACCTCCTTCGGGATGCCGTTCCTGTAGAAGTCGGCCCAGTCGGGGTGCCGCCGCCGGTGGGCGGAGCCCGGGTCGTTCGCGCTCATGTCGATGGGCGGGGCCTGGGAGATGGGCGGCAGCTGGGGCGGGTGTCGTGTGTGGGCAGTCGCGTTTCGGCGAAGGTCTGAACTGGAGGAAGCGCTAGCGTAGCCGTTGTAGAGCGAGTTGCCTATCCGAGCGCCGCCGTTGGCGATCTGGGCATTGGCGATGCTGGGCTGGTACGTCTGGTGGTGAGAATAAAACTGGTGATGGGGCGGGAGTGTGGCCGTGGCGGTCGAGGGCGTCGACATGGCTGGGTGCGTCGCTGGGGGTGCGAGAGCCGACGTCGTGACGCTACTCGTCTGCACAGGCAAGCGGACCAAGCACGTCGGTGAGGCGGCCAAACGGCGCGACGGGGGCGCCGAATTGGGGGAGCGTCGTCGTCGGGATGCTCAGTCGGCGCTTTTGCGTGCTGGGACGCTTTGTCGCAGCCAGCGGAGGCGTTATCGCAGGCCTGGGCAGGTGGATGGTGCTGCGGAGGTGCTGGAGCCGCGGCTGGAGGCAGTGCCGGGGCGGGCTACGAGGCGACTGAGGGCGATGGGGGTGCACGCTGGGAAGAATGGCGGGCGTCGGACATGCCAGAGAGGTGGTGAAGCGTTGATGTCGCCGGGTGGAAGCAGGCGAGGTTGAGATCACACTTGTTGCGGAGTCTGTGGTGAGAACCGGCCTGTGCGGTCCACATGGAGCGTCATTCGTTCAATCTTCTCGCGGCACGCCAGCGACGTCTCTCTTTCGCGTCTCGCGCCGAACTCTGCCTTGTCCTAATTCTGCCGCCCAAGACTCGACACTGCTCTATGGCACTCTATTTGATGGCAATAATCCCGCAGCGCTTGTCTTCTGCTGCTGCTAGATGTCGGCACCCAGATCATGTGCCTGCAGCGCGTTTGGCGACAGCCCGCCTGGTGAAAGAGAAAAGCCGCCCGAAGCCCATTAATATGTCTTCGGTCGCTTGCAAAAGAGGGTGGCACGCCGTCTCCACTCGACCTGTCTGGATCCCCTCGAACTCAAACACTTACCAATATCAAACATTAATCATCAACTATTTATCAACTCCATTGCAGTCATGTTCTACACCCATCAGATGCATCGCTCCTTCCATCCCGCCCTCGATACTGCCCAGGTGCTGAACCGCGCCCAGACCACCACCCTCCGTCGCAGACATCTGACTGAAACCGCTGCACAAGACTTGCACCCAACAATCAAAGGACCTCCGTAATACTAATCCCTACACCGCGTGCGGCTCTAGCACCCATTCCCCATCAAACAAAGCCCTTGTGTGACCGCTCTGCAAAGTGAAGCAACACGCCCGTGGTCACGAGAAAGACCAAGACAATGATCTGCGATGCTGCCCGGGCACGCACCTACAAATGTCATCTGGTTACTGTGGTAGTAGTCGTCGAGCCTCTACCAGCGTACGTGACGAGCGCCCCGAGAGACATGATGGCATGGCAACAACCCCGATCCCGTTTCTCGACACTTTTGTTGTGATCAAAGTTCGAGGTGTTCAGGGTCCATCCTGATTTGGCTATTTCCGCGATGCCGCTTTCTAGATGCACATTCCCGGTTCTTCGCGAAGCTGGGATAATCACTCCAAGGCTACATACAAGGCGCGGTCCCTGCCGCACGTGGAACTGCACTTGCTTCTGTTCACGGGTTGCTTCTTTATCGTGACGCAATATTCCTCCTATTCTACTCCCACCTATCTCACCTTCACATCTCCCGCACACGCCCGAAACGCTGATGTGAGCCTTCTCTCACCCGCGGTTGGTACCGCTCGCTTGGATCGCTCTTGCCTATCCACTGGCTTGGCTGATGGAAGGTTCGATGCACGCTGCACTCCGCTTCGAAGGATAACGTCATGGCCCCCCAACGTTTTCCCCACCCCTACACTACAATTTGTAGTCGAAGACGAATGACCGGAGTGATTGCGATGCACTGCCTCCGGCTATGTCACTGCGGATGAATAATGCAACAGGTTCTGGAAGATTGGTGCCGCTTGCGCCGTCCTGGTGATTTAACCGCCAAGGCGGAGTCGTGACCTGATGGGTGGCCTGTGCGCGGCACGGATGTATGGCTGCGGACTTTCAACGCTTGTCTGGCGGATATGTGGGTGTGGTGAGAATATGTTTTGCGAAGATGCACGTTACCTACTTCTTTATCGTTGTTGACAAAGAAGAACGTGTTGCTGTTGCTGTGTGTTGTATGGGTATGGCAGTGAAACGAGATATATCCCGAACGCAGTACAACATCTTCGAAAGTCTCTATGTCCCGTCATAAAGGGATTTATATTCTGCGTGGCATGTCCAATACGCATTACACATGTTGTCATGATATAGACAAGTGCTGAATTCTTGTCATATACTACTTAGCTCGTGTAAAACACAGACCATGATCAATACATGAACGTAAACATGTATCAGGACTATAATAGGTCAAGGAAAGTAGGAACAAAACATAGGTGTCTAACATAAAAATGCTCTTTTGGTCTATAGCCTAATAGCCGTTTCCAGTGCAATGAATGATTCAGACAGCAGCCCCAATGCAGTTTTGCACATGAAATTGACAGAGTCGCGAAAGAATGCCAGTTTCAAAAAGCCGATCCCGGAAAACACTTCATGGAGCCGCCGCGCATATGCTGAGCACAAAAGCCTTCCGTGCAATGAAAAGAGAGAACTCAAGGAAAATCGTTATCGTTCGTTGCCGAGGAAGTACGGTCGGATAGCGGTCTTCGCACAACGGGTCAAGACAGTGCGACGTCGATGTTTACAACTTGGGCGTGATGCTGAGCTCCTCGAAGAAATCGACAATGGTCTTACTGACGCGCTCCACAATGAACTCGACGTCGTCATCGGTGACGTTGTATGCAGGGGCGATGATGATGTGGTCGCCGCGAATGCCGTCAACCGTTCCGGAACCTGGGTACACATATACATTGTACCCATCTTTCAGCCCTGCAGAAATGGTTAGTGATGAAACGATCATTCCGACCAGATGAACTTACCAAGCTCATGTACCCTCCAGGTCACTGCGACTTCCGGATCAAAAGCCGCCTTGGTGAGCTTGTCTTGCACAAACTCAATCTGTCGTTGTTAGTAGTTGCACTACGACTACCAGGTGGTGTTCAGACTTACCCCTATGAAGAGACCCTTTCCTCGGATGTCGAACACATTGGGATGATCGCCCAATTGAGCTTGTAGCTTCTGCATGAGCTTCTCCCCTTTGTCGCGAACATTTTCCAGAAGATTATCCTGTTGAACAATCTCTTGAACTGCGAGACCAGCAGCGCAAGCAGTCGGGAAGTTCTGGAACGTATGGCCATGGGCAAAGGCGTTGTCTCCCATCGCATCCACAATGGTTGGTCCGACCAGCATCGCGGAAAGGGCTGCATAGCCGCCTGCGATACCCTTGCCTACCAATTGGATATCTGGAACGACGTCCTCTTCTTGCCATGCATGCATATAGCCGGTGCGACCCATGCCGCACATGACCTCATCCAGAATCAAAAGTACGCCGTATTTCTTGCATACTCGCTTCATCGCTCTAAGGTAGCCGGGTAGTGCGGGGACGCAACCAAGTGCCTGTAGCCATGTGTTAGTCACCAACGAACGAAGAAACAGAGTCAAACCAACATACCGCGCCAACGACCGGCTCCATCACGAAGCCTGCTACTGTATCAGGACCGAGATCAAGGATCTTACGCTCCAACTCATCTGCGAGTCGCTCGACATATTGAGCTACTGATTCTCCCTTCTTCATATCGCGGCTAGGATTACAAGGAGATACGAACTGCGTCTTCTCAGGCAAAATCGGTAAGTAAATCTCTTTGCGGCCTTTGTGTCCACTGGTTTCGAGAGCACCAAGAGTCGCTCCGTGGTAAGAACGATCGCGAGCAATGAACCAGCTGCGTTGAGGTTGCGGATTCGGCTTCAGCTTGGAGTGATATTGGTAGGCTAGCTTTTGTGACGCCTCGTTAGCTTCAGAACCTGATATCTGTCAGCTTGGTTTCGGGCGTGAAGTTTGGATTATCTTACCAGACCCATAGAATACCACTTCTTTCAGCTTGTCATCGGTTGATTCAAGAAGAAAGTCTGCGAAATCTTCCACTACTTCGGTGTGAAAACTCATCGATGCGGCATACCCAACTCCAGACTCTTGTTGCCTCCTTACTGCCTCAAACACTCTTTCATCCCTATGACCAATGTTTGATACAGCGGCACCTCCAGATGCGTCAAAGATCTTCCAGGCCTTCTCTCCATCTACCACCGACAGCCAGTTGCCCGAAGCGCTTTCCAGAAACAACGGAGGACCTCTTGCACTGCGTTTGAGTAAAGGACTACCAAGATGATCGCGACCTCGGCGGGCTCGACGGCTGCGAGAAGTGACGAGCGCAGGAGCTGAATCCATCGATCCAAGTGAGACGCTGCTCTGAGATGCGGGACTAGAACTGCCGCTATCGTCAATCAACAAAGCTGGTGCCATTGTTGCTAGATGGATTTTGGTAACAGTAAGTAATAGTCAGAGTTGTGTGGAGGAAGGGGAAGGATTGATATAGGAAACGGTGTGTGCAGTGTCGAATGTATTCGCACAATGCCTTGAGAGACTGGAAACGCAGGTGAATGATGGGTGACTTTATAGTCGATTGATAGTAGCGTGAGCTAACCACGATGCGTATGGTAACCCGACCGGTGAGGCGTCCTCTTGGAGTGGAGCGTTTGTGGTGTAATCAGGCTCAGGGTCACTAGAACCACACTTTGATTCTCGGCAGATCATCTTCAGCCCTGAATTCGGGCCGTTCGGGGAACCTAAAATCGTGGAGACCAGTGCAAGAAACAACGCCGGCTGAGAACTGGCTCCCAGCTGGATAGATATGTACGTAGGATGCGGTGAAAGGATTCTAGGCTTATTCATTCTTGTGGAGTGTTAACGGTCAATCGCTTACTTTGTTAGCCAATCAGCGCAGACTGTGGCTGTTTTACCGGATTTTGCTTGCTATCGAGATGATAAAAGGACGGTCAGCCGGACGTGATAGGAAGACGCATCGTGTAAGACCAGGGGCCAATGTCGCCTCGATGTCAGGGCAAAAACCAGAAATACCCCTAGATAGTCATCCTTGCATATGCTGCGCGGCGTAAAATGATCCAGGAGACGGGGACGGTTGTTAGCTGGGCCAACGCGAGTCGTGCGTGCATAGCCCGTCCTTGTCGGTTGCTAAATCGCATCTCACCTTGGAAGGCTGGCACACGTATGCAATGCAGGACTGACAACGCCTCGTTTTAGCGGCTCACGAACGGCTGCGACGCATGCATCATTGCCACATGGTAGAAGTGGAGTATAGAAATACGCCGGGGTTTGGGATCGACGAGGCCACTGCGGCCGCATGCAATCCAATGCCAGGAAGATCGGATCGGGTTTTAGCCGTCCATGTTGTGTAACCGAACCTAGTGTATAGAATCCAAGAGCTCATTTTTAGTTAGTGACGGCATTGAACACGAAGGGAGGATCGCGAATTCTGTCAGAAGCAAGAAGACATGGTACCGCAGGCGTAGTATCGCGAACACCGGCGTATTATACGGGCCAGAAGCCTTGAAGGTCGGTATGTTGGTACTCCTTCGATTGCGTAGACATGGCCTGACGTGGTTTCCTGTGATGTCTAGACTGATCTTTTGTCCTGCCTGGCTCGATATGTGAACTACAGTATTGTAGACCAGGACACAAGGATGTGCTGGAGGTAACGACTCAACTCACACGCTGATGCCTACTGCAGGTGATGGCTTGGCCAACCACATCCATGCGACCCAGCCGCGTTTCATCGTACTGGCTCGATGCGAGGAATGGTATGTCGACGCTTCAATGGCCGGGCACACGCGGTCCAGCTGCCACAATCGATTGACTGCAGATGTTGGCACTAGTGCGGAGGTATGCAATGAGGTAGACAGTAAACGTAGACGCCAAGTCAGGTGCCACGATAGCGATATGGGAGGTACTTTCCCGACGGAGCGGGCTTGACGTGGTGGCGCGGGGTGATTACGGTCAGACCCCTGCGAATAGCGGCAGGCCGTTCGCTGGGTCCCAAGACGTCACCTGACGAGTCTGGAGGCCGCAAGTTGCGGTGAAAGAGAGAGTTAGCTCAGTGTTCGGAGGTGGTGCTAGAGCGCTGAAGTTGTCCGTCGGGACGAGAGCAGTTGCCCGGGCCGTGATGCGGAGCTGGAAGAAAAGCGCCGAAGCGCCGACCCGAGTCGGAAGCGCCTGCCTCTTCCATAGCCAAGCCCCGCGTTTAGCTTCCCCCACATCCTTCCAGACGTGCAGGTGGCCTTCACGACATTGCGATAATTCTATCGTACCGGAGAAGGCGAGGTAAGTGACGGCCCGAGGAACACTGGCATTGCACGCAATCTGACGCCCACATAGGACCGACCGGAAGGCACGATGAATCCACGCGTCGAAGAAGTCAGCGACTCGGACAGCGACCCGTCAGAGATGGGCATCGACGATGTACCCGCTCTGATGAACGCGAATAATATACCCAGCACGGGCAACAAGTCCATGCCGACACCAGCGCAGATGCAGGCGCTCCAATCGCAGATGCTGCAGCCGCAATCGCCCTCGATGACGACATCTACGGACCGAGAAAAGTCCAAGCACTACCAGTGTTTATACCCCATATACTTTGACAGGTTACGGACAAGGGCTGAAGGGCGTCGCGTGGGCAAGGAGCTTGCGGTGGAGAACCCTCTAGCACGGGAGATGGCCGACGCTGCTGCCGACCTGGGCCTCCGGACTGTCTTTGAGCCTGACAAGACTCACCCCAAAGACTGGGCCAATCCTGGCAGAGTGCGCGTCCTTCTCAAGCACCAAGGAAAATTGATGGACGACGATGTGAAGAACAAGCATCATCTCTACATCCTCATCGCACAGGCCCTGAAAGCCAACCCGACACAGAAGAACACACCTTTCAGATTACCCATCGCGGGCCTACCTATGCCCAAGGAGATGCCGGAGCCAGCGATACCAAAGGGCTGGAAGATGAGCAAGATCCTCCCTCTACATTCACCTGCTCTAACGGGCGGTGGTGTCAGTGAGAACTTCCTACAGGATATGATGGGGGAGATGATGGGCGGCGAGGCAGGCAGCGGCGCAAGCAGCGGGACAGAATCGAAGAAAAAGATCAAGGACAAAAAGAAGAAGTAAACCAGCATCCTGGACCATCGCCATCGATGCGTCAGCGCTTACTTCGCCTAAATTAAACGCCAATAGTCCGGCAAATGTCACACAACCTGCGCCGCAGCCATGCATGGTGGAGGCTGTCGTCACATCCTACATGTCACTCCACCGCGCGCTTAGATACCATCCCGACATGAGCGACCAACGTCTCTTGTCGTGGAACCAGCGAATCAACACCATCTACAATCATACAGCAATGCCTCTTCGCTCAGTCCTAGTCGCCTTTGCGTGGCACTAACGCCTGCATTGCTTACATCTCCTGCGCTGCTCTTACATACATCATTCGTCTAGAATTTCTTTTTCGGCCTTCTGTCGACACGCGACTTGATCTGATTCGACATTTCATCAATATGCACACCGCTGCTTCAAAAGCTGTGTGCATTCTGCACATGGAAACCTCCTTGCAGCACTATGTACCACTAGCTGCTGCATGTCCGCTATCGAATACTCCGACCGGCATGCGAAGTCCCGGTTCCCACGCCACTTGACAACAATTTTCCGCGTGATACCCTGCGTCTGATTATCTATTCTTACATAGCATGGCCACCTCATCGTGCTTCCTGGCTGCGCAGACGGATGTTCAAATACTACATCATACTTGGTATACTTCTGCGTCATGTATGCATGCGGTTCAGTTCACGTGAGTGGCCCGCTACCCAGAACCGAGCCCCATTAGCTCACCGTTCAAGCTTTCAGCCTCGAAGTCAGTGACAGCCCCGCGGGCCGAGCAACGTCTCTCGGAGAACAGTTGGTCTGCATATACCCTTGCACCCACACTACTTACTTCTCACCGGTAACGCGCCTCATTCGTCCGTTTCTTTTATTTTCTATGGCCTTGCATTCTTAGTCTGCTCGCTACTCCACCAGCTGCCCACCTCGCGTTTCTCGTATGGGACGTCAGACTTGGAATTGTTGGGCCAGGGGGGTACGTTGGTCTCGAGTGGTCGTGTTTACCGAGCCTCAGCCATGCAACCACTAGGTCGGGCCACACACATAACGTACATGTATGCGAATGCGACACACGATTTTGCAAGGCATCCAACTAAGCTGCAGCTAATGAGTATGTGCTCGTCGAACTCAGCCGTCCTGTCGTATACACGGCTGAACTTTCCCGATCAGCAGCTCGCCACAATTCGAATCAGGTTACGTATGGAATAGCAGGTGCGCTTTACAATGGAAAGTCTACACCGATTGGAGCTCACTCGGACACCACCAACTGTGGCAGATTCTAGTTACATGACAAGGCCCAGTCTGGTAGTGCCTGTAGGTGGTGTCTTGCGCGCATTCAGCCTACCGCGATGGAGTGCCATCATACAACCGTGTGTTGAAGGAGCCCTGCATTCCAGCCCGCTCGTCTAGCCTCTAGGTGAGCGTCTTGTGTTTGACTCGCATGTCGACTAAATCACCTTACAAGCTATCGTTTGTAGCGCCACTCGGTGTAATTGCCCAGCTGTTGGGTACACTGCATTACACCTACTATCCAATCTAGACAACGGAAAAATTGTCAGCGTAACACAGCATGAACAGCATGCGAACAGCCTCTCCAATAGCCAAATACCAAAAGAGGCACGTGAGTGGTCCGGGAAAAATAGCCGCAGCCAGTACACATCAGCACACATGCCAACATCGGTGTAAATGGGAACATTGAACTACCTGTTTATAGTCGCCACCGAAATGTCAGAGCCAATCATGGCCGATCAGGTTTAAAACATTCATCCATACCCACTGAGAAAGGGACGCAACCACCGGCCCGCCAGGTAAATGCAAAGGTGCCGTCCGCGTCTGAGGGTGTGCTTCCGGGCTAAGCGATGTCGAGCAGCTGCCGTTCTCCGAGCAGCTTGCGCGAATCGCCGAGTCACCTTCACAGTAGCTTGTATACACCCATCGCCAATATGTCATTGCTAGATGTATATCGACGGCAAGTGACGGGAACGCAGCTACATTGGTACCTACGCTTCATGAGCCTGCAAGATTGTTCGATTCGGCTTTCAACTTGTCTGTAGTTGTTACTCATATCTTATCACAATGATAACTACGTCTTACTAACACCACACAATGACACAGAATCTGTGTTGAACATCACAAGTTACCTAGAAAATATTTCTAGGTTGGACTCTGCATTGCGATCAAAGCTGTGTACCTGCTGAGGTTTAGTGGTGTGCATGCAACAAAGTGCGATACAGAATCTATGCTCCGCTACGCCTACCAAACTAGTAATCTAGCAAGCTGAGCGAACCGCGACCTGTCTTCACGATCACGAGAGCCGAGATGATGGCACGCCGGCTGAAAAGGGACATCGGGTATGCACCCAGGCCGATGATAGCTTTCGCGCTATATTATGCAGTCTTCTAGGGAAGAGTGACGGTCGAGGCCTGAAAGCCTACGACGACAAGCTGAGCTTGAAGATCAAGAAGATCACCGTTCTTAAGCAGGAGTGACGGGACTTTGAACAGTCGGGTAAAGTCTACATTACCTTGAAGCAACACACGCAACTCTTATAGCTTCGGGGAGGGCACTTCGGTCATTGGCATGCTTCAACGGGTTTTGCATATATGCTTTGCTACACTGCAACTTTCGCTAAAGATATTCATATCAGCGACACGAGAACATACGACAACCAGGTAGAGATGGTGCGGATGATATGCGAAGCGTTAGCCCTTCGAAACCGACTTTAGGGAAGTAAGCATGGACCTCGACTAAAAAGCATCAGAGCGCATGTTGCATAAAGCATCGGCCCACGATACTCAGATCGCCTTTTAGTGCCATGAGGTCCGCAATCCGTCCGGGTGACACAGACATGGACCTCATCTGCGAAGATTTAACTCGCGTAGCTTACGAAAGATCGTCCTTCCCGGGGACACTGCCAGCCTAAAAATCGCTACCGGAGCCATCAGAACCCGGAACCGACTTGAAGATGAAGGTATGCTGGTAAGAGTCAAAGCGTATGGCGTACCAAACACCGCACGGTACTCCCTCATGCATGTATTGCCGACTGTCAGGATACTCGTCGGTACCCATCCATAGCTCCTCTCAGCTTCCATCCAAACCCAGATGTTCCACTTCATCTGATCAACGAACCTCCTCGTCTTAACCCTACTTATCGCACCTTGAATCCGATGCCCATTTCTCCCGCCTCAACATACACGTTCGCGATAAACCGGCCTCATAAAGTCTTCTTCGTCCTTGCAGTAGTATGTGGGAGTAAGGCCTGTTGGTGTTATGTTGATGGAGATGTTGGTTTCCAGGTTTTCGTACTTCAGTAAGAGTTCGCACATTTAAGGGTTGATATGTTCAGGTAGAAATTGAGATCAGGAGCGGTAGCAATGAGCGATATGCACTATTACATACTCACGGTGTGCGCGCTCCTATCATGGTACTGCATTGCGGTGATGAGCCACTTACAGCTGCAGCCTTCTAAACGACGACGAAACGAGAAAAGTTCTTCGATGAGCTGGGGACAAGATACAAGTTCGCAGTCGAAGCCCATTTTTACATCTGACTCATGGCTCAGATGGAGAGCGATACCTAAGTGCTGAAGTCTTTCTCGCAATGAAGATAAAGTGCGCTTTTGACACTATATAGGGCCTGGTCTTGTTTAAGGCTGTTTATTGAGACGGTACTTTCTTTGATGTTGTTCGCTGGTGAAGTCGTTTCTGCCTGCTACCCAGGCCGTGGCGCTCGGTCCGCTCTGCTCGATCTCTGACCCACTTCTTGCAAAGACCAATTTGAAGTCCAGGCCTACCTGATGGGGTTCTTCCATGTGCATAGAAGCAAACATACCTACGTTACCTGCGAACACCCGGTTCGGCTGTGGGTATCTGACATGATTCGGGCCTAATACAGAGGCAGCAAGGCTTAGCTCACGTTCACCTCGACAACCTTCTGATGACGAATGCCAATAGTGCAAGCTCTATCCCGGGCCTATAGAACACGACAGGCAAAACAGTCGCGGGCGGCTAAGGACGGAAGCGCATGAATTGTTGAGGTGTCACGGTCTAAGCCACATGGCGGCGGCATCTGGGGTTGTGTTCCTGGCACGCCTGAGCAAACAAGGACAGGGGTGCGGGGTTACCATAACAACGCCCGAAGAAACAACACCACTGCATGCGCCTCCGCCGCATCACTGCTGGGGAAAGTAACTATTACACCCTTTTTGAACACATCCATATCGCATTGTTGCCCATTGCAATCACTTCTCGAGTGTCACGAATAGCGACGACACTTTTCTATACCCAATCTGAATTTTCGCGACG
The DNA here is from genome assembly GCF_023757985.1 of Alternaria ethzedia. Taxonomy (NCBI): domain Eukaryota; kingdom Fungi; phylum Ascomycota; class Dothideomycetes; order Pleosporales; family Pleosporaceae; genus Alternaria; species Alternaria ethzedia. The sequence goes on along the minus strand of NW_026056215.1, from coordinate 309,342 downwards.
CATACACATAATGGACGGGTCCACACCACACAGTGGTTCACACTATGGACGGCCACCTGCATATGACTATGATGACGGATCCCCTCAGCAACTACAGGGAGGATCAACCATGCGTTTATTGACAAACGTGGACGAGGACCAAAGTTACGAACAGAGCTACATGCCGTGAGTATTTGTCTCACTCTTTTCCCCCCATCCACTTGCGTCCCGCATACGGACCCAATCTCATTCCCCACCAGAAGATCGTCTTTCGAGGACACTTCAAACATGTCGAATGCCAACAGCAACACGGCTGAACTGGGCGAGCGCATGACCATGTCTGAGGTTGGCAAGCAAAAGGCTGCCGAGGCGGACATTCACGACTTCCTGCGCGAGGCCGGCGATGCGCTGAGTTCGACGTCGAGCGCGGCAGCAATGCCTACGCAGATGCCGCGACGGAAGACGATCAAGTCGCAGTTCGACACGACGCCCTACAAGACCGTTCGGTTACAAGACCCAGACTTACCATTACTTTCTTCCCGCAGACCTCCATCGCCAGTATCGCGATCATATCACCCCACAAATTCCTCAGTATCCGGCTTATCACGGACGCCGTCAGTGATGGATACCGCGCCAAACATGCCGCCGCCGGGAGAAGACCCATACGTACCCTACCGACGGCCGCTATCACCCGACCGACCATATTCACCCACGCGCACATCAGCCGACTACTCGCGGCCGCCAGCGTCAGTCAACTCATACGAGCCAGTCGACCTTCATGGCAGCCCACGGCCAGGCAGCCCTCAGCGACCACTACCACCTCAGCCCTTGTTCACCGGCCGCAGACCCAACTCCCGCGGCTCAGAGGGCACCATGGACATGACTGATATGACTTCGATACCCATTCACGACGATGACGACCCCTTCACCGACATTGGCGACGACCGACCAGACCTGCGATCGCGCGACTCGTACATGACCGACGACACATACACGGACATCTACACCGAGATGGACGAGAAGGCAGAGCACTACGGGCCGGCTCCCGATGGCGCACAAGAACGACGTGGAGCGCGCGACGCCGTAATGACGAAGAAGGAGGTTCGCCTGATTAACGGTGAACTCATTCTCGAGTGTAAAATCCCTACCATCCTCCACAGTTTCCTTCCACGACGAGACGACATCGAGTTCACGCACATGCGATACACGGCCGTCACATGCGATCCAGACGACTACTGTGACCGTGGATACAAATTGCGCCAAAACATCGGCAACCCGCGAGAGACCGAACTGTTTATCGCCATCACCATGTACAACGAGAACGAGATTGACTTCACCCGAACAATGCACGGTGTCATGCAAAACATCAGTCACTTCTGCTCCCGCATGAAGTCAAGAACCTGGGGAAAGGACGGATGGCAGAAGATCGTCGTCTGCATCATTGCGGATGGTCGCGGAAAGGTTCACCCGAGAACACTCGACGCGATCGCTGCCATGGGATGCTTCCAGGAAGGTATCGCAAAGAACCACGTCAATCAGAAAGAGGTCACTGCCCACGTCTACGAATACACAACCCAAGTCTCGCTGGACTCAGACCTCAAGTTCAAGGGTGCTGAGAAGGGCATTGTCCCCTGCCAGATGATCTTCTGCTTGAAGGAGAAGAACTCCAAGAAGCTGAACTCTCATCGTTGGTTCTTCAATGCTTTTGGCCGCGCACTCAACCCGAACGTCTGCATTCTACTTGACGTCGGAACCAAGCCTGGACCCAAGGCTCTGTACCATCTGTGGAAGGCCTTCGACACTGACTCCTCCGTCGCTGGAGCTGCTGGAGAAATCAAGGCTGGCAAAGGCAAAGCGTGGCTTGGTCTGCTCAACCCGCTTGTCGCATCGCAAAACTTCGAATACAAGATGTCCAATATCCTTGACAAGCCATTGGAGTCTGTTTTTGGCTACATTACGGTCTTGCCAGGTGCGCTTTCGGCATACAGGTATCACGCGTTGCAGAACGATCACACCGGCCATGGTCCCCTCAGCCAGTACTTCAAGGGAGAAACGCTCCATGGTCAAGATGCAGATGTGTTCACTGCAAACATGTACTTGGCCGAAGATCGTATTTTGTGTTGGGAGCTTGTAGCGAAGCGCAGCGAGCAATGGGTCTTGAAATACGTCAAAGCGGCGACTGGTGAGACGGATGTGCCAGGTAAGAGTTCACGAACGCGATATTTTGATGACCCACTAACATATCTCAGACACTGTACCAGAGTTCATCTCCCAACGTCGTCGTTGGCTGAACGGAGCTTTCTTCGCGGCCGTCTACTCACTTCTGCATTTCAAGCAAGTGTGGGCAACCGACCATACCATCGGGCGCAAGATCCTACTCCACATCGAATTCGTCTATCAGTTCGTGCAACTCCTGTTCACGTTCTTCTCGCTTGCCAACTTCTACCTGACCTTCTACTTCGTCGCCGGCTCACTGTCAGACCCGGAACTCGATCCTTTCGGCCACAACATCGGAAAATACATCTTCTACATCCTCCGCTACACATGCACGCTACTCATCTGCATGCAATTCATCCTGTCTATGGGTAACCGACCTCAAGGTGCCAAGAAGATGTTCTTCTGGAGTATGGTCATGTATGGTGTCATCATGGCTTACACTACCTTCGCTTCCTTCTACATTGTCATTGTCCAACTCAAGGATCCGAAGGCAGAAAAGACGATAGGCGCCAACGTCTTCACCAACCTCATCATCTCGACTGCGACAACGATTGGTCTCTACTTCCTCATGTCCTTCATGTACCTGGATCCATGGCACATGTTCACGTCGAGTGCACAGTACTTCGCTCTCCTACCATCGTACATCGCCACTCTTCAGGTATACGCCTTCTGCAACACCCACGACATCACTTGGGGAACCAAGGGAGACAACGTAGCGAAGACCGATCTGGGTGACGCCAAAGGAAAGAAGAAAGACATTGTCGAACTTGAAATGCCTTCCGAGCAACTGGATATCGACAGCGGCTACGACGAGGCGCTTCGCAACCTCCGTGACCGTGTCGAAGTTGTCGAGCCCCCGATCTCCGAGTCGCAGCAACAGGAAGACTACTATCGTGCCGTGCGTACCTACATGGTAGTCATCTGGCTCATCTCCAACGCTGTCCTCGCCATGACTGTCAGCGAAGCCTACTCGGACCGCAAGGTGACGAACAACTTCTACCTTACCTTCATTCTCTGGGCTGTCGCTGGTCTCGCCTTCTTCCGTGCCATTGGCTCCACCACTTTCCTCATCATCAACTCTATCCAGGCCATCATGGAGACGAAGCTCAAGTGGGAGGACAAGATCGACGACAAGAAGAGCAATAGAACTGGTCTTGGAGGCGGCCGCAAGTACGGAAGGAACAAGTGGTGGAAGTTTGGATTTGGCGGCGGCGGCGTATCGTCGAGTTGGTTCTCTGGCAGCACGATTTCGAGTAAGCTTAGTAGCATGACTCCCAGTAGCTGGGGCGGAAGCAGCGTTGGAAGATAGGTATACCCAGGGTAAGGAAGGGGCGGTAATGTGGTTTGTACTACGACTTCACGATGGACTGATCTTTGGCGTTTTGGATGCATACTTTGGGATGATACCTGAGCTGGGCTGTTGAGCTCACTCCAGTGTAGTAAATAGCTTCTTGTGAATAATAACGATTCTCTCCTATCGGCTTTGATCAGAAATAATGTTGCGTTCGTGAAGGTTTCGCCGGCTGTTCTGGGGGTGACGCGCCAGTTCAGGAAGGCACGCTAGGGTTGTGTGTTTACATCCATCCCACTCCCGCTCCCATCCCGCCGCACACGCAACCGGCGCAACACTCCCCACTTGCCTACCCAACGTACCGGCGAGATCAAAATGGCGCCCAGAAGTAAAACCGCGAACATTTCCTTCACAGTCGACTCGGCCTCGGAAGACGAAATGACGGTCGACGAGCTCAATGCGCTTCCCACGCCCGAATCCACCAGCGACAAACCCGCGCGAAAAACGCGTGGTACTGCTGCGCAAACGAAGAAGACGGCTGCGGCGACCAAGGCGACTGCTAAGGGCAAGCCGGCGACGCGTCGGACGAGCGGTACAACCGCGGTGGCTATGAAGAAGAGCGCGGCGGCTGGCGCAAAGAAGGTAGCGGCGAAGGGCGGTCGCAAGGCACAGGCGGAAGTCGAGGAGGCCAATGCGAGCGACACGGAGGAGGTAGAAGACTTTGAAGAGCCGGAGCCGGTTGCGCAGGCCAAACCAGCTAAGAGAGGCAGGCCAGCGAAGAAGGCGCAGGAAGAAGAGGTCGAAGAGCCAGCACCAGCGCCAGCAAAGAGAGGGCGCAAGGCAGCTGCGAAAGAACCCGCTGAGAAGAAAGAGACAAAAGCGAAGCCTGCGCCAAAGTCAAGAGGAACAAAACGCGCGACCGAGCCAGAACCCGAGCCTGAGCCGGTGACAATCCCCGAGACACAACAAGAGCCAGACGCAGACACTATGGACATTGAAGACTCGATTGAAATGGGCGAAGAGATACCTGAAAGCATGCCTCCCCCACAATCACAACCCTCCGCACGGCGAGCACAAGCCCAACCAAACAGCAGAGCGCGCCGCACATCAGCGTCACGGAAAAGAACAGGAAGCGTGTCAGACTCTGAGCGCGACCCAGTGATGCGACGTAAAGTCGGTGATCTCACCAGGAAGCTAGATGCCATGACCGCCAAGTACGAAGCGCTCAAGGAATCCGCGTCAACAGGCAAGGAATCGAACTTTGAGCAGCTTAAGAAGCGGACAGAGCAGATTGCCAAAGGTATGCCTTTCTACATCTACATGTTATGAGGAAGCTTGTTGCTAACGCGAAAGACAGACCAAGACGCCGTAATCAAATCCCTAAAAACGCAACTCACAGACCTCCAATCCCGCACCTCGACCCTCACAACCCTGAAGAAAGACCTCGCAGCCTCCACAAAGGAAACTAGTCGTCTTGCCGCTGAAAACAAGAAACTCGCCGATGCTCTCGCGACCGCGCAGAATGAGAGCAAGACGCTGTCTAGCAAGCTCGCGGCCGCTCGTTCCTCCTCGCAACAACCTGAGACAAAGAACGTGCCTGGTAGCGCGGTGAAGCAAAGGACAACAGGGGTTGTATTGCCAGGTACAGCGGAAGCAGCCAAGGAAGCGACGCTCGCGAAGCAAAAAGTGGATTTGTATAGCGACTTGACGAATCTGGTTGTCCTGGGCGTGAAGAGGAGTGAGGATGAGGAGGATGTGTTTGATTGTTTGCAGACGGGGAGGAATGGGAGTAAGTCTTTTGCACCATCCACAACCCTCTACCATCCCCTTCCCATTACCACTGCCCCTATCATTTCCCCTCTCATTGTACTAACCTTCCCATAGCTCTACACTTCCACCTCACAGTCGCCACCTCGGGCTCCTCCTACGAGGAAACAGAGTTCATCTACCAGCCGCTGCTTAACGAACAACGAGACAGGGAACTATTGGACTTGTTGCCGGATTATCTCACCGAGGAGATTTGTTTCCCCAGGGCGCAGGCGGCGAAGTTTTATTGCAAGGTTGTTGATAGTATGAGTAAGAAGATTGTGCTTGAGGAGGATGGGGAGTAAGGAGGGATAGGGATATGAGGAGGATGGGGGAGGACGGGCTCGCTGTTCAGTGAGATGGCATGCACATTCCCGCTGTTATGTTCTGCGATGGTTGCGAGGGCTTTATACCTGGTTGGTTGATTCGTATCTTCTGCTTGTTTGTTAAGATCGCAAATACCCAGTCACGTTTATCAGTCGTCATCTAATTGGTAGTATCCCATCATCTGTGAAAAGCGTGGAAGTGAAGAGTTGATAGAGTCGTTCCAATGCTTGTTTGTTGGTACAATGGGCGATATCTACAATGCTGTCTCCTTCCCTGGAAAGCATACGCGCGTTTATCCGAGGATATATCGAATTCCGCGACGTGTGTTTTCATTCGTCATCTACCATCATTCCCCTCGGTTCGAGCCGGATGCCATGTTGGGTTGTGTCGTGTTTATTGCTTTCCTTGGACCTTGTCGGCGGCCTTCTTGACGTACTCCCTAAAGTAATATATTAGCCGTTGTCCCCTCATAATCCATCCCATCGTTTTCGCAGCTTTTCCAACTCCATGCCTCTCGCAGACAGATCAATGTCTGTGTGTCGCTATAGACGTGCGGAGGTGCGCAGGTGTGTAGACACATAGGTCTGAAAGGGTGGTGTGTACGCACTTGACAAAGTTCTCCTCATCAGGGCTCTTCGCGTTGATCGGGGGAGTGGTAGGGTCCTCAGCCTTCTTGCCGCCCATGGAGAGCGCAGCACCGGTGAATGTCACGCCGAGGGTGGCCATTGCGAGCTGTAGAAACGTTCGTTAGCCTACATCCTTCATATCCTCCAAGCCAATCCCATTATCCCCAATTGATCCTCTCCGGCCCCAGAGTCGCCGAGAAAGTACGGGCAGAGCATGCGCCGCACTGCAGTTATTCGCAACTTCCCAATCCAAACTTTTCCTCCCGGAGAGATGTAGAAAAGGCAAGAACATACGACGTGCGATCCGACCTGACGGCCCATAATAGTGTACATAGCAACCATCTTTGCGGTATTCGAGGGTTTTCCGTGCCGTAAGCGGGGTGATGCGTCGTCAATGGATGGAGGGTGGAGGTAAGAGAGTCGTGGGGTGGGTGCAAGCGTTGCCGGGTGCTTGCGCGGAGCTCTCTTCGGAAGAGAAGATGGGGCTTGGCGGGCGTGTGGCTGGTGCGTGGCGCAAATGGGGGGGGGGAAAGAGCAGGGATCTGGTGGGTGGCTGGTGGCCGGTGGTTACGAAGCGATTTAGTGGGTGTGACGTCTGTATGCGGCTACCGAGGTGGTGTGAGTGAGCTTGTTGGGGCCTGTGAGGTAGGCAGTAGTGGTACCGAAGAAGCATGGGGTGGTAAGCTTATACTACCAGCGCTTGCTCGATTACCTGTTCTTGTTCTCTTTCTCTTCGCTTTTTCTCTTTTGTAGCACGACGCGCACGCAGCTGGTTATTAAGAGAAGGAATTGAGCAACACAGCGACCATGGCGAAAGACAGCAACAAGAAGATCGAAGAGATCGATGGTGTGCCTATAGAGCGACAAGGCGCGCGACCAGACTTCTCGATTCCACCGCCGAGGAAACAGTTACCGAAGGAGCTTCAGGATACACTCAATGATGAGGAGAAGTTGTGGGAGGTGCTATATGATGGCGAGTATGTATACATCCCCAATCCCATCCTTACGATTGCCAGCAATGCGCCTGCTCTCTCCTCCTCTCCACGATATAGATAGCTAACATAATGACAGAGGCGAAGACACAACAGACACCTCCCTCCGCTACGCCGCCTACGCCTCGCGCATCCGCACCATCATGCTCTCCGCCCACCGCTACGTAGCCTACACCTCCGACATAGGCGAATCCTTCCGCCCCATCGCACACCCTTACCTCGTAAAAGGCGCCTACGGTATCTCCTGGCTCTACCTCATGGGTGACGTCTCGCACGAAGGCTACAAAGCGTACGTTCGCAACCAGCGCATACTCCACCCTGAGAAGTACATAGACGACGCCGCAGAGAAGAGCCTGGAGAACGCGACGAGTAAGGATAGGGATATGGCGGCGACGGGTGGCAAGAGTAATGCGGCGGGTATCTTTGATAAGGTGCAGGAGGCTGCGAAGCAGGCGACGAGTACCGAGGGGGTCAAGTATGGGGATGCGGGAAGTGCGTTGACGGGTGGGCAGGTTGTTGGCGGAAGGATACCGGCGATTGAGGATTACAGGGCTGTCATGGCACAGAGAGCTGTGTTCCAGGCTGTTGCGAGTATGGGTCTGCCGGCTTTTACTATTCATAGTATAGTCAGGTACTCGGGGCGTGCGCTGAAGGATGCGAAGAATAAGACGTTGAGGACGTGGGGGCCTATTGGGGTAAGTGGTTCTGTCGAAGTAGATTGGAAGGGGAGTAAGATACTAACGATACGATAGCTTGGTCTCGCCGGTGTACCTTTCCTACCCTACATTTTCGACGAACCGGTTGAGCATGCGACGGAGTGGCTGTTTTATAATGCATTCAAGACCTTTGGCGGAGAGAAGGCGGTTGAAGGAAGGCCCGCGACAGGCGTCAAGGAGTTGAGAAAGGAGGAGACCGAGGCGAATAAGTTGAAGAAGGAGTTGTAGAGGGCTTCGACGAGGATGCACGATGGTTGTAGATATCATGAGTTACGGCATCCACTCAGTATGAATGTATATAAGAAATTCATCTCTTCGAGACGCTTGACAAATGACCATGTGTAATCCGATTCTTCTGAATGGGTATATTTGCAATGTATCAAGATGATTCTTCTAAGTGCCTCATCAAGCCTCCGCTCAAGCTTTTCCTTTCTTATTTGCTTTCTCACAAGCCTCCGTAAACACCCTTAACAACTCCGGAAAATCACACACGTTCATCGACTCGAACGCCGGATTCTTGTCGATCTTCAATGCACTCATACGCGGACTCTTGATGCCAAAAGCGAACTTAGCGAGAAACCTAGGGTCATCGCGTACGCTGACTGCCTTCAGTACTTGTTGGATCTTAGCTGGGTCAGGAGGTTGAGGCGGTTCATCCGGCAGTACGGCTTGCGTATGAGTCTCGCACCACGTGCAATGCCCGCATTCCTCTGCTATATCAGTGCTTTCTCCGAAGTAGTCTGCGAGTGACCTAGACAGGCAGCGTTTGTCGGTGATGAGGTTGATTAGGGCTTTCGTGCGTGCGAGATTCTGTGTTTCGGTCTTCTCCATGGTTTCGTCCAGCTGCGCGACGATCTTGTCGATCTCTTCGGGTGTAGATGGTAAAGGACGTTCGAGGCGGTAGATGTTCTGCACGCCTTCTTTCTTCAGCTCGATCGCGCCGCGCTCGTTCCATTCGTCCATTTTGCGCACTAGATCCGCTCGAGGTATACTGGATGAGTTCGCTAGGTCGTCCAAGGCGACGTGCGTCCATTTGCTACTCTGGACGGATGCTCTGACGATAGCGGACGCGGCTGATGACCCATCATTCTTTACGAGATTCGGATTTTTTGTGATGTACGAGTATTTCGCGTAGAGAGCCCCAGCAGAACGGAAGAGCCCAAAGTTCAACTCCATTTGCGCGTACAGGATACCAAGAACGATAGCTTTGATATCGGTTTGCTGACCCTGCGTATACAATGAAAGCTGGAAAGTATCACCTGCTTTGAGCTTCGAGCGAGCAGGAGAACATATGTCCTGCATCAAGAGCTTCAATGAGCGGTGCGAAGGCCGGTCGCCGTAGGTAAAGATGTTGCGGAGGTAGAAATCTTTCGTTGAGAGGTAAAACATGCACGTACTCGGCTTCTCGTCTCGTCCAGCTCTGCCGATTTGTTGACTGTAAGACTCGATGCTGTCAGGTATGTCGAAATGAACGATGCTACGAATGTCTGGTTTGTCGATGCCCATACCGAATGCGATCGTTGCGATGACGATCATGTCAGTGCTTGCCAGAAACTCATCTTGCGTTTTCGTGCGCAACGGTGCAGACATTCCGGCGTGATAGAATTTGGCGTTGAAGCCACGCTTCTTCAGTTCTGCGGCCAGCATCTCTGTGCCCTTTTGGATCGTCACATATACGATGGTAGGACCTGGGTACTTTTTGACGTGAGCAGCAAGTTTCGACACGTAGTCGGCGTCTTTTCCGTTCGCCTCGGCAAGAAGACGTAGATTGGGACGGTACATGGTTGTCCTGAACAGGCCCTCTTTCGATATGGAGAAAGCATCCCGGATGTCTTCGGCAACCTGCGGTGTGGCTGTAGCTGTCAAACACACGACTCTCTCAACTTGTGCTTCTTTTGCGAAGCGAGCAATCTTGAGGTAATCCGGACGGAACGAGTGGCCCCATTCTGAGATACAATGCGCTTCATCTACGGCTAGCAGACGTATACCTCCGGGAATGTCTTTGAGCGACGCAATGAAACCTTCGCTGTTGAGACGTTCTGGTGCGCAGTAGATCAGATCTAGATTTCCTTTCTTGAGGTCGTCTTGCGTAGCCAGGAATTGGTCGCGAGAGATGGACGAGTTCAGCACGGCAGCCTTGATACCGCGGCGCAAGAGGGCATCGACCTGATCTTTCATCAAGGCAATGAGTGGCGCGATGACTAGAGTGACGCCACTTTGTTCACGAGTCCGGCGACCAAGCTCTTCGTCTTGATATCTGAACGCCACAGCAGGCACCTTGGAAAGTTAGACGAGCATTTCGTTTCGTAGAGACAGGACTCGCCTGGTAGCACAGGCTCTTTCCACCTCCAGTGGGGAATACAACGACCGCACTACCTCCATCAAGAAGTCGAGTGATAGCTCTCTCTTGTTCAAGCCGAAAGCCATTCAGCCCGAAGCGTCCCTTGAGAATGTTGTTCGCAAGGACCTTGCTGGCTGATAGCGTGTCGGATACGCTCTCCTCGGGTCGACTCCGCTTGGTTGAAGGCTCAACCTGTGCGCCGTCGTTGGCGATCTTACGCTTCCCATCAGGCGCGATGTTTGTGGTAGCAGCGAACTGCTCCTCGTCTCCCGAAGACCAGCCAAACTCATCGTCGCTCATATCGGCGTGTCACGCGACGGTTGACTAGCTGGAGTTTTTCGAGATTTCGAAAATACAACCGCGATTCTTGTTTGCTGGCGAAGGTTGCGGTGTCACCCATGCGTGGCAGTCGCGACTTCAACCAAATCCAGGGTTACACGCCAAGGGATCAAAAGCGCGCTAGCACGTGATTTGACGTGTCACCCAGTCCATCTCGCATAGAGAGACGACAATTGACAACGCACTTGCCCAACAGTCTCAATAATGATGCAGATGGCTGGCAGCGTCCTGTGTATGAGCACCGTTACGATCAAGCTGCGCTGCGGTCACAGCGACATCTACCAGGGCCGGCCGCATTCTTCAAAAGCTGAGTGAGCGTCAATCTCACCTACTCCACCCTTTCGGGACATCCGCCAACGTGTTTTTGGACTGTTATCCGTATACACCTGGGATTATCGATGCTGTTTCATTTTTGAGACGATGATCCTGGTATGCCACGCCCGAAATGCTGCGAGGCCACCTGGGTTGGCACTCGCGTGGGATGTGAGTAAATATCATTGTCTCCAAAAGAAGCAGTTGGTAGCGGAGCATTGCGCCGAAATCGAAGATCTTTCAGACCCTGAAGGATTCGCTTTCGCTATTTCAATTCCTCCCGCGTTCGAGATTGATCTAGCGGCCAGATCAAAGCTTTACACTCGCCACACTGACCAATCACTGAGAACGTTTCCTTCTCCTGTACGCTGATCCGATATCCGGTGCATCTACGTTTAGTGAGAAACTGCGGGCATCGAGAACTAGAACGGTCCGATTTTGACCCCACTTTCAGGGACATACAGCAGCTGCAATGCCGCACATTGGGTACTTCACCGGTGCTCTTTCCGGGCTCACACACCTAGGGTAAGCCGGTACGCTACCACAAACAACGCACCAACTCACTCAATTCTCATCCGAGTTATACACGCCACATCCATAGTCTGGATATCAATTGCAAAGCCACTTGAGAATATAGCGTGGTCTTGACTTCCCCAGTAGCGAGTCTGCCTTGCCCGTGCAGCTTCATCGCGACACACTTGCTGGACACCGCCCTTTCCGTCGCATTGCTACGTCCGCATCTTGCATTATGCGCTGAGACCAAGCATTTACCGATCATCATCTTTTACGCCAAACTTCAATCGCCTATCCTTCGTCTATGTCCCGTCGAGGGTTACTACGACCCATCCGAGATGCCGTCGGCCGAGCCCTCCCACAGGCGCCTGCTGGACCTAGAGGATCTGGAATTTGATGCCGCACCACTGTTCGTCATCAGAGCGGGTGAGATAGCTCTTGAATTCGAGTTTGTCTTCTGTAATGAAGCGTTTCGCAGACTCCCTCTCTGCAACTCCATCCTAGCCGAGGAAAGAGCATCACTCCTGTTCCGCTCATGGGCGCAAGCACTGGGTGAATACAAACCTCGATATGAATTCGGTGGTCATGTTTGGACCGCAGAACTGGCAGGGAGAAATGGTGGCTTCAAGCTAGTGAGAGCGACAGGATCCGACGCGCAGCAGCAAGAAGCGCCTTCCTTGGAGGAAGAAGCAGACGATGACGATCATCTCACTATGAGTCGAGCGCCAGTCTTTACACGATCAAAAGCACAGCTCATCAATGACCTCAAGCGCGATAGATCAATATCGCTCAAGAACATTCCGTATACGAACCTTCATGCCAGGTGGGAAAGTATCCAGACTATGATGGAGATGAGCGATGTTGGAGTGTTTGAGTACAACGCAGAGGGAAAGCTTTTGCATGCTAATGAGGCATGGTATAAATTGAGGTAACTACAACCACAACACGATGTTTCACGGCGTTGACAAGTCCCAGCTCCCACCCCAAAAACGTCAATCCTGACGAGTTCTCATTCATGGATCTTGTCTACCCCGATGACCAAGCACTGGTCATGTCCATGTGGAATAAGCTTTCGCAGGGAAAATCCGTTACGTTCGAGATGCGATGGAAGGCACCCACAGGAACGGAACGCGCCGCGCAATGGGTACTTTCAGCTTGTGTTCCGGTCTTCGATGATGACAAGAAATTGATCGGTGTTGCCGGCAATACCGTGGACATCAACGCACAAAAGAAGTCGCAAGAGGCAGCACAAGCACAAGTGTAAGGTTGATTTGCAGCATGCCTGATGTAAACATACTGATTCCATTTCTAGCGAAGCACTCGAACAAGCGCGGCTGGCGGAAATGAAATTTGCGCGCTTTGCCCAAGTATCCCCTACCGCTATATACGTGTACATACCTGAGGGTGGTATGTGGGATCGGCTCATCGCAGAGTATTTGCTAATCTTGATATAGGCATGAACTTCGTCAATGACCATTTCTTCGAGCTTACTGGCCATCCACATGGTTCAGTCAGCCAATACGACTGGTTTAACCTCATCGCTAAGGAGGATGTCGAAAAAGTCAAGAAAGGTTGGGAGAACATGCTCACGAGCGGTAAAGCCAAAGGTATACAATTTCGTTTGAACAAGACTTGGGTCAATCAAGATGGTATTCGCTCGAATATATGGGTGCAAAGTTCAAGTTGCCCAGAGCTGGACGAGAACGGCAAAGTGATAAGTAAGATGATGCCTTTCTGCATTCTTCATCATGCATATGCTAATCCCTGTAGGCATTATGGGGACGTTATTCGACATATCACAGTTCAAGTGGGCTGAAAGCGTTCAGCGGCGCCGCATTCACGAAGCGCTGGAAGCAAAACGACAACAAGAAAAGTATTTCACTGCGCGCTCTGCAATCGACTCTTGTTGACAAGTCCAGCTTCATTGATATGACTTCGCACGAACTCAGGAGTGAGTAACGCATCTGCACAAGATATACGAGCCACCGCTAACGTCGTTTGCCAACATCTAGATCCACTGTCGGCAGTCATACAATGCGCCGACTCCGTTATCGCTTCGCTCCAACAACTATCCAGACGCCAAATCATAGCATCGAAAGATTCGTCCGAAACATCCAAGGCAGAAGCAGAAGTTCAGAGCTGCATCGAATCGCTGCTGATCATCGTGTCATGTTCGATGCACCAAAAACGCGTTATTGACGACGTGCTCACCCTGTCGAAACTTGATTCTAACTTGATCTTGATCACGCCAATGCGCGTGCAGCCCGCGGTGGTCGTGTCGGATGCGGTGCGCATGTTCGACGTCGAGTGCAACCAGGCGGGCATCAAGCTCGCTTTCCTCATTGATGAGACTTTCAATGGCATGGATTGGACGATGCTTGACCCCTCGCGCCTCTTGCAAGTCCTCATCAATCTACTGTAAGATTCTAATTCTCATGCTGCATACTCTCCGCTAACGCTACCAGCACCAACGCCATTAAATTCACCAAAGACCGCCCTCAAAAAGCCATCACCGTCACTATCGGTGGCTCCTGGACCCGTCCACCTAAGTGCTGGAACGAGATAACCTTCACCGACGATGAGAAGCCCAAGACAGACATCACCGACAAAGCCGAATGGGGCGAAGGCAAAATAGCATTCCTCTGGCTGAAGGTCAAAGACACCGGCTGTGGTATGACCACAGACGAGCAAAAGAAACTCTTCTCCCGCTTCTCACAAGCCACGCCGCGCACACATGTCAAATACGGCGGTTCAGGCCTCGGCCTCTTCATCTCCAAGTCTCTTACTAAGTTACAAGGAGGTGCCATCGGCGTCCACTCCGAGAAAGAGCAGGGCTCAACATTCGCCTTCTTCATCAGCACGCGCCTCGCGCACCCACCAGCCGACCAAGTCTCCGCGCGCGCCGTGCAAGCTCGCCCCGTCCCTCGTCGTACCATGACAGGCGAAGAAGCCATGCAATCAATTAGACTGAACGTGCTCATCGTAGAAGACAACCTCGTAAACCAGAAAGTGCTTAGAAAGCAGCTGCAGAAGTTCGGCTGGAACATCAGCGTAGCAGGCAACGGCCAAGAAGCGTTGGAATGGCTAAAAGACAGCGTATACTGGCGCAACGAGGAAGACAGTTCCAAGACGGACAAGAAACACGACCTCGACATCATCCTCATGGACATAGAAATGCCCATCATGGACGGCCTGACTTGCGCCCGCCTTATCCGCGACTATGAACACCAGGGTTTACTCGCCGCGCCACCAACACCGGGGGTACCATCGTCAGGTCGAGTTTGTCATAAGAAGACGTCGTCTACGTCTTCGGCGTCGCATGAGCGGCCGGATAAGCAATCGCTTCGTCTGCCTATTCTGGCTGTGAGCGCGAACGCGCGCATGGAGCAGATTGAACAGTCGCTGGCGTCGGGGATGGACGATGCGATTTCGAAACCTTTTCGGATTCCGGAGCTTTGGCCGAAGATTAGGGGGTTGGTTGGGAGGGTTGCGGATGCGGATACGAAGGTTAGGTCGTGATTGTGGCTGCGCATCGGTTTGTATAGAGAGCAAGTAAACTCTTGGATATGGCGTTGGGTAGATGCATAAGCATGGATTCGGCGTTTGGCAGGCGTAGTAATACAGTGGTTTTGTCGGCTTTATTGAATGGTTTGCAAGACAGTGGAACACGATGAAGTTTGCCAGAAGGACACGCATGTATTGTTTTACTGAGGCATGAACTCTTCGTCCAGATCTTACTCCATGTCTTCGTCCAGACCATGTTCGCAACCATTGCTTACATCGATATCCAGGTATCCTTCCTCCAAAATCCACTTGATGTACTCGAAAACTTGCTCCTCGGCTCGCATAGTATCAGGCCGAACCATCTTGTCGTAGTGTGACATCGCAGAGTCCAGGGTTTCGCTGAAGATGTTAGGGTCTTGTAAAGCCCGTACTCTCGCCGTTCGTAGCACGGGAATCCCATTCCTGCAGCACTGATAATGCTCAGCGGGGAAATTACTGGAGCCGTAAAAGATCTTTCGCCAGCCGTTCATCCTTATGGGTTCTTGAAGATACCACGAAGACCAATATTCCTGTCCAAGAGAACAGCAAGTATGTTCACCACCCAAGAGATCGAACAGAATATGTCGCGTGGAATGGTAGATATAGTGATCCAGCAGAGGCTGTGGTGGGTTCAAGTTTTCGATAAACTTTCGGATTTGATCTTTCTGTGAAGGATGGCAGGAGTAACCGAGTTTTTCGAATATGAATTTGACAGGCGTGCAGCCCTTGGGGGAGCATGCACAAGTGCAATTATCGTAGGGTATCCCGAGCTTCTTTTGTATCGATTCGATGTAGTGTTTTCCCATGCTGAATGTGTATTCCGGTCTCGCCTCGTGAAGACGCATGCTCTTTGCGTAAAGATGAAGGCCAGTCAAATGAGTTTCCGTGTGCCTGCAATCTAACGCCACCCCCCTGCTCTCAAACCAATCTAGCATCTCAAAGTTATGATAGAACCAACTTTGCAAAAACGGTGTCCACCCGTGCTTATCGGGTTTGTCGATGTCGTGAAATCCAGCACACAATAGTCCGTCTGCTGCATCCGGTGTCATGTGAGCCTTGGCATAGCCGGTTGCAGTGGAATCATACAACCCCTTACCATCGAGCTCGAGAGCCGGAGGGACATCGATCCCGTGACACAGAAGCCTTTCGACGATCGACGGCGCATGGTGTTCCTGTAGCCCGTTGGGCGCTAATCCAAGCTTGTCAAAAACCGATGGTGGCAAACACAGGTTGGCCAGATCAATAAGACGAGTATGTCGATCAGTTAGCGCTCGGGTGAGATGAAAAAGTATGTCTGATCTTTGTTCTTCGTTCTGCAAGCTTAGCGCATATTGAAACAGGCTGTAGTCTTGTGCTGAAGTAAAGAGCCCGCAGTCTGCGTTGAGCAAGCATCGGACAGAATCGATCATCCCTAGAGCCACGGCAAGATGTACAGGTCGCCGACCATAGTTGTCTTCAATGTTCAGATCCACACCTCTTTCCACTAGCATCCTCAGTCCGGTTGGCCATAAGACGGCGAAATGGATCGGCGCAAGACCATTGATCGGTGATTTACGGTTCAAAACCGATAGCTTAGTCTTTTTAATCATGCGGTAGAAATGCTCCTCCTGCTGTTGCAGAATGGTTGGCACAAAATCGCCCAAGTCCATGACTAAAATGAATGATCAATAGGAGTTTATTTCGAACAAACTAAGCCACTTACTATCGATTTGATCTTCAAACAAGCTTAGTTGTGTGATATCCCGGCGAAACCCAGTACATCTATCACCTGCGGATCTGGAACCTATAAAAGGTTTCGATGTGTGTCCCTCAGCCTTTACGAGTAGTTCAAGGATGGTCTGGAGTGTTTTGGGCGCCACAGCACCGGAGAATGAAAGGAAATACATTGGGTCCATGAGTTGATCACATGTGGTCCCCCCATGGTGCCTTGTATCACCGAATGTAAAGGACAGCTTGGCGTCTCTTATCACGTTGGGATCGGCACCTTTGTCCAACAAGAGTTGAAGAAGAGCCGCGAATTCCGGAACGCATGAAGAACCATTATATCCATCATGCATAGTGAAAAGCCGAACGATTTCCTGGCAAATGCTCGTTAAATCATGTGTCTGCCACTCAACTGTAAAGACTTACGTTCAAGACGGTGCGGCCATCGCTGTCTACGTCGAGGGCTGAAGCTTCTCCGTCGTCGAGTATCCGTTGCAGAGTGTTGTGGAGCTGAGCCACAACGTGAGGGTGACGACAAGTGCGTTGAGAGTTTTCAAGCTCACTGAGCTCGTTGTCAGTGTTCGCGATCGCAAGAAATGCAGGTGACGTCTGCGAATCAACAAGTCGGCTTGTACCGATTACGATTGGACTGACTGAGAATTGATTCATAGTTGACCAGTTCCTTACCCGAGTACCAAAGTCGATGGTATGGTAAAGAAGCCACGAAGGAGGAACAATCTGCATGGTAACCTCAAGGCTTTGCTCCGCTTTTCGGTAATCCGGACAGTATGAGAAGTGTTGCGTCCGGAAAGTTCGTGTGAATCGAAGTATTGATAATGGCTGCCAGCGACGCGCAGTACCAACAGTACGGCATTTGCATCTTTGTGCTCTACGACCATGAATCACCGTGGTTCGCTGTACTCGTTGGCTTATCGGGAAGCCGTCATACATGTGGTCCGTGACGTAGCCGGGCTGTGCGTGGGGATTGTGTTTGCCTGGGCTCACAGTCAACTTTTCGATGGCTGCGATAATCTGCTCTGTATTCGCCAATATCATTGCCGTGCTCTGGTGACTCGACTCCCTTGTCAATACATCCGCATCGTATCCTCTTAGGAGGCGTTGGGTATCGTGTAAGATGTGTTCCGTTGTGATGGATGTGGTTGCTATGGTTCGGTCGATCTGTTCGATGTGAGGAAGCAGCTGTGCTGTGTTTGTTGCCATACTGTTCGTGGTGTTATCCACTGTCTTGACCAGCGTCAGCGTATCGCCAACGTCAAGCCGCGTCTGGTCTGTGGTCGCCGCGATACTTGATATGAGCTTGCTGTATGCTAGTCAGTACAGTGGCATTCCATAAGCCGGCCGGCCAGATTCTGCATGGCTAGGACTCCACTTACAGATTCGCTGCTTCCAGCCACAAGGAGAGGGTGCTCTTCTTCTGTTCAAGTCGATCACATATGCTTGCCACCTCTTCTTTCTTACGGACAGAGCACATAGCATCCCAGCCTCGTCGCAACACACCATCATTCTTACGGCCGAGCAGACCTTCCAGCGTCTTACATAACTCTTCAGCGAGATCGATGTACTCAGCTAGAGGCGTGTCAAACGTCGAGGACGCTACTGCCGTCGCGAAACCAGGCAGGCGGTGGTTCTGAATCTGTTGCGCGATCTCGATTTGCTGACGTAGGTCGGTCTGCAGCTGAACAAAACGCCGCGGTACATTGCGCACATCTGAGCAGAAGCGTTCGAGACAGGATGAAAGGCGGAGAGCTACGTCCACGAACTGGACAACAGCGGCGACGGCGCCCACGACCTCCGCCATCTGAGGAATTGCGATGAGAAGGGTGAGTGTCAGCCGCGGGGAATGGGCTCATATGCATAAGCACGGCTGACTTAGCTCATTCTGAGCGAATAGAATGGGTGCATGATCATGTTCATGGTGTTGGCGAGGCTGAGCTTCAGCCTTGCAACCAGATTGATGAAGGCGATGAACTCGAGTCAGGGTTTCGTCGTGAGTTAGATGTCATACATGGTTAATTCAGAGGTGCCGGGCCGTGACTGGTATTTGATGTGGATTGTTCACATCATTGTCGTAGTGAAAGTCAAAGTGAAGGCAAGCGTAGATGAGATGGATGGCAGCTGCTGGACCCTGACGCTAGCGGTCACTCGCGGTTAGCGCCACATTCATCGGAATCGCCTTCCGAGACGGCGCGGCGACAATCGTAAGCTCTTGGTAGCCTAACCGCCTTCTCGAGGCTTCTGATGCTTGCTCAGCTTCGTTATTACACACTGTCGCCTCCGTATTAGCTCTCTAGCATCTTCTTCACTCAGACATCCACACGTATATCATTCTCATAGCCACCGCAACTATGGCAGCCAACGAATCAAGCTACACCGAGATGAAGGGCGACTTAGAAGCAATCGGGGCGCATTGCCAGATGGAATACTGCAATGTACTAGACTTCCTGCCGTTCCGCTGCGAGAGTTGTCACGGGTAGGTCCTTACCACATCCCAGGCTACGCGTTCCACGCGTCCACGGTACCTACACAACATACACCATCATACTAACAACCACTCCAGGAAATTCTGCCTCGACCACCGCACCGAATACGCACACAAATGCCCTAAAGAAGGCGAATGGGCGCGACAAAAAGCCAAAAACGCCCAAAACACCACCCCCTCCGCCCCCAAACCCAGCGTCTACAACCACGACTCACAATGCGCCGACCCCTCCTGCAAGACCTTCATCGACACCGCACGCGCGCAAGGCGTCCACTGTCCCCGCTGTAACAGACGATACTGTCTCAAACACCGCTTTGAAGAAGACCACTCCTGCTCCACCTTAACACCCCTCGGCGCGCGCCCCCAGAACTATGTCCAAGCACGCACGCAAACCGCTCTCACTCGGCTAAAAGCATGGGCAGAGCAAAAGAAGAAAGATGATGAGAAACGGCGCTCTTCATCCAAGAAAACAGGCGGTTTCCTCGGCCTAGGCAAATCCTCTTCCTCCGCCGCATCCTCCGCGCAAGCCGAACTCAACGCCCTCAAACGCGTCGCCAAAGGCGAGGCCAGCATCCCCGCCGAGAAACGCATATACCTACACGTCGAAGCCTCGGCCGACACCACAAAAGCGAAATACCCCACGGGGAAATTCTTCTACAATAAAGAGTGGACTGTAGGACGTGTACTGGATATGGCAGCGAAAGCGCTGCAGGTGCAGAATGTGAATAACCGGGGTGGGGGCGAAGAGGAGAAGTTACGGGTTTTCCATGTTGAGGGGGGACGGCTGCTCAAGTTTAGTGAGAAGATTGGGGAGCCGTGTCAGAATGGGAATATGATTGTGCTGTTGAGAGGGGTGGGGAGTGGGGAGGCGCCGGATTTGATTGATTTGTAGATGGGAGGGGGGAGTGGGAGCATTGCATGGCATGGCGTTTTGTGGATGTGTTTTTGCGCTGGAGATACCCTGGTGCTTATGGTGGCATGATTGAATGAATGGATGAGTGATTGTATATCTAAAGACAGCGTGCATATCTCATGTAAGTCGTGATTCAGTATGTCAACTTCCCTTGAGCAAGGAACAACGAGCCCGTCCCAGCTACTCATGAACACAGACGTAGGCTTGATACGATCATTATATTTAGATTTATCCTAATTCGGTACTGATACAGCACTAAGTGGGCGTCGAGCACTTCGAACGCCGGTGCTATCTCCCGTCGCTTGTAGATGCAGAAACCCCAATGTAAACGCCAATCGCAACGCTGTATCGCATGAACCATGCCCTTGGTATATACCCATTGCCCTCTCTGCTTGTGTGCTTGATCGCCTCGAGCCATACGGTCAGCACACGCCGGTGTGGGATGCTTCTGACCTTCCTGGGCGCGTCCCAGTCTCCGCGGCGGAGGTGTATCGTTCGCATCCGTAATGGGGTTTGTGTCGTCGCGCGACGAACGTCACTGTCTGGATCGAATATCGCTCGACGTATGTATCGCAGCACGTATCCATCTCTTGCCACTATTCTTCACCCATTCAGTCGTCCTCGTGCTCCTTATTACTGCACTTCAACCCATGTATCTTTGTCCCCCAACCCACACTCCCGAGGTTATTCGCGCCATCGGAAATAGCGAGGAACTGATCCATGTTTTCGTCGCCGCTGCAGTCGTAATTGCTGTGGTATTATTAGCTGCCACCCTCCAAAACCCGATACAACACAGTAAACTTACTCATAAAACCGACAGCTCCAGTAATCATCCCTATCCAACACAGCCTTGACGTCGTGTCCGCCTACTAAGATACTTTGTACGCGCCCATCGATGCTGTATCCCCTACGTTAGCTTGAGTCCCCAAATGACGCGCGGAAAGACGGGTGTGGTGTGCGCAACATACAGATTATTATCCAGCGAGAGACACTGGTTATTATACGCGTCAACACTGACTTCGCTCAGAAACGAGGGTGCGGCAAAGAGCTGCACTTTGATCTTTGTGCCGCTGATGGTGTCGTCGGCTAGGACTGTGCCTGTCCATGCCGACAGCAAAAGCAGTGTAGACACGGGAACGAGGCGGCTACTGGGCTTCATATCGGCGGCATGCGATGCGTCCGAGGAGTCGCGCAGCGGGTGGTCGTAGGAAGGCGCGCGGTGAGGGCACGGTGGTCGGGGTAAAGCGTGAGGGACGGCGTGCGACCGGCGATGAGGAAAGGATGAAGTCGGTGGTGGATGACGGCAGGTGTGTGGGTCGGGGGTCAGGTGGGCGATGTGGTTGGGCGGAGTGGGAGGGATGCACCGCCTCCTCATTGCCGTTATGACCGCACGGACGTTTGCGACGGGATCGTGACTGCCAATCTCCCTATAACCTCTGCATACATAGCTTGTCTTCACGATGCGGCAATGCGAATGCGCGATATATGTCGTCTCGGTGCTAGACAGACTGCGAGCTTGTGCGATTAAACGGTGCGTATATGGCTAAAGGCTGCGTGTGCTAGTTCTCGAGTCCGGCTTCGCGACTTGACGTCACATGCTATTCCACAACAATATTGCGCCTATATAGCTAGGACGACTTCGGGCCCGATCGTGTTCACTAAGAAGGGATCGAGGGTCTAGGGCTATCACCCCGATGTCCTTATCGCATGCTGTTTATCGCGAGAACTACAAGGCGGTAAATGTGCAGACATGTCGCAGAGCGTTCGATTCTGAAAATGCGGTTTCGACTACCCCGGTACAATGAGTTCCCGAGGGATTGGAGCAGGAGATCGAGCGGACGGTGCTCGCTGTGAAGACGGTATACGAGTAGTCGTTGCTATCATTTCATTATATCTTTTATGCAGTCTAAATGACGATCAGGATTACTGACACACCAATCTAAAACACATTCCTCGTACTGGTGACCTCGAAATCTGTAGTCACCATTACATTATCTTTCCCATCTTGCAAGCGTGACCCATCAGTGGTTCCAGTTGGTGTAGGGCTAGCCTTTCGGTCCAGAAAAGTCAACTCCATTTCATCGTCCATAGTGCCGCCCTGAATGTTCGAGCTGTGCCCGTTGAAGTTGATACCTTTGCTACCAATCGTTTTGCCAGAGCCAGCTTGCAGATAGCCTGAGTTGCTGCGGTTGGATGAGGTAGCGGGTGTAGGTTTGATGATGAGTGCCTTCAAGGACGGGAGCGAGACGACGATGACGGCTGTGCACATCTCGGCCGTGCACCAAAGGTCTGGGGGCTGTTAGTGGAGGATTGGGGAGGGGAGATGGGAAGGGTGACGTACTGCCGTCGGCGTCGGCGATGTCGTAGTCCATGTTGTAGACGATGAAACGGGCGAGACTGATTGCCATGGTGATGGCGCCTAGAGAGAAGATTCCGACCAGGCCGACCTTTTGTCTTCTACGCAGCTTCAAGCAGTTGAAGATGAAGAATGGCAGGCCGAACACTGGGGACAGCGTTAGCTCATAATTTGCAAGGTGAATTCGGGCTACTTACGCAGCAGATCGGTGCCAAAGTTGAGTGTCCAGTTGACCACCAGATTGGAGTACGTGTTCCATGTTGAGTTGAGCTGGTTCTCGATAGACCTTTTGAAAAGTAGATGTTAGCCAAGGAACCACTTGATCGAAGTAAGGGGAAAGGTCGTACCAGTTGTCGGAGATATTTGGCGCGAGAAGAGTATCGCACAGTATGCTCGCAACGAAGCAGGCGATCACGATCGCAGTAGTGGCATAGACTGCGTAACGAAGACGTCTGAAGCCTTGCGGGATCAACCACCAGTAGAAAGCCACCAGCGAAACTTTGGGGAAGTACAACCCCGTGTCGAAGAAGTAGATAGACACGAATACGACCTAGCAGCAAACATCTGTCAGCTCACTCTTCTCGTTGCGTATCTTAAAGGTCATGTTTTTTTTTGACGTACCTTCAGGTATTCGACAGAGTCGCTCCTTGTCTCCTCGTCCAGAGGATGATCAATCAAGATATAAAGCGCTCTCGTGGAACAAGCAAACCATCCAAGCGCGCAGATGAATCCTCCCCATACGAGGTAGTCGGGTAGAGTCAACGAACGGTGCTCCATACAAAGACGGACCCAACATCTTAGGATCGTAACACCCAGTGCCAACACGAGGAGTATCCCCTGGATGACCTGTGGATGTGAGTGAGACTTCAAATCATTCGGACTCGCGTAGTTCTTACGATAGAAGTGACTATCTCCATCGCGGCAACATACACACACACAGTATGTGTGGCCGGTGGAGTTTAAGTTCGCCCCAATGGCAACAAACGGAGAGAAGTGGTGAGTGAGGTCAAGTGCGAACTCTACTTGGGGTTGTTTGACATCTTGACACCTGCATATAGCGGGCAGCGCGAAGCCTAGGGTCAGGGTAGGTTAAAAGGGAGTGGTATGATCCGGCGTCTTGTGCTACACGTCGGAATCATGAGTCGCATAGTTCCAGGCGGCTGGTAGCGTCTGTCCCGTGCTGATCAGTAGTCGATCAACCGGCTCCGCGGCCACTGCGGGTGAGACGAACCCTTTTTTCCTTTTGCTTAACGGGCATGAGAAGCTTCGGTATTCTGCGAATACGAGCTTCGCACTGACGTGACAACGTTGCCCGAACGTCATGAGGTTATCGCAACGTTTGTACGCGCAAGATAGATAGCAGGTATCAACATGCCTCACTCTTATGGCGCCGCGTCTCGGACGTGAGCGGGAACATTCCCCGTCCCGTCCATAATTTATCTTAATCTTGCCGCGAGTTGTACAGTCTCTGTCGTTGGGCAGGCATTATGCATACACGGAACTGACAGAGGGAGCTGAGCAAACAGTGAAACACCAGTACCATACCAACACAACACTAGAAGAAGCCAAAGCAGCTCGAGAACTTCTGAGCCGCGAATCGGGACTCTCGAATTCACAGATAACGTGGTAAGCTAATTGCGGGCGCCGTCACGAAGTGCTTGAGTCCATCAGTGTCCTTGGTTGAGCTTGTCGCGGAGCTACCGCACGCTACAGAGTCTTTCTGGGATATCCTCGTGGCTTCTGCCCAGCCGGTCCAGTTTTGCGTTGAGACAGCCTCGTGGCGATGGACGACGCACGCTTGACTCGCGGCAGGGTCAGATAGCAGTCCAACGACTTGGCGATTTCGCGGGGTTGTCTCCGATCAGCATGCAATCCCTCGGAGTGGTCGCGGTCGACTTTCCCTCGACGTTGTCGGTCCTTCTTCACTCATGAAGCGACTGGGAACCTGCGTGCGCGTCTGACACGCCGTAGGCTAAATGTCTTTATTTTGCGATCGAAGGCGTTCCGTAGCGCCGTGGTGGATTCCTTGTTTCTCCAAAAGCCCCGACCCTAGATTCCACAATCATCGCGCACTGATCTACAGATCTCTGTGGAGTGGGCCAACGGACCCGTGGAGATGGCCTGGATCAGAGGTCGAGGGTACAGTACCCTTGGCAAAATCAGCGTCTGGCGTCGCAGCCATGCTCCGACCCTCCAGGGGCTCTACGCTAGAGGGGAATGACGCGACATCAGCAAACCTTATACAGTAGGGCCAACTGTGCCACTTTGATATCTAGATCATGTCAATAGGCTTACAGATTTCCAGATAAATGAGCTTGGTATGGAGCGCGAGATTTCTCGGCACAAGATATCTCGGCAAAGTCAAGAACATGATGCGCGACTCTTGATCGCGCCATTCTGGTAACTCGCCTTGAGAGGGGAGCGCAAACTGGTGACGCTCGTATATCCTCCTTGGGGACAAGATAAGATCCAGGTATCGTCGCGATGTAAGAGCAGGATGTGGTAGAAAGCGGTCCAACCCAGCCCGTCACGCAATGCAGGCCATCGCAGCTTCCTAGCTTAAGACGACGACGGGCTGATTTCATCAAGAGGATTCGAGCAGTTCAAAGGTAGCTCTTTTCAACCATGGGAGCCGATAGGAGACGTTCGATGCGATACAGAAAAGATGGCGGTGGTCCTGGTGTCCTGGAGATTATGGACGGCATGGCTTTGGTGATGGTGGCACGCACGAAAGACCTGGTCAAAGCTCCTTGCTGAGTAACTGCACCCGTGCACTCGTCCCGATTCATCCCTCCTCAGCGGAAGGGACCATCATAGGGCTTCCAGCATGTACAATGTCACTGAGGCTCTCTTCGCCGATATATCTTCACTGCCTCAGAATTGAGCCGCCCTCGAGACGCCCTTGTCGTGGCTGCGTCACCGCTTCGTTGCTTCCTGCTACTTGGTCCGACCCTCCCGCAATGCCGGTCCCCTTAGCAGCCGCACCGCAATGGTGTATACGACAATAGCAACGAGGCTCGCGCTCGCCCACGTCCCGTAAGACTGAAAGTATGTGAGGTCCCTCTGCTTGTAGCCAGCAATTTGCATCGACGTCGTTCGCAAAAGCCCGCTGAGAGAGCCAATGACCAGATAGTCCTTCAGACCAACATTGGCAAGATCCATCTTCAATGCGCGCTGATATGGTGGAAAGGAACGCGTTGATGGAGGATGGGTAATCAATTAACGACTCAGCAGTGGCTTGGAAGGTTCTGATGACAAAATTTTCCGCGGCTATGGCATCTAAACGATCGAGATAAGAGTGGTGGATGTAGGCTTCGGGATTTGGGTTCTCCATGCAGGGCTGAGGCACTCCTAGCTTGGCAACCTGAGAACAAAGAAACACCCACCGATCACTTTTCATATCGGCGCTACGGCATGTTGACAATGCTCCCCACGACAAGAGAGAAGTTCACAAACGACGAGCGGCGGAACAGAACGTTGACGCGACATCTATGGCAGCCGAATTGAGAGCATCCCGAAGTTCTCCGCCCACGTGCTGCGTTCACGAACCTAATTCGCTTATACCGCATGCTCATCTCGTACTTCCAGCCAAAGTCCTTCAGAGGCTGCGATGAACGCCCCTTTGCGGCCATGATCCCTGTGTTGGACGGCTTTCCGTGCGCCGGCACCACAGCCCGCCTGCGCCTTTGTCAGGGTCTCGGAAGCCAGTCTTCCACCCGGTAGGAATGAACGCCTGAAATGTCACTTCTAGTGACAAGGCTGGATTAAAGCATGCTGACAAGCAATCAAACATCAATGCCGGGAACACTTTTACCCCGCGCTCTCCTAGCATCCCTCACCACCTGGCAGCGCTTCATCGCAGCCAATACAGCTACATCAATCTCGAACAAAGAGCTTAAGAAACAATGGCGGTGCAACAAGAAGAGCAGCGATATGCAGACGGCTTTGCTGAGTACGGCAACTTCTATGGCGGAGCATCCTTCGAATACCTTGCGCCCCACCCGTCGATATCTCCAACAATAACAGGGAAGGCTGACGAGAATGTCACTTATCTGAACCATACTCACAGAGTCTCGCAACAGCGGCAGGAGGCAGCAAGTCCTCCGTTGGCATCTTCCATTACTGGGTCTGGGGCCAGTATCGCTATGCAGCCACTCACAGCCGATGGCATATCTCTCGAGTCTGGCAACGTCTTCTCACCAATGCGCGAAGGACCACTACTATCGCATAACCCTCAAATGGAGCCCTTTTCCGAGCCACCAACCGATGGATCCTCCCGACCTCCAGGAAGCGAAGGCTCGCAAGCTGTTCGGCCACAATTCCCACAACGCGCGTCGAAGTCTTCTCCACCACAGCCTTTACGATTTCTGAGACATGCATCAACAGTCCCTTCTACTCCTCCGATGTCCTGGGGAAGCAGCGATATCACTGAAGATGGTCTGTCAGACAGGATACAATCCATGTATATCGCTTTTGATCATCCTTCGCCTTCCACTTCGACACCACAGCCACTGAAGGTCGTCCATGGCATCTCTGAGCGCGTGAGCACTGGCTACATGGCGAATGGTAATCGCAGCTCTAGTATGGGCTCATCCGTATTGCCAGATATACCTGGCGGTCTAGATCAGTCATCACGAAGAAATATCTCTATATCCACCACGCAAAGTATAGAGAGTGAGGCATCCGACATGAGTCTCAGCGATGCTCGAGCTGAGATACTGCGCAGACTGAGCAGGAAGGAGCCGCCATCAGACCGGAAGGGTGCATCTCCTTTCAAGAAGAGCTTCCTACTCAAAAGAGCGGCTACTACGCCAAATCCAGCTAGTAGTCCATCGCAAAACGACCTGACCGATATCCTCGAAGAAGCTGCTGCAGAGGGTAGTATTTCACTGGTCAGGGCAGTCATCAGTATGGGAGCTGATCCTATTTATCGATCAACTGGTAAATTGAAGAAAGTGAAGCACGAGGCCTTAGCGAAAGCTACCATGAACGGACGAGCCAGAGTGGTCGACTATCTCTTGAGAGAGGGTGCCACTTACGGAGAGGCAACGAAAAGAGAAGACTACACTCCAATGGATCGCGCGCTCTTGGCGGCTGCCTATAAGGGACACGCAGACCTCATCGATTGTCTTGTACATCATGGCGCAAACCCAATGGTCGAGCAATGGCCAAGAGAGATGTATGACGCGCAGCACTATTGGAACGAAGTACAGGTTCGCGTTACGAAGACTAGCTTCCTTGATGGCCTATCGAAATGGAAGAATGTCGATCGCGGTATGAGTACCCTGAAACTCGTCATGCAACATCAAAACTTCGATCCCACAGCCTTCGTTGCCGGGGCATTCGACAACAAGAGCGAAACAAAGAACGCTGGTGTCACAAATCGCCCGTGGCAGACGACGTACGAGTACTCTGTTCTGTCTTGCTTCATCCGTGCCGGATGGGCAGATGCGGTGGAAGAGATGTTAAGCATGAAAGGCATGCCGAGGGACTACGAGAAAGAAGACGATGTTTTGTTGCATCAAGAAAAGCTTACAAGACTCGTATCACCAATTAACGCATTGACGAAAGAAACCTGGGAGAAGCGACCGGAAGACGCACTTCGTATACTAAGGCTACTGATCGACAGAGGCTTCAATCTATGTCTCACGCAACGGACAGCCACAGATCTGGGCCCAAGGACAGCGCTTAGCCGTGCGATCTCAGCAGACGCTGCACAGGCGGTCGAACTCATCCTGCAGACCAAAGGCAGTTTGCTACGAGAGGAAATCTCCTTCCGACGAAACAAAAAGGAGACCAAAGCTTTACCACTCGCCACTGCTCTCTCACTGGACTCGCTGGAAACAGCTCGCGTACTTCTCAGAGCAGGCGCACATCCCCGCGACCCAGCTTTCGAAAATATGAATGTACTGCAATTCGCGGCGTACCAAAACAGTCCGACCAACACTACAATGCTCGAAGAGATGATCGGCCTCGCCCCAGAACTAACATACGACGCCTTGAGCTACGCCATAAAGGGCTCCAATAAAGATGCAGTGCGCGTCCTTCTCAACGCCATCTCTGCAGCAGCCCTGCGCGAACAAATCGCCGCTCTACCACCCATATACGACATGCTCCTCCACTGCACTCCCCCCACCAAACCAGAAGTTCAAACCCAGTATCTTGAGCTCATCGACATGGTGATCCAATGGGATGTCGGATATGCGTTGCAGCGACCCAGGCTTTCGGCGATTTTGTCGGCGATTCGCAAAGACAACTACATCGGTATGGAGAAGTTACTCCAGAACAGCGTGGTGGACGGCAGGAGTTTGGTCTTGAACAGCAAGGCGCAGCCGTGCGGCGAGTTGGGAACATGGACTATGCTCGAGTGCTGCGAGTTGACGGATAGGAGTTCGGAGTGGTTGGGTTTGCTGAGGAGTTATGGGGCGCCGCTGTATCATTGATACTTACTGATATCCTGCGTGAAATGCCGAATAGCTGCTTCAACCTCGGGCTTCCGTCCCCATTTCCCCTTGTACTTGCCACCTTGCTGCTTAATCCTCTCTCTCTTCGTTTCAGCAACCCATTCTCCGCGGAACCTCTGTCTGGGCTTTGCTTCTCCCTCTTGTGCCATCTTCCTCTTCGTGCTTCCTTCCCGTCCGTTGACATGTCCTTGGTTAACTGGATTGGCCGCGACCCATTCCTCGAGCTGCGGTCTGAGCTTGGGGCCCCAGACATGTTCACCAGCATCCAGATCATCATACGGGATCGCAGGGGTATCCTCCGGGAACGGAGAAGGCTGGAGCACGAAATTGGCTTGCACTTCGCGCTGAAGCGCGACCATGTGCGAAACGGTACCGCAAGCGACACCCAGATCGTGCGCAAAGCTGCGAACGTAAAAGCCAGAACACACCGTCAATCTGATCCGTACTGCAGGTGCTGGAGCCGGTTCCTCCTCGCCGGGGAAGGCGAAGTAATGCTGACCCGCATCATACCATTCCAGTAGATCACACCTCTTCACTTGCATCTCCCTACTTTCCAACGCTCGAGGCAACTCCTTGCCCTGTCGCACATACTCGCAAGCCTTGATGCCGTTGATCTTCAGCGCTGAGTACACCGGTGGGACCTGCTGGATGGTTCCTAGAAAGTTGGGCAGTTGTTCCTCGACAAGCTGACGAGTCACGTGCGAGGCGTCTGCTCTTGTCCTCATAGTTCCAGTACAGTCGTAGCTGTCGGTACTCATACCGAATAGAATGGTGGTGTCGTAGCTTTTGTCACATGCTAGGTACTGTGAGAGCGATCTTGTGCCACGCCCGATTCCTACGATGAGCACGCCGGAGGCAAGGGGATCGAGCGTGCCGCCATGACCTAGGCGGAATACTTGGTCGGAGGATTTGCTAGTGCGTTTTGGTTGGTGCTTGCGAAGTGGCGCAAAGGTAGCGGATGAAGCGAATGTTGACTGGAGTTTGAGAAGTACGTCTGCTGAAGAGACATTCGCAGGCTTCACCACGGCTATACAGAATCAGCAACCAGGTGTGAATGGGAAACGATTGGGCTACCCACCGAAAACACCTTCTAGCACTTTCTCGTGTTGCTCCACGATGGCTTTGTCGTTCTCGTCTTCCATGGTGTTGCAGGTCACGTTATGTCGCGTCGTGAACTTCCGGTCCTGTTGCGCTAGAGGGAAGAATTGTCTAGATCGCGGGGCTAGCGCGTTCTGAAGTTTGCCCCACCTCACGCCCTACGCCTTGCATGCCTCGCAATATCTAGCAGTCGGCCAGAGACAGCCCGAGCTTCTTTGCGGTGTACTGCATTCGCTTGCTAACCTAGATCTATACGCGATCACTTGGTAAAGGTTGCATCGGTAGCGGCGCCGACTTCGGGCTGACGCCTTCATCCTACATCCATTTCCAGCCATCGTCGTCATTGCCAAAACAACACCCGCGACTTCTGGAGCCATGGATCATCAACAAGTGAACAACTGGAACTTCCAATCATGGAACGAAGATACGATCGACCCTTCATGGTTCGACAACTTCCTCGCTACAGATGTCGGCCAGGGTGCGACTAACGCTGCACCTGATGCTCCTGCCGCATTCAGCATCGACGACGACTTGGCAATCGACCCAAACTTCCAAGACTTTACGTTGGAAGACACATTGCAACCATTGAGTGGTATGACTTCACCAAGTTATCCATTCGACGCGTACCAGCCGACTGAGTTTCACGAGCGCCCACAACCGCAGCGTCATCACACACTCCCCCGCCGTCGAAGCAAGTACTTTAAGCGAAGATCAACGGGCACTGTCAGCCCGATGGTGATACCGAGTGGAAGTCCTCGACACGAAGAGGGTCAGTCACTGGCCATTCAGCGCTGGCGGAACTCGCCGCCTGAAGACGAGGCCGCATCTCTGTCGGCCATCTACCATGCCTTGGAGGACAGACCCATAGGCCATTCACCACGTATCAGTCGGCCTTCCAGCGGCGATGCCTTCCGCAAGTATCGCGGCCCTTCCTCTACCACAAGTCTCGATAGCGCCGCAAGCGAATCCTCATTACGATCCGCGAATTCGAGCCGTTCCGCTACGTCGCAATCGAAGCGTCGCAGTCAAGCCAAGACAAGAAGCAAGGGAAGAGTCAGGGGCAATATGCTGGACCCTGATCGTATATTCAAATGTACTTTCTGCTGCGACACCTTCAAGCACAAGTACGACTGGAAGCGACACGAGATATCGCTGCATCTAAACCTCGAAAGCTGGATGTGCACGCCACACGGAGCTTCTGTGGTGCTACCTCTTACGGGTAGAGTACACTGCGCCTACTGTAGTGCACTGGATCCAACACCCCAGCATCTGCAGAAACACAATCATGCGGCATGCACGGACGGCAATAACAGCCCGCGTATTTTCCACCGCAAAGATCACCTCACACAGCACCTTCGTCTAGTCCACGGACTGGAAACACTACCTCTCATCGACGACTGGAAACTTGAGACTCTGCCAGTAAAATGTCGCTGTGGTATATGCAACACCAATCTAAGTAGCTGGGATGAGAGAGCAGACCACCTCGCCGCACATTTCAAAGAGGGCAAAACCATGGCCGATTGGAAAGGGGATCACGATTTCGAACCAGCTGTCGCTGCCCGTGTCATCAA
This sequence comes from Alternaria ethzedia, assembly GCF_023757985.1. Taxonomy (NCBI): domain Eukaryota; kingdom Fungi; phylum Ascomycota; class Dothideomycetes; order Pleosporales; family Pleosporaceae; genus Alternaria; species Alternaria ethzedia. The sequence continues at coordinate 277,734 of NW_026056215.1, read as the reverse complement.
CGCGTTTCCGCCCTACCTACTTGCCGAACAAGCGAAGACCGTTGTACCCTTCTCTGCCACGAACCCCGGATCCATCGACCATACAAAGCAGATGATATCGCAGATCCAACGGGAAGAGTTTCAACGGGAAGAAGAGCCAGTACAGGAGTCGCCGAAAGAAGTCACTCAGACACCTGACCATCAAGCTTTTGAAGATTCTTTAGAGGCTCTTCGAAACCTTTCTACGCAGCACGACTATGACTTCGCAAAGGTTCTGACGCGCCATCTTAGTCGCTTTGCGAGACAGCAGATGTTGTCGGGTATTATACCGACGGATGAGATGTTTCAACGCGAGTCGCGGAGGTTGTTATACCAAGATGCGGATGATGCGGTGAGGAAGCGAAACGATCCATTATATACCAGACAAATGCTAACATCTACGATAGTGGAACCAAACAGTAGCAGACAACCCGAACTGGTTACAAGACTTCCGCCGTCGTAGTGGGCTCGAAGGAAGTCCTAGCACATGATATCAATGCCACCTCAGCGCGATACCCAACAATTCCTCTACCTGTTCTTTAAACTCTTCGTATGACATATCGCGATCTCGAGATATTACGCCCGCCTCCCATCAGATGGTACCACCTTGTAGAGTCACTAGGTCTTTGAGGTAAGACAGATCAATGCTGCTCACCTCCCCGGCTGCCTCGAAGAAGCGCAAGGCGCGATTACCAGTCCAGCTTGGATTCTCGTCGCCTACACCGCTGTGAGCTTTTCTGCGATAGCTAAGACGCCATCCAAGGAATTGATCTTACCAATCCAGTGCCCAGCCTTTGGAATTAACTCAGCGACAACATCATCGCCAACCTGTAACCAAACTTCTTCCAAGAGCGATACAGGCCCAAAGCTCGCCTCACCACCCAGCGCCAACAACGGCATCTGCAACCTATGCCCACTGCTAAACACGGAAGTAAAGTACGCTTCATCCTCCCACGCCGCCGCGAAGTATTCCATACCGCTCCTCAGAAATCCCGGTTTCGAAATCTCATTCGTATACCGCTGCAGATGGTCTTCACTCACCGCCGCCGTACCGGAATAACTCGCGTGAAAGAAATACCAGCTCAACATCTGTTTCTCGCGATCTCGAATGAAGAATTCGGCTGCATCGGGCACGGCAAAGAAGGCGAGCTGCCAGTTCTGGTACAAGCTGGGACTCTGAACGGTCAAAGGGTAGCCGTAGCCGGGGAGAACGTATTCAGCGAGGATAATGGCTTTGACAAGCGAAGGATGTTCAATGGCGAGTGAAGTCGCTAGTCCTACACCCTTATCGTGCGCGAAGACATATGTGGATGAGATGTTGAGGTAGTCTAGAATGGCTTTGAGATCTGCGCCCGCGGCTGCAGCAGTGTAGTTCTTGGAAGTGGGGATGGACGAGTCGCCACATCCGCGGATGTCTGGGGCGATTACCGTGTCTGCTTCCATATTATTATTCGATGCTCTCATCAAGTATGGTGTGCGAAGACATGCAGTTTTGCGCTAGGATGGGTCCGATGGTATGCCACGTCAACGAGTGCTGGGGAAAGCCATGCACGAGCAAGACGGGCGGTCCTTCGCCGTGGTAGCGAAAGTGGATCGAGACATCATCGAGTTGAATGCGTTCGTGTTGCCAGTCGTCAAAATTCGACAATTGCGCGAACGTAAGCTGCGGTATAGCGAATGCAACAGCGCTGATGATGGTAGTGAGCTTCATACTGCAGGGTAGAGAGATCCGCCGTAGGTTACCAGAACACCGTCAACATGCGCAGCTTTATCTATCTTCACATTCCCGCAGTCGTCGATACCTTGAAGGCCATGCATTAGGTCTCATACGCCTTCTTGGCTCGAAGCGCTGTTGCTTTACTGCTCTTTCCTATTGCGCTACTCGGTCGTCTTGGCAGGGCACGAGAAAGCTGACTGAGCTTACACAATGCATCGGACTTAAGCATGTAGCTTAGTAAACAGGATGCGTCGCCAAGTCGGGGCGGGCAAATGTTTGGAAGATGCGCACAGTCGGGGTAATAGTTGGCAGAACTCATGTGTGGTCTACTAGATTTGCTCTAGATGCTCTCTGCCAAGGGCGCCCATGTCTTGTCATACCATGGACGCCGCCACGGAAAGCAACAACCTCATATTGAATGATCTGAAACCCATGAGAGGGTACGGGACTGCTGGTTGGGTCGTGGGGAGGATGCGATTGGGAGTGGTGCAACGAGTCAAGCTCAAACTCGGTCCACAAATACCATCGCATTCTGGAAGGGAATTTCGAAGCTAGAAGTCTACATCATCTCAGAGACTATCTACGTATCAACATTTAGTAGCGCGTATGCAGCAAAGTCTCCTTGAGCTGCGCTCATGATACAAGGCGGAGCCTCCGCTTCTCGACAAAATTGCAGGATGGCAAGCAGACATTCAGCAAGCACACGAGACCCTTGGTTCAATAGAACCTGTGAGCTCTGTCCATTGCATGCCTTCTGGAAGGGCCCGCTGACATCTACATCAGACCTTCTTGACCTCGGCAAAGCAGGAAGCTTTCGTTAACCCACCGCCAGTCCTCGGACTACCACCACCAGAACAGCCGAGGACGTCCCACGATATCTCCACCACAGACACACTACGCTCACGTCCAATCGATTTTCATTACGTTACGAAGGTTATGGTCATTACGCACGAAACCTCACTGCTTCCCCGAAGCTTTACGAAGCACCCGCACCAAGCAGCTGGACCTATAACTTTCACTAAGGACCCTACGATAAAGTGCTCGTCGACGCATGCGCGGCGCCACAACGCAAATTAAGAGGACCTATGGACCCATGACTTGTCTGATCGCCTGATCAATCTTCTCATCAATCTCCTCTTTGTGTTCAGAGAAATAATCCCCGACGAAAGATGCTACTTCTTCTTGCGTATAACAACCCCCTTCTGGGAGACAATACTACGACGGCATCAGTATATCACACAAAAGGTGCTTTTGCAATCTAAAACATACCTCTGCAGCTGGCGTAGCTTTCACCACCGCCTTGACTTGCGGTGCACAGGCAGCGAGTACGTCAGCGATAAACCCCAGGATATACACCGCCGCGACAGTGAAGATGAGGAGCTTGATGGTAAGGAGGACGAGGTCGATCTTCGTCTTTCGCGTTTCTTCGTCGAATTCTGCCTGGATCCTTGCGAGCTCACCGTCGTTTTTCTGAGCTTCCAGGTCCAACTTGAACTGCTGTTCTGGTGTTCGCGTGCTGGTGGCTGGAACACGCCATGATAGCTCTGGGGTCGCGGTTGCGGTATAGGCCGGGAGGATGTCCTTTTCGTTGAACATGGTTGCGTCTACTGTGGATGTATTTGCTTGGTAGAGTGGGTGATAGACGAAAGATTTGAGTGGGAGTTTGAAAGTGGTATGAAGGAAACAATTTTGGGACGCGAGTGCAGGCTTTTTTGTAGAGCAGGCGCGCGGGCTGCGCCTCGTCGAGAACCGTGGTTGGCATTCGCGCTACGACACGGTCAGTACCCTTATGACTTCTACCAACGTTTATTCGCTCAATTAGATGATGGCAGCCTAGCAGGAAATCTGGTTCTATTTCATGGTGCCCAGGAAGCCGAAGGTCTACAGTCGTGCCTCATCGAATGACTGGCATCGACACCCACTCTAGAACTCGTGATCTTGCCCCAACATGCCCACCTGAAACTAAGCTGCGTGCTTTGTATAGATCGAAACTTCTTAGTCTGGGTCGCTATGTTCCAGGTCCGCAGCAATGTAAGGAATTTCGGCGCCCTCCTCGACCTGTGAAACGTCTACGATACCCTCCTTCATGGACTCCGCAGACCTGCGATGGCGCTTCAGTTGCACTTGGGCACGCGCGTCCAAGCCAACATACTCTTGAAGTGGGTTTGACTCAACAGTATTGGCCATGTGGTAGCTATAGTACTGTTACTTTGAGACTTCGAGGAAGAGACGTGGTTACCATACATGAAGCCGTGACCCTCCATTGGGTGGAAGTCTTTGACGATGGTGCATCCCGCAGTTGCCGCGACTAGGGCCCTGACCTCCGCTGCTTTCGCGCTGTTCGCAGGGCCATCTCTTCCTCGGACGATGACCTATCATGGTTAGCACTCGGTACGGCGATTGAGTGTAACTTGTATTCTTACTGTCCAGAGATAGTGATCTTTTGGTACCGCGGGCATGATGTTGTAGTTGATATTCGGATACCTGGCGGCGGGAGGGGCTGGGTAGAGGTAGTTATTTGTGATGGCGATTAGATTTGCTGTTAGGTAGTAGAGTTGAGAAGTCAAGATTACTTGGATAAATTGATATCTCACATCTAGCCGTTTGCGAAGATGCGGAGCCCGGTCTAGGCAGCCAGTATCTTACGCGCCTTTACCTCGCGCTTTGCGGTGTGACCATGATCGAATCTTCGTTCGCATAGAGCGACACTTAGACGAGGGTAATGCGATTCATGACATGTGCCATTCAACAGGCGTGACTCTATTTCTGCTCTATGACTCGGATTGTGTACCTCAAATTGAACCATTTCAAAAAGACATCGTGATGACCGCAAAAGAGCTTTGCAGTCGTGCATTGAGCTTGTCGCTCATTGTAGCTGCCAGGGTGGCCGTCCAAGGTGCTCGCGTCATGAGCACTGAAGGCAGCGCCGACCTTAGCCATACCGAGCTATACTACGCACTCCAGGTGCCAAGGCAAGTGACAAGTCATGGAGGTTGCGAAGTCGGCGATGCGAATGGTGATGAAAAGGAAAAGGGTGTGTCGCTTGCAGTTGCCGTGCAATGAGCCGTTCAGCTACCCCGGATTCGTTACGCCAACTATGACGCTTCGGTCGATCTTCACCCCGCATGTCGATTTGTCCTCCAACACGAACCCACTAAACCACGCGCAGCCCGCGTCACATGCACACCCGTTGCATCAGCATATTACTACGACTAAATGATAGCCCAATTGACGAATCATATGTGCTGTCAGGTCGCCGTAAGGTGTTGATCTCTACAGCGGGCCGACATTCCTGCACGGTTGTCGGCAACCGTCCCTCGGTTAGGTGGTATGGGTGTGCTTTGGTGTGTCTTCGTCGCATGGCGGACGTTGGACGACGTACATGGCGCGAGCTACCCCGGCAGATGCTTGGGAGTACGGGCAAGCTTCATATAAGTGGAAGCTTGGGGCCCCGCAGCGTTGCTTGTCGTCTCTTGTCGCTGCGCCCTCACCTTGACCACATTTCAGCTTGACGCCATCGCATTGCCTACGTCGAATCGATAATCGCATAGTTCGCTCGACGCGCACGACAATGGCCGACGACCGAAAACCTTCGATCGAGCATATCTCGGATGACAAAATCGCGCCTACTACTCTGGAAGCAGGAAATGGGGTCGTCGATGGGCATCGGAAGCTGGTCCCACCGCCGTTGGTGGCTGCTATGAGTGCCGAGGAAAGAATTGAAGCAGAGAAGAGGATGCGACGGAAGATCGATACGAGATTGTTGCCGATGATCATCCTGATGTATATCATGAGTATGTCTTGGTAGATGGCCGCGGGTGGGCAGCGCTAATAATGCCCAGATTACCTCGATAGGAACAACATCGCTGCCGTTCGCCTAGCAGGTCTTCAAGACGAGCTGGAGCTCACGAGTGTACAGTATCAAGTATGTGATGCTGAAATCACCAGCAAGTTCGTCACTAACTCGAATAGACCACCGTTTCCATCCTGTTCGTCGGCTACATCCTCATGCAGATCCCGTCAAATTTGTTAGTAATATCCATGTACGAACTGTATGTGAGACAAATACTGACTTCGTACACTCATCTTTAGGTTCCTCAATAAGACCGGCAAGCCCGCCATCTATCTTCCCACGTGCATGATCATCTGGGGCATCATATCGGGTGCGACTGCTGCATGCCAGAACTTCGCAGGACTGGTGGTGTGTCGTTTCTTCCTGGGATTTATCGAAGCCGCATACTTCCCAGGATGTCTGTTCTACCTCAGCGCTTGGTACACGAGGAAGGAGCTGGGTCTGAGAACGGCGGTTCTTTACTCTGGAAGTTTGATCTCGGGCGCCTTCGGTGGGCTCATTACCGCCGGGATCACGAGTAATATGGATGGCACGCAGGGCTTGAGAGCGTGGCGCTGGGTGTTCATAATCGAGGTAAGTATCGTACGCGCCGAGCTGGATATCTGGGATGTTAGCTGATCCTTCAGGGTATCATTACCGTCGCGATTGCCTTTGGCGCTTTCTGGATCCTACCCAACTTCCCTCGAACAACTTCCTGGCTCACAGAGGAAGAACGCCAACTCGCCGTCTACAGGCTCCAGGAAGACGTTGGCGAAGACGACTGGGTCTCAGCAGAGTCGCAAACCTTCTTCCACGGCCTAAAGCTTGCGTTACTCGATATCAAGACTTGGGTGCTTACAATCATGCTTCTAGCAAACGTATCATCGGCCAGTGTTACCAACTTCTTCCCAACAGTGGTCAAGACGCTAGGATACCCAAACATCGAGACACTTCTGTTAACAGCGCCACCTTATGTTCTCGCAGTCATCACCACCTACCTCAACGCCTGGCATGCCGACCGCACCGGCGAACGATTCTTCCACATCGTCCTCCCTCTCTGCGTCGGCGTAGCAGCCTTCATCCTTGCCGCCGCTACCACTGCAACAGCACCTCGCTACGTCGCCATGATGCTGATGGTACCTGGTGTATACACTGGATATGTCGTAGCTCTGGCCTGGATCTCCAACTCTTTACCTCGTCCGCCAGCGAAGAGGGCGGCTGCACTGGCTTTCATCAACGCGATCAGTAATACGAGCTCGATCTATGCAAGCTACATGTATCCTCAGCCAAAGAGTGGTCCGGCGGATTTGACGGTTCCCCTGAGTGTGGATTGCGCAACTGCAGCACTGGCCATTATCATGGCGGTCATTATGCGCATTATACTGGGGCGGCTGAACAAGAAACTTGCTCGTGGAGAACACGTTGAAGGAGCAATCAACGCTGTCCCTGGGGTTGGTGCCGAGAGAGGTTTCAGATTCTTGATCTAGAGACTTGGAAACTGGAGATTGTAGGGTAGTGAGTTGGATATAGAGACGATTAGCAGGATTGTGCATCGATTGGTCCCCCTGTTTTACTTCTTTGCCACCCCCTTCTCCCGTCACCTCACTGGATGACGACGCGTACAGGTGCTGAGACAACAGTTCCCCTCTTCAAATTGCTTTTCCTCAGTGTCTCAATCAGAATTACTCGTGATACATGTGTGAAGGCTGGTGAGTGGCTGGATGTTGACTTGGCGAGATACTGGAAGGTTCCATAGCGTCATCGGCCCGAACGAGGCTTAGCGTCCATCACGAGCTTTGGCCACCCAGGCAGCGCGTCGCGCGACGACTCACCACGTTTTATCGCAGCCCATCCCAGCAGCACATCATCCGTCGAGGATTCAGCAGCACATTCGTACGACACATCACTATCGGCCCGCTTCACCAGAGTTGCCAATACACCTTTTCACTGCCAGGGACCATAGAGTGAACGCCTTGCGATAGCTAGCGTCACACTCTGTTAGCACTCTGTGCACACACGATGCACCTCCACGCGACCACAGGAACAGCGCCGATTATTCAACGCAGACCTTGATCACTTTCGCGTCGGGGATCGCACAACATCAATCACTTCGATACTGTGTAACTTTCGAAGGTCCAATCAATACCATCACTCAAGGCAACCACGCGTTGTCAGCTGACGCCACCCGCATATCTTCTGCAAACTTCAAAAGTTCAACTTGGAGATCAACCTCATTATGGATTTTTCAAACAGTGCCTTTAGGGCCATGCCAAACTCTAAAGTCTCCGACGACACGATGTCTCACGCAAATCTTGTAATGGCATGTCGATGGGGCTGGACGAGCACCCCGGACGAAGGAGCAAACAACCCCTTCGCCTCTTCATCTACCTCGCAACAAATACCCGCTTCTACATTCAATAACATCCGGACCAAGCGGTTTGCGCCGTGCCAAGGCCGTCTCTATCACCAGCTACTCTGCTCTCACCGTATCCGGACGGATCTGGTCGAGGACTGTGGCGAAAACTGCATCGATCCTTATGGCGACACGGTTGACGCTGCCTTCATTTGCAATGAGTGCATCCAAGCAGAAGCAGCGAAGATTTGGGAGCAACGGCAAGCGGCGCACAACACGACCTACCCTCCTATGGGACAGATGAGTAAGGAGCAGTACGAGCAGTGGTATGCCGAGCACCGACAGCTCGAAGCAGAGTTCTCGCGCGACCAGCGAGTATACGAGTTGGAAATTAAAGCAAAAACACGACCGAGCAACATTTGCTCTGCCCTGGAAGCTAGCAAAGAGGAGATGGACTTTGCGACCGAGCTTGACACATTATCTCTTTCTTTGATGGCGTCAAATAACTCAAACGCCGAGCAAGCACAATACCAGCCTCAGGGACGTACCCGAACGAGCTTGGCGACAGATCCTGATGAGCAGCTCCATTGGAACTTGAACACGCTTGCTTTGGATCGCGGCGCATGTGGTATTGAGTACTCGCAGCCGAGTAGTGGAGTGTCTCCAACACGGCAACTGGACCCGGAGGAGTTGTGGAGGAAGCCACGGAATTGAGAGCTTGTAAAGCAGTGTTGTTGGCGTGTAACTTGTCGTGTTGATTAGCGATTGCATAAGTTTGGCGTCTGGAAAACTCCGCGCATGTGGAAGTGTTTGTGTAGGACTTTTGTGTAAGCAATACATGTCTTGTCTAGCAACTCTGCTATCTAAAAGGGCCAAAAGTCTACTTGTACCGCGTTTTCCAGTGGTTTGCATGAAGCTGCGCAGCGACGCGAAGATTGTGGATCGATGTGGGGTATAGTGATGTGTCAGAGCATTAGCACGACGCGCACTGCCCCTCATGTGAAGAAAGCACACATTCTATAGGAGGACTGCTTGGCTGTCCATTGAGAGGGCGTTCTAGATCACAAAGATCGGCTTCCAGACTGCTGCTTCATGTGCAGCGTTCAAGTACATGGTTTTTGCGTGTCCGAAATTCTTCATCGAAATACATTCGGAGCCTTGGCGCAATGGTAGCGCGTTGGTTTTCGGTCAGAAAGCATAAACACCAACCCAAGATAGGGGTACAAAGTGAGTGAATGTCACAAAAGTGAATGCGATCGCTCTGTAAGCAGACTCGACTCATTCACCTATGCGCCACATCAACGCTTGCTCCTCTTCGCTTCGCCGATCACATCCTGCCCACGATCGTGCTTTCTCACAGCGCTGTCCTGGCTCTTATCCCAAACATCTTTTTCCTCTATGATAGTCTTACGGAGCACTACCAGCGCTTGAAGTAAGCTAGTGTGATAATCATTTTGTAATTGAACTTGCTGGAAGTCTGTGGCTGCATCCTCGCTTGGTAAGATGTCGTCTACCTGCATCTTGCCCAGGTCATCTTCTGCAGCAATGATGAGTTTGTTCAATTCCCTGACTATTGGGCTTATAAACTTGTCTTGTACTGATTGCCGAGTGATGATAAACCAGATCCGGTCAAAGATGGCGACGTCGCTTACACCACCCTGCTTGTACTCGTGGATGTCGGACCGGTACAGGACTTGCGATACCGTATTCACAGCTTTGGCCATGTCTGGTGTCATTGGTGAAAGGTAACGGATGCACAATGGCCAGTATGATCTTAGATTGAAGAGGTCGACATGCAGCGGAAGAGGCTCAGGGGCTTGCAGAGAAGTCTTTCGTTCCCGCAATCTCTCGTGTTGTGTATAGTCGTCGGCCAGCCATAGTAGATCCCTTGCTTCGGCTAGCCAAGGCTCATTGCTTTCGTCTCCTGGAACAAGCCCTGGGATGATGTCCTGGAACTAAAGGGAATTAGAATATTCCGTCGTTATAAAAAGAAGATAGACTCGCCCATGACAGACTCTGCTTTGAGTGACTCCTTATGGTCTCGATGATTTCGCCACCATCGGACGCAGTCTTGACGGCTTGAAACAACTGCAGTTGATCTTGACTAGTCATACTTTCCGAGATACGCCGTTGCGTTCAACAAAAGGATGTGTAATTGGAAGGAAATAGGAATTCAGCCAGAGAGACTAGGCCAACAATCTCATGCAAAAGCAATCCGTTTGTGAACGCGGCCCGACGATGCTTCCATCTATCTAGAGACAAAAGAAGGAAGCCCGCCCTCATTACGCAGTGATCCACTGTTTGTGGGCGCAGCTTGATGGCACTAAGGTGTATTCAGCGTTACATAGCAAATGCGTATGCTGGATGTCAAAAGATGAAGCTGTTCGTTAATGCATCCAAGGTCAACAATCGTGCAAGCTTTGTCGTCATGCTTGACAGTTTCGACACTTGAGAATACGTGATTACATATCGAGTTTGACACGTGGTTGTTGATTATACTCATAAGCTTGGCTTGTTTGCTGACCTCAGGAGGATGTAAAACCTGGGCGATGAACAAGATAGCGATACGGAGGACATTTAAGGTCGTAAGGCAGTGTTGTTCAATACCCCGACTACTGCGGTATCTCCTAGAGTAACGCAATATGCCAGCAACACTTCAAAATACAATCGCATCCATCCGTAATGTGGTCGGCTGGTTCGGAGAACCTGAGACTTTCCGTACACTGAGCTCGGTTTGCGCGAATGGGCAGGCTAAGTTCAAGACAAAGATCGCGACGATACGAGGTGAGTCTTGGTCGTGATTTGGTATCATAGCAACTGATGGTTGACTTGTAGGACCCGAGGGCGGCACCATTGATGGAGGGTTTATCGTCGACCCCCCCTCCGACTTCCCAGCTGTTGAAATCAGAGGTACCGAGCATTGGTCACTTGAGCAGAGGACTAATTCCACCCCGTTAAGACTGTACCGATTCGATGTCAAGACCAGCATCACGAGGCCAACCCAGTGGGCTCATTTCTATATTGTCATGATGCCCGCAATTCCACATTTCCTGTGTATCGTCCCCCTGCGAAGCTACCAAGGTCTTTCCTGGGTACAAACTCGTCTCAACAGAACCAAAGAATCCAGCCAAGCTTCCGGAACTTGGAGAGCCAATGTTAGCTATGCTCTCCTTGCCCCATTCGCTGTCCACGAAGACGACGTGTATGAAGCCATCCTGAGGATCAACACTGCGGCTGAAACCAAATCATGGTACACGAACCCCACCAATCATATCGTGTTCTCTGGTTGGCACGTACCGGCTCCGGATACGACAGTAGACGGTATCTTCCAGTTTTCCCGCAATAACTCCGACACTCGGACGTCGAGAGAAACGATCCAGCGTTTAGCCAATTTCTTAGAGCGATGTCCTGAGACTCAGATGAGCGTCATTCCAAATCCGACGGAACCGTTGGTAGCTGACTTCATCCTCCAAGACCACAAGGAAGGAGTCGAATATCTGATCGAGCACAAAACTTACGGCCCCACATCGGGGAAATCGCTTAGCTGGTGTGCCGCAGAAGAACTAGAACCGATCTACAATTGGCACTTTCGTATCAATCAGCTTGAGGATGATTTGATGATTCATACGAGACTCAAAGCCGATGAAGACCAGGCCACGCATTCGACACCGCCTGCGAGGATCAAATTGACCTCAACGGATGCACCCGAAAAGTTCGCCAAAACCATTAGAGAGTATGGAAAGATTGCTAAGATCAGGATCCGTGACAAGTGGAAAAACACCACCCTCTATGACGACAATGTTCCAGACAAGAGCGTCCCCAACGATGTCATAGAGAATGATATCTCAGAAGACACAGCAAATACAGACCTCCGAGAGTTTGCAGACGCATTCAGTACCAAACTCAACAACCAGTGCTGGAAGCTTGGCCAACACGTCTGCATCCCGCTGTCAGATCATCCAACCGCCGATGCAGTGTTCATAGAACACAAGTGGAGGGGCGAAGACCGAAGAAACTTCGAATGTAGTGGTATCCTTCCTGTTTCGCTCTTTCAGAAGTCACCTAGTGGGCCCAGATGCATCCTACTCAAACTCCTGCCACACAACGTAAGCGCCCAGTCTCGCGACGTACCCACCTCAACCCTTCTTGAACTCGCAAATTCCTCAAGGGTTATCATACCAGCTTGTGGAGCACAGGATTTCCTATATGTAGCCTCCACTGGCGGCATACCTGAGAGAAGCGAAGCGCTTTGTATCGACCGGGTCGTTCTGCTACGGTCAGACCACACTGCCATGATAGACGAGTCGCATTCATGCGGTACTTGCGATACTGGAGATAATGAAAGAGGCTGGTCATACAAGACGCAATGGCTGGTTGGAAACGAGCTTGGTCGCGACACAGGACCTCTCATCGCAAAGCCATTCCTCAACTCCACCGCGTGTCCTGATCTAAGTATATTTAGCCTACCCGGAGGAGAAGTTCACGAGTTTTTATGCACGTTGTTCGAGAAGGGAGAATTCGTTGTAGATCTCAATGGCCCAACTGGCTTGTTGCAGACGCAGTGGAACCATGGAACCTCATTGAAGGTCGAGAGAAGAGGTCGAAATGACTGGTAAGTCAATAACTTCTTTCAACATCAAGGATGTGCAGGAAAAACTGCTAATGCTTCTCAGGTTGATGATGCGAGTCCTTTCGACCTTGCCGCCCAACGCCTCGTCCTGGTCAGCAGCTGCCTTCGAAAAAGCCCTTACCGATGCAGAAACTCCATATGCGCACAGACCGCTTCGCAAACGTCGCCCGCTTGCACGACGGGATCTTATCGAGGACCCGACCTACGGCATGACTATAGAGGAACTTGTCGCTCTCTCCGGTGTCGTGGCCGAGCCAGGACTGCACTGTGATTCTTGCCCCGATGCAGAGAGCTGCAAGGTGCTTCGCCCGGAGATCCAATACGCCCATGGAAAACCAATCTACAGAAATGGGTTCCCAAATTGTGGGAATTGTGACGGTAAGCACATCAATAGATGCACGTTCAACCGCATGCCCCGTGGTCTCCAACAGCAGCTCCATGACCTCTTCCAGGCCCACGTCCCATGCTCAACATGTTACAAGGAAGCCAAACTGTGCGACAATAATCGCGGGTCTTGTGAGGAATGTAAAAATGGTGGGTTGACTTGCGAACGGGAAGCCTGTTCGTTCTACGATGAACCAAGAGACGATGGATTCTGTCATATGTTGGGTCAAGAGTGTGGTTGGGCTCATCACGACGACGGATATCTGAATGTCGTTCATGGCAAGAGGCCCAGTGAGGGTGTCAATATGCACGCGGAAACTCGTGCTAAAGCTCGAACAAGTTAGGGTCCGCGGAGAAGACAAACTCATGACCACTTTTCTCGAGGTATCTTTCTAGGCTTGAGTTCATATCTTTCAACATATCAGCGGCGGTGTTAGTGAGATAGATGGTGGATACTAGGTCGTCACAGCCTACCGCCTGGTGAGGCGAGATGGAGCTTCTCCGGATGTAATGGTAGGCGGACCAGCTAGCAAGTTCGACTGTCATCACGTCCATTCTAGAAAGCCCCAGAAATGACACCTTTGTGTACATAAAAGCAGCCCAAAGCCCCTTGCAGGAAGTTCATAGCTGATCATGATTTCTTCATCTGCAATCGTTATCTTCGGTATCGCGGTCCTTATTGCCTGGACTATTATCAACAAATTGCATGAACTGATTCAACTGCTCTGGGGTTGCGCTCGTCTCACCATCGCTCTTGGTGAAGTATTAGTCTTTTGCAGCATCAAGCTGATGCAAAGTCGGCTTATTATGCACCCTACAAGATTTCTCGCCCTCGCCTTGGATACAATCATGTGCCTGCCAACCAAGATTACCGAACGCGTCTGCACAACGTATACCGCACATTCGGAAGAAACGCCAATCCAAAACTCCAGAGCTGAGGACCTGGTCCGGTCGCGGTGTATTGGGCAGACCCTAGCTGGCGAACAATGCCGAAAGACAAAGATGATGCCTGTGGGTACCCTTTACGATTGCCACAAGCACAGGGAGCCGTCGCAGTACTGAGCAGTAGCTTCAGACCTCCGAAGATTGTAATCCCTCTTATCGCAGAGTATCTCTGTGTACGGGATGGGTATGGGTTGCGGAGCTCGTGAGTGGCCCATCGGTCTGCGCCCTTGCAGTACTACTAGGCGATAGCTTGGGACGGACATGATCGATCACAATTTCGTGAAACGAGGACGGAGGACGAGAGTACGGCGGGTTCGGTGGGAGAGAATGGGCGAACTCGTCGGCCAGGCGTTTACGGTTCTGGCGTGAACGTAGCTGGGAAGGAACGATTGCGACGGTAGGCGAGCTAGTGAAGATGTCAGACTGCGTGCGCCGTAGCTCTCAATGTTAATTACCTGTGCCAAGTTACCAGACCTTCTGCCACCAAAGTGCCCATGTAACGATGGACGCATAGTACGCGCAACGTTGAAGCCATCCTCGCTCGGCAAGGAATCGCTCTAAGGCCTCTGCACCGAGGCAGCGAACTGCAATCAGGCTGAGAACGTGAAATGTGCCCAAAACGACAAAGAATAGTATGAAGAATGCAAGTGCTATTTGCAGTAGTTGCTGCAGGGAGATTAGCAATAATACAGCGGCTCTTATTGTACAAAGCCTACCCTTTTCCAGTATCTCACCGGCCGCGCATCGGCACACCATGGTTTGAACAGAGGGGCAACAGCGACGCACCACAAAAGAAGAAACGAGGCAACAGCAAGCATCTTGCTGTGCCGTCAGCTTTGCGCGTTGTAGTTGATGTGAGCTCCGTATTCACTAAAGGTGGTGAATGGCAAAGAAACCCGCACGCGCGATGGGGTTCCTTTGGGCAACTGCAAGCATCTAGCGCTAGCGCGAATCTGGTATGGTACTAGTGCTTCCAAAACAGCCGCAGGTGGAGCTTCCATTCCCTCCACAATTTTCCTTTGTACGTAAGTCATTTGCATCTTGAGCAAACCTACTCCATGGTTGTAATAGGTCAGAAAAGATTGTACCACTTTTGAACTGAGCCGCCACATTATTTCGCCAATGTTTCCAGCGGTCATTGCAGGTATCCTTACAGCCATCTTGATCAAGGACAACGACTTCATACGATATCTCATCCAGTACGCTTGCCAGAAATCTCTCATCAGACACACATCCCATTGGCATTACAAAAAATTAGTCAAAATGACCCAGAGAAGTGTTCAATGTACGCACGATCTCCAACGTTGGCTTCAAGAACATGTGAGGGGGCCATGTGCTCGGTGCAGTCGCCGAATCATCATGTGGCTATCTCGCCAAGCATTGTGGGTGCTGGATACGCCTCGCATGATCACAACTGCTATACTTGGGCCGAAGGACTGGTACGAAAGTGGAGAGTCTAGCGAGATGTAGGATACGTGTGGAGCTTTGACGACGGGCACCTCAATCAATCTTGGTGAATGTGGCTTGTGTAGAAGTCGCCGTGGAGAAGAGGATGTAAGTCTCACATATGGCCATGAACGATTGAGGGCTTCTGATGTTTCAAAAAGGATACCGTAGATGCCACAACCCTGACAATAAATGATGCACAGATGTATCACATCGGAGATTACAAAGCTGTATTAAGATAGATTCGTTTTGTGGGAGTATCAACCCATGTCTTCCTTCGGATGCAAAGAACTTGATGGACAAAAGAAATGTACAATTTAACATCTTTGAGCGGAGCAGCCGCATGTACTCATGGACCTTCCCCGCACCGATTCGTACGGATGACGAACCCCCCCTCCCTCCATCTTATTCA
Organism: Alternaria ethzedia; assembly: GCF_023757985.1. Taxonomy (NCBI): domain Eukaryota; kingdom Fungi; phylum Ascomycota; class Dothideomycetes; order Pleosporales; family Pleosporaceae; genus Alternaria; species Alternaria ethzedia. Next base: position 261,997 of record NW_026056215.1, on the reverse strand, counting down.
CAACTCATCCTTTGCAGCAATACACTGAGACGTTCCATATCGCATCCGGCGCTTGAGCTCTGCTATCAGCATACTGAAGACTTCCATGGTCATGTCCATGACATTGCATCGCTCGGACCGTGGGGGATACTCGCTTGATGACCAACACAGCATCTGGGTACCGAATTTGTGCAGCTTCTCTTTCATTGCAACGACATCCCTGTACATCTTCGACCATTCCTTACTTCTCATCGCGCGAGTGCGAGTCTCGTCACAGTGCCACATAAGCACGATGCTAACCTGCAGTCCGATGCCGAGAACGTGGTGCTCATGATCAGTATCAAGCTTTCCCGCTTGCATTGCCGAAAGGTTGATCAGGTCAAGACCAAGGATGAATTTGGCGCGCGCATTGTCCAGCAAGGTGTTGACTACTTTCACAGACAGTTCCGGGTCCGCCGCGGCTTCTTCGATGCTCATGTGGCGCTTATTCTGGAATCGCGTCACAGCGCCGAACCAGTAGTCGCATGTAGGGCCAGAGCAATATCCGTTGACTTCGAAATCGCAGGCAAGTTCGACGAAAGGTGCCGACAGTTCTGTCTTGAGGCAACGGTCGGGTTGGCTGGGTGCGAGCGCGGCGCGAAGATGGGGAATTGCTGGCATGCATAGCAAATCGGCTGGAAGGTGGCCGCCGGGCAAGGTCTGGTGTTTGTTTGTTCCAGTGATGGCCGCGTTACTGGCGTTGCAGAGGCAGGTGTACAACTTTACATAGAAGTGTCAGAAGGTAAAGCTCATGTTGGAGTCACTAACTTACTACTAAGCAACAAAGTAACCTGACAGCTAAAGCAGTACAAGTAGGGACCCAGTGTCGTGATGTTGGTAGCATATTGAATAGGCTAAGATATACGACTTGAGCGAGGTAGAGAAGAATCTGAAGCAGAGGCTAATTCAGCGGAAAAGAGCAAGATGCAACGAATATGCTGTGACACGATGGAGAATTTGGCGAGTATGGCTCTCTTTTACTTGTCCACATGCTTTGCAGGCATCCTTCCATGAGACATGTGTCATATGATGTGTCCACTAAACAGCGTCGTGGATATGCTGTAGGTACGAGAACGCGCTATGTTGAGACTATCTCAGCCACTGTCAACTCAGTTCACGATGTAGCCCTCTTCGCCACGACGTCAAGTCTGTGCACAAGTCCCTCGCGATGGTCACGACTGACACACAAGTCACCCTCTGCTCCTCCATGTGTCTTCTCAAGGAGGCCATGCGACAATTCGCTCAAGGTGCTTGCAACGCTTTGCCAGATAGCCTGCTCTTCTTTGAACCCTTTGCTGGCGAACAACGCATTGCTCTGGATCTCTTCAAGCTTCTTAAGAGTTGCTGCTTGTGCATCGTAACTGCTCAACGTCGTGTCAAAAGATGCATCAGTAACGCCACCCAAGAGCTCAGAAACCTGCTGCCGAAGCCCTACGTGCTTTTGTTTTCGACTAGCGTAGAGGTTCATTCGATCCTTGTCAACGCGTTTCAAGGCTTGCTGCACTTCTGATGTAACGCTTTCACAGTAAAGAAGCGCCCTCGCGTGATAGTCGGTAACGTCGGATGCACGCTTCGCTGCAGCTTCTAACCTCACGCTAAGGCGGCTCGCTTCTTGACAAGACATGCCTCCAAAGGTGTTCCGCGGGTAGAAAGTTTTACCCAGCTGATTTACAGCTGCATCGACGGCATGTCTAGCGTCCCGACCTAAGATAATAGCATTGTTGAGAGCGTGATACATGGCACTAGTATCTTGAGATACTGGGCAACAGTCGGCTATGGTGCTGGAAGCCATTTCCAAGGTATCGAGAAACGAGTCGAGCCTACGGTGCGTCGCCGCAAACCCATGACTCTGATGATTGTGCCAGGTTATGCAGAGCCAGGTTACTAGGCATGCAATAGTGGCAAACAAGGCAAGTAGGCGAAATGATCTCGGGGAAACGGTTTGGTGGCCCGCGGAGGAACGCGCAGAAAGGGAGCATGGATCCGGTGCCTCGCTCAGGATTTGGCGCTCGATACTTGTCTGCGGCGACGGTGGAGTGTCTTTGACGTGGCGTCGATGATTGTTTGTTGCCCGAATTGGCGGATCCTCAGCATTGAAAGATGTGCGCATGGGTGGAATGGCGATGTGATTGTCATAGGTAGAGGATGAGGATTTGGTGAAAGCGCGCTTGGATACGGAGTGGCGGGGTGGGGGCAAAGTGGGTTTCGGTCGCACTGTCGGGACCGTTGCAACCTTTCTCCGTAGAATCCATTGGTCCGCCAAATTGCTGTCGTCCGGAGGGCAACTCATCGTTGCAGGCTCTGCCTAAACTCCTTCTCTGATCAGCTTCTTATGCAATAAACATCTTAGTTTCCCTACCAGAATTTCGCGCCACTGTTCTGCGATCAGGCTGTCTCAAGCCTCTGCCACTTGCCAAGACCACCTGGGCACCCACGGCACCTGGCTCGGCCCACTATGCCCCTCAAGTTGACACCCGCGACCGGTGAATGGAAGCAATCAGCTTCAGCAGAACAGTCACCGGTAGCCACCACGCAGTTCCAGGATGCCCTGCATATGTCCAGAGAGCTATCACGATGCATGCAGAGTTTCATTGCCGCCGCCGCCGGGACACACTTCACCGATCTCAATACGCCCAGTGCGGCCTTCGTTCAGCACTGGAAGACTGCATTCGAAAAATGTCTCAACGAGTTTGGGGCGCAATATGAGCACAGTGAGCACGGAACGAATGCAGAACAATCCGATGGCGACAATGCTGTGAGCCTGCAGGGCGGGGTGTCGCCTCCAAGCGACGGTTAGACGCAACGTTCAGGCGATTGTCATGCAGCTGTGATATGGCGCTGGGCAAGGACGACAGCATCTTGTCCGGAAAGCTTGAACCAGCTTGCATATAATGCCCTCTTCGAACTTTGCCTCGCCTACCACTCCAGGACCGTACTTCGCCAGATAATTACTCTCTTCCATATCCTCTTCTCAACAGCCGAATCCTATTCATTCTATTTCCAAGGTCACCGTACTTCATTCCCGCTCGTAATGGACCCCTACTCATCGATGTTTGAACGTTCGGCTTCTTCCCGCTCGGGCACTCCCAACCTCCCTACGAACGGCACAAATGCGAGACGGACTTTACGTTCTGCTATACGAGGATTGATTGTGCTCTGTGCATACATCCTTCTTTCTACCTGGTGCCGAGACGAAATATACGACGCTGTGGTCACCGCGATGGCAGCCGGACATCGGGCTCATTGGGCGAGCTACGTTGTAGTCGTCCCTCTTTGGGGCGATCACGTAGCAAGCTTCGTACAAATTTGCGCAACCTGGCTTCTCATGCGATACAAAGTGGCAATCAGCGGACTGTCAATTGTTTATTGTCAGGGCCTGTCTCTGTTGGCGGGCGCAGAGGTAAGTCACCCATACTACTTACGATTGAGCGTGTGTCTTACTACCCTCTAGTCGCTTGCTATCGCAACTACATCTACCAATTTCAACAAGCCCGCTGCAAACTTGGCTGCTGACCTCGTTACGGTGGCTGCGATGACGCTACGAGACTGCATCGAAGCTCTAGCAGGATGTTACCGCTTCGTTCGCGCGCTCATCACACTTTTGCTCTACGCAGTCTCAACGATTTCCCTCCCGGATGCCCAGACATATACCTCTCTCAAGACCTTCGTTGCCGGAACCCTTATCGTCGCTGCCATCTATCGGCTGCTCAGCGTTATCTATCGGGCTCTCGCTGCTGCATGGTACGCCATCACCACAACGACCGATACACCTCCTCGTTAGGGATAATCTCGATTTTAGGCGAGGACTTCGCAGAGTGATACGGTGGTGGGGAAGGGAACGAGAATAGCGACTTGAGAGGTAAAGGGTGTCTCAAATTTACAGGGAGTATCGGAGTTGGTCTCTTCTTGCTTTCCATTGCTTCTTTCTATTTCCTCCGATATGATCATGTATTTCCTCTATCTCACCAACGGTATACGGCTTGCAAGCGTGTGCGTGGGATTAAGAACTACAGCGTATTTAGATATAGACTATGTATTGGGTAATTACAGCTCTTCACCGTTTGTACTCCCATCCCTGTGGCGTTAGCCAGCTTGCCAGTCGACTGCGACCGACACAGAATACGTGGCATGACGGCCAGGGTTCAGGGCGACGAGCGATGTCGGACAGCATGCGAAAAATGAAGGTGGGTTCGCAAATGAGCAGCTCTGAGCTCTCAGGTGCAGAGTCAGTCGAGTACATCGGTACCCATGGGCTTGCTTCATTTGCGGGGTGCGCGAGAGCTGGCCTTGCCGGATTCAAAGCTTCGTTTAGCATACCAGCTTGATGTGCGTAGGATAGGATTGTAAATGCGTGATTGTGCGTGTGCCCAAGTGCGGGATGTATCGTATGGACGTGTTCTGGGTGGGTGATTGAGTGTCGTAAGGCTACCTAGGTAACAGCGGCCTCAGCGGCCTCAGCGGGTATCATGGCTCAGGCCAAGTCTAATCTTCCAACCAACGCATTCGCTCCTTTACACGGGAGACACTGGCAACTATGATAACCAAGGTGCTGGTTGAGTTCCGATGATTGCGAAATTACCCCGCATTTCTTTGACATATGAGAGCCGGAAGAAGTTGGCTGAAGGTCTTATATTACCGAGGCTCCAGATAACCCGTTATCTTCGAGCCTCGATAGGATGAAAGACGGATGCTGGGCTCGCATCAGGAAAAGCACTTCACAATACATCTAGCGATAGCCTTTGTCTCACGTTTGCAACGCGGGATGATAGAATGTGCCCAGGTGACGTCTTTCTGTTGATATGTACTCAAGCCAACAGCTGGGCTGAAATGACACATTGCTGCCCTGAAGATACGACACTGGTGTTCGTGATGTGCTCGCGCACAGCTGGTAAGCTTGGAACCTGTACTAAATGACAGACCTTTTACATGGAGCGCACGTGAGCTCGGAGGTAGTGCACACGGGGAAGATGTACAGCACAATTTGCTGAAAACAGCGAGAAAGCTGCGCATCGTGGTTCTTTTGCATGTTGGGCCCTTCCCAACTGATATCCGAACTGACTCCGAGCAGGGTTCCTTGGCTTCAGACCAATTCAAAGTTGACACTACGTTGAGGAATTTGGAAAGCATACCGCGCACGATTACAACGCCACATGATTATCCTCGCGCAATACGCCGCGACGATGAGCAAGAAATGTACATATCAGCGGAAGTACGCGAGTGCAGCAGGGTGGGATGTTATATTATAGCTTTGCTACGAACATGAGGTGCCGGGCAATGGAGATGTTGGTACCTCGGTACTCCGAGGAGCTCGTTTTCATTGGGTTGTAGGCTACCACAGACGTCCACACAGACCCTCGCCAAGGAACGCTTCAAGGCGTGGCAGCCAACCCTCACGATACTACTACCCCTACGATACACAGCGTTGAAACCACAGCCCTACCACTCGCTTCATTAGCGTATCACTGCCGCCTCCAATTACTGCAAACGCAACAACTCGTACCTGTCCCGCCCATGTCACCCGCCCAGTAACATACCTACCCGATGCACCGCCTGCACAGCGTTCGCGCGACCGCGAGTCTGCTTCCGCATACACCACCAACCATATCGCATCGGCGTCCCAGATACCCCTCGTGGGGCTTCTCACATCCCTCTCGCAACGGGACGACATTGCTGTCTATCGAAAGACCTGTGTGATCGGCGCAAATCACCCAGGCAGACGTGGAGGAACACAGTACACCTATGGCCTGGACCGCTTTTTTTGAAACGCCCCATGGGGTGCATCTCAATTCCATGAAGTTCTGGTCCTTGGTTTGTCACTGAGACCCTGCCTATGCTTGCGGTTTGCTTGGTTCAGACGCTCAGCGGTAGACAACGTTGGCAAGACGGCTCCAGTGAGTTGGGTGTACACGCTGACGTGGAAGAGCATAATGAGCAGGGCGTTTCGCTCAATTAGAAGCTCTTGGAGCAGGGTTCCAATCTAAAACTGGGCATAAGCATGGCGTACAAAGTTGATCTGAGTGTACTTTCACTCACCGAAGTCTCGCGAGATATCTTCTTGATACCCACAAGTCCAGCTTCGAGCGCAAGATGTATGTTCATGCGGCTATTGTTAATGATGTTTGTACGCCCATCTTCTTCGAAGTTCCCCGCGGCTCCTGCAGCATCGTTGCGCTCACTACCTGCTAGGTCCAGTAAACAAAGCGTGGATGTCGTTTGACGAACGCCAGAAGTGACGTATATGAGAACTACGAGGTGTGTGCGGGAGGACGTCGCGTTGTTTTTGGTCGGACTTTGATTGCGGAAGCTTGCAGTCTCTTCCAGCAGGTGACGAAAGGCGGACAGCTCATTGACTATGTATAGTGGTCGCTGCTTACGGAACATCCGATCTCGTCCTATGTCCAATGGAACTTGACTAGATTTTCGTAGACCTTGTACGGCTGTGGCGGAGATGTCAAGTGAATCCACATCCCTCCCTGAGGACTGGAATACTTCGACCGCGATCTGCAAAGGCCTCACTGAACTAGCGAACAAGTCCTGGCCAAGAGCCGTGAGCACATGAGCCATAGTGTGAGACTTTCCGCAACCACTAAAGCCGTCCACCCCAAAGATCATATGGCTACCCGTAGGGTCAGCTAGCTCGGAGAAAAGCGGGCTTATCTTATCAAGGATGGTCTCCTCAGGCGCTGATGCTGCAAACACACGATCGAAGGTTGTGTATTCCATAGTGCCAAGGGACGGGTCTCGTTTTTGATCCCGAGCGGAGACTTTGGTGTGGTCTTGAATGTCGAAATGACACATCACAACTTCTCGAGGGCATCTTGGACGTGTTACTCTGAGCATGGAAATGTACCGTCGACTCAAGAAACGCTGGCGGTATGCAAATTGTCTGGCGTCCTTCTGGGCCTTCTCCATGGCAAGCTCTTCTGGTGTCTTTGCTATTGGTTGTGCTTGATTCCCTGCGATACCGTGGTGATCCTCAGACAAACAAAGCTCAGTGACTGTGGTAGCGACTGCTGGATCCTTTGCTTCTTTGGGATTCGCTTCATCAGATGGCGCAGTAAGGATTTGAGGCTCGTTCGCGTTGCGTTCCTGTACTTGCTCCAACGTGGTGCGGGTGACTTCTATTTCGTCGCTTCTTCGATCATTAAGCGACTCCAATGACCCGTGACTCAAGGGCTTCCGCCTCCGATAGATGAATCTTTTCCTTGCATCGCCATACAGCATTGTCCGCAGCCGCTCGCACTCCCAGTGCAGATCTTGACCATCCAAAAGCTCAGGGAAAGTCGATTTGAGAAGCTGGGTTTCCCCTATCAAGGAGGAACAGAACATGTTCTCCTGTGTGTCTTCAGTGTGCATGTAGACGAACTCTCCGAGGGCCTCTAAGCTCACAGTGGCGTAATGCGATACTGTTGCCTTTGGAGTAAAGCTTGGAACTTGGGAAGCTTGTAACGAGCGTCTCGGGTATGGTGCCGTTCGGATTTGTGGATCTGAGGCTCGCCGCCGGAGCCTTTTCGCTCTTGCGGTAGCGCATAGCGAGATGACACGGGTCGTTGCTAGATAGCAGGGGCGTGGCGGCGGCATCTGGGTGAAGATCTCGTAGACCCCAGGTAGAGAGAGCCCACACCAGACAGCGCAAGCTGCGCAACGAAGCAAGCATTGCTTGAAGGAACTGGAAAGAAGTACAATATTAGCTACGATCAACAATGCGCACACAGGAACTTAGTATCAGTACCTCTTCGTGCGTACCCATATCCATCCAGTGAAAAAGACTATCCATACGAGACGCGATACCAGAGGTCGCCACACTATCATCGACTCTAGATGCTCGGGGTGTAAAACATCAAGAGACACGATAGCCCAGTTGAAGACGTAAATTGGCAAAAAGACCATGAACATAGCCACGAGAATTTCAATCGGGAAGCGCAGATTCTGAGTGATTACTTAGCCCAGATTCGAGAAATGGCAAAGGACTTACCTTCAATAGCCGCTTCATTGGTGGCTTTAAGGAGCGCACAATGTCCTCATGCGCCTCTTGCAATTGAGGGACAAAGAGGACCATATCGCTTGTCGGGCAGAGACCGCTTTTCACTTTGAATGAGCTTTTCGAACGTGTTTTGGGCTGATTTCAAAGGTCGAGGTAGAGAGGAGAAGTGTCCTACGGGATGATGAAGAGAAATTTCAGTAGCATCTACGTATCTGAGATGCGGCCGAAGCGCAAGTGGACACATTCGGAATTGTCTGAGACAAATGCCCAGGTGTGGGTGCGCGGTCGCACATTGCGCAATCGTGCGCGTCTACAAGATGCGATGAGCGCCTACGCAGCATCATGTTGTCACTGACGCGAAGACGGTAAAATAGTGACTCTGCTGTTCCAATATTTCTACCGCATCATCCTTGCGAGTGCTTGAACAGAAAAGATGGCCAACGGATTAGCCGAAGAGTTGGCGGAATTGGTGGACCGGGCGCAGGATTTGATGGATCAGGCTGGGCAGGTACTGCAGTACTCAGCCACCAACTAATTTTTACTCCTTCACTAACTTCCAAAGTCAAGCAACTTCCGTACTCTGCTCGATGCGAAACGTTTAGCCACGCTGCAACGACTATACGATCAGTGCACCGAGTGCGAGGATGTCCAGGAGAAAGAGCTGAGTCCGTTGCTTAAGAAGAGAAAGCATGTACCTGAGGTCCTTCTTGGTGGCCCTAGGGATCCTTGGAAACGCATCACAAACCTTGAGCATCTTCCCGAAGTTCCTGAGTACGTCAACGCGCACATCCGCAAGCATCCAGGGAATGCAGAAGATGAGAAATTCCTCGGAATTTTGAGTCTTACTAGCAACTGCGGCCAGTATAACTCTACGAACGACCTTGGTAACGCATTCATGGCTCGCTACAGTTGGACTCAGCAAGTGGAACGTCGCGATGATAAGATACACATCCTCCAGCTGTTTAACGACCTTTTCTGGTTTGACATAATGCAACTGTTGAGGCCTCGGGGCACTGGTCGAGTGGGCGCTATAATGCGTGATGAGTTGGACAAATTCTTGACACCATTAGACTTCGATCAAATGAAACTCCAGAAAGAGGAGGTGATGGAGAATGTTGGCGATTGGAGTATTCGCGGCTCAAAGATCAACAAGCTTTGCAGCCGATATGGGCCTGGTGTCATCATAGTCCTTCACAGGCAACTCTCGAGAAGCTTGTAAGATCACATCGCCCTGGTAAAGGTGGAAGCTAACAAATCTAGTCTCGAGGGCAAGTTCACAGCTTCTGGGCCCTACTTTGAAGGGGCTATTCATCGACTAGACGATCTCAAACTCCACAACTACTTGGAGAACACGAACACTGGCTCGCTTGGCATCAGTATCCGCCAGCTTCTGATACGACCATTCCAAGAAGCGTTCTGGCAGAGCGAGCGCGCGCGAAACGCAGTTTGAAAGCCCGCATTGTTTGCGAACTCCAGGACTTGCAACTACATATCCTGGACGGTTGACAGCATGATTTTAGTGTTTGCGTTGGACGAGAATGAGAATGCTGCAAGATAGTTACAAGGCTATCCTACCCCTGTTGTTTGATACTGTGTGGCAGCTTTATCCGTGATCTCTTAATAAACCTCATCGCAAACCTGTACCACAAACTTGTGCAGCAGAACCCTATGCTATTGGCTGGTATCAACCTGAGTCCTCATCAATCTCCACGGCCTGTCCTTCACGTTTGTCTAAAATCAGTCTCGCAATTTTTGACCTCTTATACGGGGTCGGTGCTCGGTTCTGACGGAGTATGTTCAGGGCAAACTTCTGCAGATCCCCCCACTTCTTCTTACCAAGTTGTCGATGGAATGAGCTAACGAGCAGATTTATGAGGTCATTACTGCTCTGCAACTTGTCTGGATTGAGTGTAGCTTTCCGTTCTGAGAATAGCAATTCTCCTGCTCTTGTGGAGTCTGCAATCGCGCTATCGTCGGTAACGATTGAACGAACCCAGAGCAGAGAATTCGCATCTTTGTGTTGTACTGTGATCATGCCATCTCGGTTGAGTCTGCACTGGGCTACCGTCTTATACGGCAGAGAAACAGTATTAGCGCTGCGCTGGACGTTAGCCACTTGAAGCTCGGCTCAAGAACGTAGACTTACCTCTCTCGTATGCTGGTTTCCCACGCTGAACATGCTTTCACACGCTGTGCTGGCGGAGCAATGCTCCAGCTCATCCTCTCTTCCGATGTCCAGACGTTGAGAGCCATGAATATCACAGCTTCGCCTTCCTCGAAAGCACAATCTAGCCAACAAAATTTGACTAAGAAGATATTAGATGGACCCATAGATGGCTTTAAGCAGATACTTACAGGGTATATCACTGTATATTGCTACATTGTTTAGCGAGGTCGCCAGTAAACAAATTGGTGTGACGGTATTGACATTGACCTTATATTTTACGCGTAATTTAGCGAAATCGGCGAAGAGTCGGTCTAACGAGTGAACATCTCTCATACGCTCCGATAGTTCTGCCCAACTGATGCTGGTTGGAGCATGTGCGAGATCTTTGAGGGCTGTCGCTGGAGAGAAGAGTTTTGGAGGGTGCATGAGTATGCTCTCTTGCTCAGCAGTCAGACTCGCTAACCATGAAACCGCTGATTGCGCGTCATCTTTTACATCTTTTGAGGTGCTTTTCTGAGCCTTCGCAGGACCAACAAAGTCTTTGGTGGCTTTGGGTGCCCCCTTTGTCTGCTGGTGCTGATGAATGACCGCGCGACGACGTCCTGTGCTCGATAACAAGTTCATGGGTACCATGAGATGCTCGGGGAAGGGTTCTTTGTCTGCGACTGCTTTGGTAGACATGCACCAACGGCAACGTAGATGCCTCTGCCCTTTCTTTGGTAGATTTCTGTATGTCTCATGCGGTTCTACATACCGGATTTCACATTTCTCACATATGGTGCACTGAGAAGCATCGAAACTCTTCTTGGCAATGTAGGAGTCCGCGAGACCAGATGAGGAGGTTGTTGAGCTTTCGGACATCTTCGCAGGTTGGATAGCCGCACGATAGAGCGTACAATCATGATATATATGTAGATATTGATGAAGGACACAATCGCATCACTTGACTATGATCTCGTGGCGTCTGGTATATACGCGTGATGATTATGGAACATGATGGAACCTTGACGATAGCTGTAGCATGCTGCATGCCACGATCGCATCAGCCAGACATTATGCTTCTTCAGCAGGATAAGTTGCCAGCCATCTCCTCAACCTTTCTTTTTGTCCCTCGTTCGTGTTGCCGTGGCCGTATAGTAGTACAGCTGCCCGATACAACTCAGCTTCCTGAAGTAGAGACTTTTCCTCTTCGTACAGTGCGTGTGCTCCAGCGTCGCGTGTTTCGAACCGACTTGGCGTGATATCTAGCGACGATCGGTGGGGGTTGATCTGGTGGAAGAGATCCCTCTTGACGGGATGCGTTGGATCTTGAGAGCCTATTCGAAGGTCTGGAATGACCAGGCGAGCAAGGAGAACGTTATCGTCATCTTGTAATATCGCTACAAGGCACTTCAAGATCTCGTTGGTGGGTGGAGGATGCTCCTCAAGCCTGTTCCAGACTTGCTCGCAGAACATCTGGACTTTGGCTCCACGATCGCTACAACCAGTGCTACATATATCGTTGTGTAGCTGTTGCAGGGAGAGGTCGGTATCGGTCGGGAGCGTATTTGAGCTGCTCATTACTATCGGGTGCGCAATACGGGAGGCCTTCTTTTAATCGTTGCGATGGGTTCGTACTGAAGACTGAGTTGCGTAGGCTGTCAAGGTAGCCCGCTAAGTCTATGGTATCAATGCAGGTACGTTCACAAACATCGAATGTCTAGTGAAGACATCACCGCTTGGGTAACCTAATCTGTCTAGCGTATTTAGGTATCTGGGTAAGCAGTAGCCTCGTTCAGGAGCTACCCCGCACATGCAGCCCCACCACACTCATGTAACAATGTATGTATCTTAAAGTCAAACGACGGTGCCGCTAGAAAGCAGAGATGCAGGGGCTGTTTGAAATAGATATGTACGTACTTAGAAACATAGCACATACCTGCCTGCACAGCCTGCATGCGAAGTGGTCAGTGTCGCAACCCGGAGCGGATCTGTAGTGGGGGAGATTTGCCAGCGCAACCTTCCATGGTCGAAAGTGCAAAGCTCGGAAACGTGAGTCATGCAGAGTAGATACACCAGAGGTACCGCAGTCGATGTTGATCCACCCATCATAATTTATATATATACTTTTTATCTCATCAACATTGCATCTGTAGATGAAGATTCTTGAGGAGCCTTGGCGCAATGGTAGCGCGTTGGTTTTCGGTTGAAAACATAAAACACCAAAGGTATGATCTAATCCCTAAAAAGCTCCACATGTCTAACGTTCCTCTAAACAGGTTGTGGGTTCGATCCCCATGGGCTTCGCACAGGACAATTTTTTTGCACATATTGAGGCAGTCGCTGTTACCAAACGCTTGGGCCCAGGCTTCCAAGCTCGTGTGTACAAACAGTCCGTGCAGCGAGTAACAAAGGCAGTCTGCTCTCTCGCTTTTTGCTCGCGAAAGAAACCCACAGCTGCTCAACTTACACTGTGTCGCTCTTGATACCTGCAACATACAGCTTCTCACCTGCTGTCATCATGGATGCTACCGCAACTTCCCCTACCAACAGTACTAGCCGCGAGCCCCGCCCGAAGCGACAGCATAAGACAGTGCCCAGGCTGCGCGATATCACACCCTCCTCGCGTTGCTTCTGGAAGGAGGACATCCGCGAACACCTCGCCCAGCAAATCAAAGACAGGACTTACGATAGTACAAACGAGCGCGATCTTCCTGCAAATGAGATTGACGCGCTAGCACTAAATGAAATCGCAGTAGCGCACAAGGATGGGTTCTTTTTCTTCCTGCCAAGCCGGACGAGCTGGAGTCGCCAGACCTTTGAGCCTTCAAATCGAGGACCCGCTCCAGGCAGCCTCAGGTACGTTGAGTCAAGTGCAGCGATGCACTAGGAGACACCGCTAATTCTAGCAGGGCATCAGTTCCATCCCTTGTTTTCATGCGCCATACATGGAGTGAAAAGGGACAGTTGAACTTCCTCCAAGCACCCCACCGCTCACGGTATCTTGCGTGCGACTTCCAGCTCAATCCTCCTCCTGCCCCGTCGCCATTATACTGCATCCAGGTGGTATCGGGCCCTCTCTATCCTGTCTTCAATACATCGCATACCTCGTTCATAATCGTCAGAGCAGATCCAATGTATTTCGGTACGGTGGCAGAGCTTGCGCCAATCCTTGGCCTACCAGCGCGTAAACGGAAAGGGCCAGATGCGGCACAACGGCTAGGTCAGGTAGAGGGCTGCTGGGGCGGGCACGGATCACCTGCTCCTAGGTTCCAGCAGTATGTCTACACAGATATGAAGAGCCTATACAAAGCCATAATTATGGCCTGTCACCCTACTAAGAATGCTTCTAGCATGACGTCGGCTGAGCTATGGACACTCCTTCCACGTCCCTCGAATCCAGAGATTGGCTCAGCCATTGGACTGGATTCACTCTATATGCCCATTCGCTCTCGGTTCGGGGGCCGCCAAGTTCGTCGACTACCAGTAGAAGAAGATGCCAACGAGTCGATGGATTCATGAGGCATTACCGTTTCGAGCTGTCGCTATTCGGAATGTTCCTGCCTGACAGGTGGTATAAGACAAAAGGTCATGTCTCAACGCACAGCATGAGACATTTCTCGTGGAGGAGTATATCATGCGTATACTGCAGCTTCTCAATGGCGTACCAACACCATGACTTCCTCGCAGCTGCAAGCCTTTGCTGAACTAGTACCACTCTCCGCTAGCTCGCATTCGACAACGTTATTGCGACCAAATTTACGCCACATTATCTGCGAACCTCGCTCGTCTACTTCTGCACCCGCCCTCATCGAGCGTCGGATTGTCGTATTATCGTTCGACGCTCTTCTCGGTCATTCCTGTTTCTCGTTTGGATCGGCAAGATCGAATGACTATCAACTACCATTCCCAGGCGAGGTTGCGCCACATCATTTCATCATGTTCTTCCATCAACAGAAGCGCATTCTGTACCTCAGAAACACTTCTCCTCAGGGTCTTTACATAACTCTTCTTGGTCAGCGCAGCCGCTGCATCCAGTCCTGTTGTGAGCCAGTCGAAGTCGCGCCTAATATGCTTATTTCAGTCGGCGGTCCTAGTGGAGTCAAATTTGAGGTCGTTACCCCTACCTCATTCGATTTCCGCCTTCGTGAACGCAACCTTACTTTGCACTTCGACTTAATGCATTATCAGTCGGGTCCCCCGTACTGCGATGCTAGTCTTACGCGCAAGGTAAAGCGGCGACGCAGTACCACGGAAGAGCTTGGGACGATGAAGCGTCAACGTGTTCGAGAGTTGAACGACTGCTCCTCACGACTCTTGACGGATTCCTCGAATGTGGAGATCAAGCGGAATTGGGGTGTTCGACTTTCGCATCTTCTTAGTGGTTTCTTTAGGGCCAAGGCTAATTGATTTGCGACGTTGGAAGTATGGTGATGAAGCTATTGTTGATGGGTTAAGCGCCTGGGTAACGATGCTGGTGCAAGCGTAATTCTTTCTGGATGACTTGCATTCACTACATGTAGCTCTTGGTATCTACAATAGTTCTTTCAAATTGATTTCACTCCATGAATTTGATGCCCGAGCCAAGCATTAGGGGTGGATGGCGAGAGGGTACCAGAAAATAGCTTTTCGTGATATGACATGCTACACCAGTCATGGTGAGGCAGAACGCGTCATTCATTGCAATTAGCCGGTGGAACTAATAACACCCCACCCTCTTGTGCGACTTTGAAAGTGGAGTAAAGCCCGTGCGCCACCGCCGATAGTTCTCCTACTTCCCCGATCGCCTAGCAGCCCGCTACTCCATCTACTCCCCGATCGCTTACCCCACACTCCCCACTGATCTTTTCGCCGCGATGGCGACTGATCATAAACGCCCTTTTGAGACCATTGATAACTTCATTAAGAGTCGCCGCGGTACGTTCTTTGAGGCGGAGATATTCGATACGTTGCTACATCACGCTTTCGTCATTCGATCGCCCGAGTTCGCCTTAGCAGATGGAGCTCTTTTTGCGACTGAAGGCGGTCAGCCTCCACTAGGCAATTACACTGAACGCTTCTGGCGACTCAACGAGGATATCCGGATCACGCGTGGTGATGAAGCACACCGGGCTCGCATATTAGTGCCATTCGACGTAAAGAGTTGCGTTTCAGGCCGCGCCAAAGACCAAACCTACATCACTTCGACAAGGCAACAATCAAGAATGGGATTCTACATTGCTATATGCGCTGCTGACCCAGGGTGGGTTGAGGTCATACCCAATCGGTTCAGCGGCAGCAGATCAACTACAGATGAGAATCGCAAGGTCGCTGTAAATGAATCCCGCAAGTGCATGCTGCCACCGTCAACCTATGGTTTTTTAAGCCCATGCAACAGTAGCTATCGCATGCCCCTTTCAGTCTTGCCACAAGCCTTGAAGGCCCTCCAGCTCTGCGCACAAGGAAAGGCCGACTACGTCAACCCATGGACAGGCGCACAGTTTCCAGGCTGGCGACCTCATGTTGAGCAAGAGATTGATTGTCTAGTGCCGATGGAGAAAACGCAACACTACTCGTCTTTTCAAGGCGTCCATGAAGTCTGGAGGGGCTGCCAAGTAGCACGGGCTCGAGACGGCGTTCATATTCATTTCGAACTGGTCAATCTACAGCCTCGATTAGCGGACTTCAAATTCCTTGTACCCGACTTACGCAGGCAAGGACGACGTCGCCAAGTGTTTGTTCAGCACAAGATTGACAGCCTCTATCGGTCTTCAGCATCTCCGTTGAAAAAGGTAGCTATCGCACGCACGAAACAGAAAGGACGATTAGGATACTACTTCAACGAATTCGAGCGGTATGTTGGCTTCATCCCACATTGTGTATCTGATACTAACACGCCTAGCTTTGACTACCTCTATTATCAATTCGACCTCACTGACCAACAAAGGCGTACATGCACAAAGTTCTTTTTCCTGCCTGAGCGCGTAATCCCAGATGAATTCTACACCACGCTTGCAAAGGACGGCGACTTTACCCTGGATGCGTTTAAGCCTTATTGGATAACGATGGATCCCCGTAGCGAATGGGTCCGCTCGGTCTATGATATCATACAGAGCACACCAGAGCCCCGGTTGCCCGAAGGACGACCAACCCGATCTTCAAACCTTTCCTATGTTCCACAACTTCCCAAACCGCCGCTGCAGCCGTCACCGCTGCTACACTACATTGAGGTCTTCTTCAGGAAGGTCTTTTACGCGCTTCTAGAACAATGTGCAACACAGCGGTCTGGGATGGTGGTGGTATTGTCATCTGCGCATCCCATGGGCGACTTAGCTTTCTGCCGGTATAGATGGACATCAGAGGAGCAGGAGGCCTTTCTCCTTCATAAGCAAATCCCATGCACGATTTCTGAGCTCCCTGCAACTACAGCGGTTGTTCCGTTCTTCTTATACACTCGAACGCGAGAGATGACAACACGCGGGCCAAGCCTTACCGCGTCTGAGTTTCGGCGACTCAATCTGTGTTCCCAAGACAGGTTGCTTGTCTTCGATGTCTTTGGCAATGATAATTTCGGGATGTGTACTCCGCTTCTTGTTGTTCCGTCTGATGACGTCCGGCCTACAGCAAATCAGTTCGCCGTCTATGCTGCAAACAACAGTAAGAACAAACACGAAGAGTTCGAAGGACGAGTACCTTTACTTGCAGAGCTTCTGCATACCAGCCTCAACCCTATGGACTACGCTATCTCAACTGGAGGTCCTCTCTTATTCGAAGCAAATTCGACCCCTTGGATCGAACTTTGGACCACGTTTGAAAAGATTGCTGGTCTAGAAGACTTCACGCTACCCCGTGGCTCTACCATACGACGCCAGCCAACAACGTATCAAGTGAAACTCCAAGAGCTCCATCAAAGTCTAGTAGACCGACATGCGCTGGTTACAAGGCCTATAGAATTTGGCAATTCGATCGAAGGTTCTAGCGATGAGAGCGATTGGGATGCTACATAGCACATATTGACACTTCCTTCCCAGGTTGTCTTCGATGGATTATATTCAAGAGCTCGCTTGGTTCTTCTCCTCTACGACAGAGCGATCTCGGTTCGAGCTCTCGGCCAGCCGTTGGACGTTCTGAAAGCAGGGGTTCGATCACATTCTCGATGGGGTTATGAATTCCTACAAGGTCTCTCTCACACGAAGGATTGCAACATGGTATCGAGGCTACTTGAAGCTGCCATGATTTATATTCACAATCGAGAACGTAAATCTAGAAGTGTCTATCTTGGCGTTCGCCCGAAAATTACTCACATGAAGTTTGCAGGCTGCACTTACTTTGTACCCCTAACTTGGTCAAAGGTTGTGGGTTCGATCCCCATGGGCTTCGTCTCTTTTTGATCGTTCTATAAAGTACTGCGTTATGGGAGTACACGCACGAAGCCTAGGATGAGATAACAAAAGATTGATCGACCCCATCCAGTGGATCCCCACAACCACCAGTGTTGGTGCGACCTGGCTATGTACCTCGCTGCCCCCGCGCCGCGGCTGAATACCTTCGATTTCTTTTTTTTGGCATTTTTTTTGTGCCTTAGAAGAGCAAGGCCGCTAGACGTTAACGATGCTGGCCTAACGGACTCGTTGCAGCATTACCCCGCAATCGGCCTTCCAACGGCAGATCAACTACGCAGACAGCCTCATTCTTGCTGGGTCATTTGTTCATGGTGTTCTACACTACTCTGGCCATCTCTACCTCAAAAGTTCTTCTACCACTTCTCCAACATAGGCCTCACATCAACCTCATTAACCCACCCCCTTCGCCCCTGCGTATGCAACCCCCAGTAAACCTCTGCAATATCCTCACTCCCAATACTCGCCTCTTCCGGCTTTCCCTCTATATATTTCTTCGTGAACTCGATATCAATCACACCATCGATGACCGCGTGCGCGACGTGCACACCTTGCGGACCAAATTCCTTCGCGAGGCTCGTGGAAAGAGCGCGTAAAGCGAACTTCCCCGTCGAGAAAGAGGACATTTGGGCGTTTGACTTCACGCTGGCTGTGGCGCCCGTGAAGATAAGGGTTGGTGGGTAGGTACCGGCAGGAGGGTTGGACTGTACGTGGGTGAGTAGGAGGGGGATGGCGTTTTGGGCGATGTGAAATGCTCCTTTTCTACACGAGTGAGATTTGTTAGTACTGTGTACATGTCGACATTGGAATGACATGAACTCCATCCAGGATAACGTACACGCTAACCTCCCACCCCATCCCAAACTCCTCCGTCGTCAATTCCAGAAATGGCTTCCTGGACGGCCTTGCGCTTGCGTTAAAGATCATCGCTGCGACAGGCGCCCCGCCATAGACTTCTTTGATCTTTGCAAACGCGTTCTTGACGCTCTCTTCGCTGCTGACGTCCGTGGAAATGCCGATAGCCTCCTTACCGGATTGGTTTATTTCCCCGGCGAGAGCCTCGAAGTTGGAGGGATTGCGGGCAAGAAGAACGACAGGGTAGGTTTTCGCGAAGCGCCGGGCGAGGGATGCACCGGTACCTGAGCCGACGCCCGCGATGATAGCGATGGGTTTGTTGGTCATGGCTATTGCGCTTTCGATGTCTGTATCGTGGGCCTGGGATAGCCGCTGTAAATAAGATGGGTCGTCTCGTTTCTGTTTGTAATAAGAAAATATGGATTTGCGTTCCATATGAGCAAGGACAGTTGAGGTTTTGGAAGGTACGTTGGATAGCTACGTAGCTTCAATGTTTCGTAAGCATCACGATGTGGATGAGGTTCGAAGAGAAGTCGATCAGTAATCTGGGGTACTCTATACCTAGGCATTCTATAGCATCTTGTTGGTAAGCGCTAGCTTCGATCCTGCGTACTCAGCATAATCCCATCTAGGTAATGGGTCATTCTGTGGAGTAAAGCGTGAAGCGTGAGGTCCGGAGGAAGTTCAGACCGTTTACGGCCGTAAGTTATTTTCATTCAATCTCCCGAGGTCATGTTAGTCGTATCAGTTGTCGCGCTGTGAGAGGTGTTCGATGGTGTCTACGTCAGTCCCGGACCCCTCCCTGACGATCATCGCCTAGCTGCATGCTAGCGATGGCAGTAGTAGAAATCTAGATACTAGACTTTCTCATGTATTAGTAGACAGCAGTGTTTGCTGGGCGACTAGACTTGCGATCTGTCTGGTGCATGTTGTAAGTCAAGGCGATGTAGGTGTAGCCAGATTTCCGCCCGCACAGCGATGTGGCCTGTGCGTACCTGCCCATGGAGGTACGCGTCCACGCGTCTGCATGCCCCAAACATCAAACATCGCGTCGTCGCGCGCTCTCCAAAACTCGAGGCAAAGAACGCGCAATTTGTCTATATTGCGTACTGTCGGCACCAGCGCAATGAAAAGACTGCACCGTTGTTGCCACCGTGTCGCACAAGGTCCTATCCTCGCAAGGACGCGTCGGTCGATATGACGGATCGACGGATGTCGCAATAGTCATGAACTTTCGACCACTGCAGTCCCCGCTTCTCGCACTGAAATCCGAGGTCACTCGACATAAGCATTCGGGCGTGATCATTAGTCACTATGTACCCATCAGAACGGTTCAAACCTTCTCTATCCCGGTGACTAGCTAGGTATATAGACTGTCATGTTCCTACAGTATCGAGAAATGATACACCACATTCCCAACATTCACATATGGCTTCTTTCGTATACAACAGCGCTTTCCAGTGCTGCGTGCCCAACCCACTGACCCCTCGAGGAGAAGGCGAAATACCCACCCCAGAAGAAGAAGCATTAGCTTGCAAGATCAACCGGGCTCTGGCGTCTGGACCCATATCCATCACCAAGAATGCCACCATCGCCGACTGGAGCCACTGGGGCCCCGATCGGAAACTAGTCATACTACGAGAAGGAACAAACCACTGGACAGCCTTCCCCGGAAACGAGAACACAGTCGGCAATGTCCCGATGTGCGCCGACCCCATGGGTCTCCAGTGGATCCAAGATGCCTATGCCGCTAAACCGGCACCCACGAACACTGCGCCAGGTCTCATATACATGTTGTGCGGAGCAAATCAGCACACTACAACGAATCCGGCAGACAGAACGAGCCCAGCTATTCCCATCGGGCCGCATTATATGATTCTATGGCCTTTCGAAGCTGAACGTGATGGGTTTCCGGATACGATTCGTGATCAGGGTGCTTGGGTCATGTTTGACAAGACGCCATACGCTCATTTGCATGTTTGTGGTACGCCCTGGGCGGGGAAGGAGTACGATAGGGAGAAGACGAAGGCGAACTGGGATCTACGTTACGAGGATAGGACTTGATAATGATTTTGTCCCGTTAAACTTTTAAAGAACGAGCGATAAGAGCTGGTCACCGAAGAAGCTAGCCATTTTTGATGAGATCGATGATGATGGAGAAGATGTATGCCGTGACGGAGTTGTTGTATTTTTTATAGCAAAGAATACCTGAAACAAAGATGGCGTAGTCTGAAAGCTCAGGCATTAGATCTAAACCACAGTCAAGGCAGCGCTACGTCCATCTCATGCCCAATCAACATACTATGCGCACTCATCCACAACTTTGCATTCCCTCAGCCCTTTAGCTTCAATCTTCCTCTTGTAGCTGATGACCACAGCCTTCTCAAACTTTACCTTCCCCAGGCCCACTTCGCACCAGAGCGAGTGCTCTTGGTTTTCGAAATCGTCAAGTGCGTTATAAACTCCGTCGGTACGTTTTATAGTACGGTATAGATTCTCGGGATATAGGCCTTTCGTATCCTGGGCCTTGCAGTCATCCATGAATTTGCGGTACTTGTGGTGATGTTCAGACGCATAGCATGTAGGACAGAGAAAGTTTGGCTCGGCGTGCGTGCATATGTTGACGTCTCTGCAGTTCGGTGCGCATTTCGACGACTCTTTCAGGTGTAGGAAAGAGGCTTGAATAGTGTGGCCGCACATCAGGATATGGACTGGTAGGCCTTGACAAGGCTCGACGCGCTCTGCGATGAAGTTAGGAGCCATGATGTTGATGATGCTCGGCTAGGAAGTCTGTTTTCGGTACAGGAAGGGCTTTCTGGTCTGCAGATCGTAAACTTGCGCGCGCGACTTAAAACTATCCATTCAAGTGCACTGTGAATGTAGCGTAAAGGGTCTCTGATACGTATCGTCAGGTGGCATTGTTACTTTGTTGTACAAAGCGCTGAAGGTCTCATTGATCGAAGACAATCTTTCTCCATTCGCATGACAGGTGCCTTATCGTGAGTTGAACGCCATTGGGGCATCGTCTTCGGAGGTTTGTCAAAGAGCGAAGGATGACGCGAAACGAGCGTGATGGAGTGGCCGCTGCATGGACGCGATTCGACGGGAAAGCTCTTCGGGAAATGAGAGCCTTGGAGATCGTGCTTCTTTGCACGCGATAACTAGCAGCGCATAGTCTGTGATGGATATTGGCAGCCCCGCGACTTGCGATGATGAAATCAAAGGATGATGATGGTCGTGCACAGAATCTTGGTAGACGACGGCCAGCCCAGGGCTGTGATGCACGTGCAGCCTCCTTAGGCTAAGCCTATCTCGACTTAGTGGCGGATGGACTTAAGGCTGTCAGCTGGCTGCAGTGAGCCAAGACGTCACTTTCACAGAAGCAATATCGAACGCGCAACAGCAAGCACCACCTTCTATCGTGGCTGAGCATCGTACGGTAATTGCATTGGTCTTGTCATCCTGAACCTCCTGCTTCTACTGATGTACTAGTCACCTTGATTACTATCTCTGCTTGCCATCGACCTGGCGCCAACAAAGGAATTAACGACACTAGTATAGGAGTCCTGAGTCCTTTCTCATTATCAACCTTGGTGCGCGGACGTGCTGCCCGCCATATCTCGGCCATCGTCATGTCAGCTCTTTGCATGCCAAGCTCAGCGGCGAGAGAAGGGCGGAGGAAAACGCCCACTACGCCCTGGTCTCAACACAATATCCATGAGATAGGGTGACGCAAGACATGGCAGTGCAAATTACTGGAGCTCATGTTGATGAGATATAAGAACGGTGTGTTGCGACTGTGAAGAGCATCACACATAGCTTTCGCATCCACGCCAATCGACTCAGCATACATTCTACCATCTCAACGTTCAGAAGATGCCGCTGTCCGCCGTCACATCTGTAGCCTTCGTGGCCCTTCTTCAGATGCTTCCTGCTACGGCACAAAATATGTCATATGGAGCCAACAACTTCTACCGCAGCGACAACGTCACAATGTGGCCGATCACCTTCCCCAGTCTCTACCAGATGACTGTCGCTGGCAACCTCTTTCTACCCGACAACCTCGATCGCACCATCAATGCTTCTGCCATCGTTGTTGGCCACCCAATGGGGGCTGTGAAGGAACAGTCCGCCAACCTGTACGCTACGAAGATGGCTGAGCAGGGTTTCGTCACTATCTCAGTCGACGTTTCGTATTGGGGCGGCAGTGACGGCGAGCCGCGCAATGTCGTCCATCCTGACGTCTACGCCGAGACCTTCAGCGCTGCGGTTGATTATCTAGGCCTCCAGGACTACATCGACCGCGAGCGAATTGGTGCCATTGGCATCTGCGGCAGCGGCTCATTTGTTCTGAGTGCAGCAAAAATCGACCCGCGCATAAAAGCCATCGCAACAGCAAGCATGTACGATATGGGCGCAGTAACCCGCAACGGTCTACAGCGAGCTCAGAGCCTCGAACAGCGTAAGCAGGTCATCGCGACCGCGGCGGCGCAGCGCTGGGTTGAAGCCAGTGGTGGAGAGACGGAGTACACCGGCGGAACTCCTCAGGCAGTCACCAATGAGACCGATCCAGTGGGACGCGAGTTTTACGACTTCTATCGCACGTCTCGCGGAGAGTTCACACCTGCAGGATCAGCGCCAAACCTCACCACCTATCCGACGCTTTCCAGCCAGACCAAGTTCATGAACTTCTACCCTTTCAGCGACCTCGATAGCATCTCTCCCCGTCCAGTGATGTTCATCTCCGGCGACATTGCACACTCTCGCGAGTTCAGTCAGGACGCATACGACGCTGCTGCAGAGCCGAAGGAGCTGATCTGGATTCCGGGCGCCGGACATGTGGACCTGTACGATCGCGTCGACTTGATCCCGTTCAACAGGCTCACCGCGTTCTTCCAGCAGAACCTGGGCGAGTAGATTCGAGAGAAGCTGTTCGGTGCGTGGACAAAGCAGCTTATGATAATATCCGAAGGACCTGTAATAGATAGAGTAGCATCGCAGCAATACAAGGACTCACCTCAGCGATATTCAAATAATTTCAGATCTTACTTTCGTTTCTCGCAGCAACTTCAAGCTTGCCCTGATGTGCACCTCGATCGAAGCCAGCTTTTTGAAAGAGTGCCTCGGTCTAGCGAACCAGTTTCCATGTGATAGTACCTAGGTAGTTGTGGCAGAGACGAGACTGAACTATGCGACGCATTATCTTTCGACTTCGGTGACCGATCGGTCCGTAAACTCGCATATAAGAGCAATGGTTATGAAGAAACCATCACCACGGTACTGCGATGACGCGTTCGACTCTGTCGCGAAACACCTCGTATTTCGTACATCAGTGTACAACTCTAATGCC
Source organism: Alternaria ethzedia (assembly GCF_023757985.1). Taxonomy (NCBI): domain Eukaryota; kingdom Fungi; phylum Ascomycota; class Dothideomycetes; order Pleosporales; family Pleosporaceae; genus Alternaria; species Alternaria ethzedia. Next base: position 238,265 of record NW_026056215.1, on the reverse strand, counting down.
TATTGCGAAACAAGACTAGGTCCTGGTCTGGGTCGAATGCGCATCTCCCGAGCTCTACCTCTACTTCGTTGAAAGTTTGTTGAGATAACGCGCTGTCAGGGACATCGTTGGGGATTCGGGCCATTCGGCTAGTCATAACTTCTCTCCAGCGCGGGGCTTACTGACGAAACCGCATTAGCCCGCTCATCCCTTCCTTCTTGCGTTAATCCAAAGGGTCAACAGATGGTAAGCGGAAGGGCGGTAAGCGATTTAAGCATTTGCTTGGTGGCGCTTAAGATGGTGCCAATGTCTTTGCATATTGCTTCGTTTGCAGCCTTGCTTGCTGCTTCTCTGTTTGCGTTGCGACATTGTCTTTTCTGAGAAAACGGGCAAGTGAACGGCAGGATGGCGCTTCCGAACGATGTCGAGGCGTGCGAGAAAGACTTGCAGAGGGTTTCGGTATGAATTCATTCGGCGATGTTCATGATTTGCTTTCTAACACCGTCAACAGGACTCCAAAAACTCTCAGGACTCTCAACACATAGATGCAGCAAGCGATTACGATAATACAGCCGTTCGCGCCCTAGTCTGGAAACAAGACCTTCGCATCATCCCCCTCACAGCAGGAATCTACCTCCTCTGCTTCCTCGACAGATCCAACATCGGCAATGCGAAAACTCTCAATGCCAACGCCGGAGAATCCCTCCTGCAAGAAGCCAACATGACGAACTACCAATACACCATTGCGCTCATGGTCTTTCTTGTCGCTTACGCCGTGTTCGAAGTCCCCAGCAACTACTTCCTGAAGAAATTGAAACCCAGTCGCTGGATTGCTTTTCTCATGTTTGGCTGGGGCGCGTGCACGATCGGACTTGGTGGCGCGAACAACTATGCGACTGTTACCGCTGTGCGGTTCTTGTTGGGTATGTTTGAAGCGGGATTGTTTCCGGGGTTGGTGTACTATTTGACGTTTTGGTATCGTGCGCAAGAGAGGAGTATGCGTGTTGCTATCATCCTGGCGAGCGCGACGCTCGCCGGTGCGTTTGGTGGTGCGATTGCGTATGGCGTTGGACACATGAAGCAGGTCCAGGGCCTCTCTGCGTGGAGGTATGTCGTGACGCGTAGCACGCAAGTAGGACATATACTGACTTCTCCATAGGTGGCTGTTCATCCTCGAAGGCATTCCCTCCTGCGTCTCGTCAGTAGCCGTCTGGCTATTCTTACCGGACTATCCCGAGGAAGCCTCTTGGTTATCGACATCCGATCGCGCACTAGCAGTCGCACGGCTCGAGAAAGAAGGATCAAAGGGTGATGCGCCATCGTTGAACTGGGAAACCGCAAAGGCAACCCTACTTGACGGCCGACTCTGGGTGCATTACATCATCTACTTCGGCATCTCAGCGCCATTCAGCTCGCTTTCTCTCTTCACTCCGACGATTACTGCAGGGTTGGGTTACGAGAACCTCCAGGCGCAGCTAATGACAGTACCACCTTACGCCGTCGCATACGTTGTTTCGATCGTCACAGCTTGGTCATCGGACTACTTCAACGCCCGCGCATTGCACTCAGCTGTCCTGGCTACCATTGGAGCAATTGGTTTTCTGGCATCGGCTCTTCTTCCGGCTGAGTCTTTCCATGCGCGCTACGGATGTCTGATTGTTGCAGCCAGTGGAGCTTTCTCTTGTATTCCCCCGCTGCTTGGCTGGTTGAGCAACAACATGCACAGCACCGCTGCCGCAGGCTTGGCTATCGCGTTGAACGTCTCTTGGGGAGCTCCGGGTCAAATTGTGGGTGTTTGGATCTACAAGACGAACGAGAAGGAGCGAGGGTATTCTACTGGCCATTGGACGAACTTTGGAATGTTGGTCATGGTTGCCGTTGGCTGTGTTGGGTTGAGGTTTTACTACCAGTGGCGAAATAAGAGATTGCAACGCTTGGGGCCGGATGCGACGGGAATGGACAGAGAGTTCAGTTATTGAAGATAATGTGTTATTTGATAGAGCATGAAAGCCTACTCAGTCGCGGCATAACTGATCAAGATGTCTGACAACCAACTTGACTAAGATCTATGCATGCGACTCAACGCGCTCGACACCATTCTGCTTCTCATACTGTATCGCAGTCTCCGTCAAAGCAGGCTTCAGTGAATCCGCTGCTTCGCGCGTGAACTTGCGTGCAGAAACCTTGTGCTCGAACATAAGATCAAGCTCAGAGTATGTGAAGCCCTTTGCCTCAGGAAGACGGAAGTATCCCCAAAGGATAAACAGAAGCGCAATCCCTGCCCAGAAGAAGCCACCCTTGGCGCCCCAGTTCCAGTCGTTCTTGCCAACCATCTTTGGCATGATAGTGTTTGTAACGAATACGATGGAGTTGTAGGAAGCACGAGAGAGGGCGACAGTCTTAACACGGAGACGCGATGAGGGGATTTCGGCAGCGAGGGAGTAGCAGATTGGTCCAAGAGAGAGCTGATTAAGTTAGCTTTGGTCTGGTGGCTTGAGGAATGCAAAGACTTACCTGGAAGCAGAAGATCATCAGAATGATCAAAACACCTCCAGCAAGACTGGCGCTCTTGTTGGTCGGTGGTGCAAGGCCGATGAACCCGACGATCATAAGAATGATGAAGATGGCAGTCAATCCAACGAGGTAAATAGGTCGTCGACCAAAGCGTGTCATGATCCACCAGGCGATAAAGCATCCAACGAGACCCAGGCAGTCTTGACCAATGGTAAGATGGAAAGAGTCGTCTTGGCTAAGTCCAACTCCCTGCATGAATTGTGTTCTGGCAAAGTCAGTATAGTTGCTACGTCAGCCAGTCGTGCAGAGACTTACCCAAAGCCCATGAAGGGCACGCCACAAAGAGCTTGAGTGATGAAAGCCATGGCTGAGACCTCGGTGCGGTGTAGATCGCTTCCTTGGAACAAATGCCAGTAGTTGGTTCCAGAGCCGACTTGCTTCTCGTACTGATCGGTGACAACCATCATCTCCACGTGCGCATCAAGGTCGAACTCGATGCCTTCAGTGGGTGTCGTGATTGCGCGAATAGCTTGTTTGGCCTCATCGATGCGACCTTGTCGGACTAACCACCATGGCGATTCTGGTGCAAGGAAGGTAGCTGCGATGATAGGAATGGGCCAGATCCACTGGAGAGCGAAAGGAACGCGGTAACCCCATTGAGTGGTGTTTTGCATCAGACCAGTGAGGATACCGGTGGACAAGAGACCGCCAATGACCCAGCACATGTTGATCCACGAAGTCATGTATCCTCTGAGATGCATAGGGCAGAGATCCGCAGCATACGAGATTGCAAGTGTCTGGAAGACACCCCATGGAAGACCCTGGATGATGCCTCCGACGAGGAACATCTCCAATCCTGTGGAGAAGAACGGGATGAAGATGGCAGCAGTCATGAACAGCATGCTGGCAATCATGGTCTTCTTGTATCCAATCCATTCAGTGATGTAGCCGTTGATGATGAGACCGAGAATGCATCCGACCTATACCTTTGTCAGTTGAGCTCTTTCAGTCGACATCCTCATCGAGAATCTGCGTACCTGTGTTCCATTGAGGATGATGGTCTGCCACCTCGCAGACACAAGCTTGTTGCCATCCGCATCGACTTCATCACCGAACCTGTTACGGAAGGGCTGGAAGGCGAAGAATTTGTTCATGAGACTGGTATCGTATCCCTCCATCACAACGCAAAGCGAAATGACGAAAGAAAAGACGATTGCCTTCCACCAGAACCTCAAGGACTGTCGGACGGACATGTTGTGCTCATTGTTGATAGCTGCGTTGGTGTCGTCTCCGGTGTTGTGGCCTTGTGTCGAGGTGACCCTTTCGGCGGCCACATGGCCAGTAGTCTTCTCTACCGAAGCCATGTCGAATTGAGTCCAGAGTATGCCCGGTGTCAGAGATGGGTCTTCGGTGTTGATGGGTTGACAAGATGCAGGTCAACCACACGTACGGATCTGCGGTCTATATAGTCCCCAGCGCTGTGGTATGCATGCCTGACAGACGAACCCATTACAGGAGTCAAATGGCTAGCCCGAGAGCTTGGGAAGCTAAGCCCCGGTAATGACCGAAATGGGGCAAGACCGCGGTGAGTTGCGGGGAAAGACATTCAGAACAAGAGTGCCCATGGGGAGACGAGGCGTCAAGTGCGCAAATGAAGCCAATCAGAACCCCGACGAGGTTTGCCCGGGCACCAGATCGCGAGAGAACTTCAAGAAAGCTTTCCTCGAAGTTTTCCGCCGCTAACATTGTCACTTGGCGGACCCGTCCCGGCTCTAGTGTTGCAAAGAAAGCCAGGGCCCAGAAGTAGGACTTGCAGCAACCCTTCTCTTCTCCCGAGGTCATTATACGCTATAACATAAAACATAAGCTCTCATAAGACGACGGAAGTAACGTAGGTAATGCTCTGAGTAGGACAAAATCCTCGATTGAGCCTACCAGAGTGTTTTGTTGTTGTTTTGTGAGAAATGCCCGCTGTTAGCCCGAGCGTGTTTCCAACTTCCGATGTCACGCTAGCCGAGGCAATGTGTCTGCACGAGCCATGCAGACCCGCCTTTTAACCCGTGGCGTTGAGTTTTCCACGTGAGGTTTCCGCTCTCATCCTCCTGCATTCCATCCCCAGGTTCTTGCGCAAGTCCGTCAAGCTATGCGCAAACCATCTGCCTGCCAAGCGTGCCGGTAAGCATCTTGCACGTTGTCAGTAGAGGCGATTGCCCGCTAATTCGGTTGGAAGAACCCGACGCCGAAAATGCATCTACCCAACAGGCGGGCTCGCAACGGCATGCGAGTATTGCTTGTCACATGGTCTGCAGTGTCTCCAAGGCCCACCAGAGGGAGGTTACTATGCCAAACGCCGGGCTAGACTTCAAGAATTGAGTCAGGTACATCGAGCGTCCTTAGAACAAGCGGAAGCACTACCAAATCAAGGTCATGGCGATCTGCCTCCGACTGCCTTGAGACGAGCGCTGGTGGAGCTATACTTCGACTACATCCACGACCAGTTCCACTCCATGTACCATAAGGTTTCGTTCATGGACGATGTCGTAAACAACCGAGTACCGTCTATCGTGCTTTTCGCGATATGTGCGCTGGCTGCCAGGTTCTCTACCGACAGCTTCTTCGACGGAACTGATCCGAGAGAAAGAGGCGAGGTCTACCGCAAGGCAAGCGAGAGTTTGTTCAATTTGCGCGACCTCACGCCTACCACAATTCAAGCATGCGTTTTACTGGGCGCATATGCTGCTGCGGGTGGTGAGACTGATGTCGAAAACATGTACTACAGCATGGGTGGACGACTTTGCCTGGCCCTCGATCTACCAAATCGACCCGTCACAAGTCTGGTAGAGCGCGAAGTCAACATCAGAACTTGGTGGACACTGTGCATGGTTGACGTTTGGTCATCTACTGCGGTGAGACTACCGCGAATCATGCCGTTTGACACTGCTGTGCCTCTTCCAATTGATGAGATACCGTTCTCTATGATGAACGACTGGGCTATCAGCGACCAAACGCATGGCATCACCTCACCTCTTCTCGCGGAGATGATCAAGCTCAATCGGATTCTGGCGAGGATCATCGACTTCAATCGACTGTGCGTGTCAGAACATCTCGAAGGCCTACCGCTGGAGAAAGGGATACGTGAACTTTCCCGCGATCTCGATATCTGGTTGGAGGAAGTCCCGCACCATATGCGTGACACGCCAGCGAACCTGACAGCCTTCGCGTCGCGTGGCCTTGGGCGTATGTTTGTAGCTGTGTATCTCGGCTACTACCACTACGGACTGCTCCTGAACTATCAATTCTTGTCATCTTCAATCGAAGCATCACCCGACTCCGGACGATATGCTGATGCCTGCAAGCAACATGCCGCCCGACTTTGCGCCCTCGTCTACCGCTCACAGTCCACGCCTGGGAGCGAAGTCTTGTATCCGGCAGTTTCGCATATCCTTGTCGTTGCTTCCACCGTTCAAATCCACACCTTACTCTTTTCCGGTGACGAAAGCCAGATACGCATCTCAAAGACCAGATTGGAACGCAACTTCGAGATACTCCTGCGGCTGAAGACCTATTGGCCGAGTGTCGACGGTGCAATGAGTCGTCTTCGGGCGTTCCACCAGACCTGTCTTCGAAGCAAAGAGACCAGCTTTGTGCTTGATCGGTGGCTGTTGCGCTTCCTGGTCCAATTTGCCCCTCATATGGAGCTCGAGCCAAGGGATAACGACCCCGAGTACGAAGCGTTGCTCGCATTGAGCAGGCAATCCCCATTGTCGTGCTATTCAGGCCTGTCCATGTGATCATGCGCGACTGAGATTCTAAGCAGCATGCTGGGGAACCTGGAAACGAGGACGGCAGCGAAGTGGTTCATTACGGCTCAAGCGTGATGGTGGAGCCGAGACTAGCGTCGCGAAACTTACGAGCTTTCCTGGAGTGTGGAGCCCCAAGAGAGCCAGGGCTTGGCGACAGGGTCCGTCACTCACGTTTGCGGTCCACTCGAAGTAGTACACACGTGTAAAGCTGTTTAAGAGTCTGGATTGTGCTTCTTTGCTTGAAGCAAGAATCAACTTCGCACTCAAGTCATGGCTCTATCACGCAGCACCATTCTCGTGGTCACGACGCTGCTGGGCAGCGCGACAGCGATCAACAATGGCCTCGCTACTACCCCACCAATGGGCTGGGTAAGATATTCGTATCCTACTCCTGAATTATCATTAACAAGATCAGAACAACTGGAACGCTTTTGGATGCGACGTCTCCGAAGACCTTCTCCTTACAACCTCCGCACAGATCGTGAGCTTAGGCTTGCGAGACTTGGGCTACAACTATGTCGTACTAGACGACTGTTGGCAGAACCCAAAGGGTCGAGACAAGAAGGGAAAGCTTCAACCGGCGCTCGACAAGTTCCCCAACGGTCTGAAATCTATCTCAGATCATCTCCATAGCCAAGACTTCAAGTTTGGCATGTACAGCAGCGCTGGTGAAATGACATGTGCGAGATTTGGTAAGATGAATCAAATAAACATACCTCTTGCATCAAACTAACTCAAAGTAGAGGGCTCGCTAGACCACGAGGTCGACGATGCAGAAAGTTTTGCAAGCTGGGGTGTCGATATGTTGAAGTACGACAGCTGCTACCACATGGGTCGTGTTGGCACACCTTCGGTCTCATTCAACCGCTTCAAAGTCATGTCAGATGCTTTGAAATCAACAGGAAGGAACATTCTCCTCAATCTGTGCAACTGGGGAGAGGATCTTGTCCACACAGTAAGCACCATGAGATACCTGTCCGCTACGACGTTCAAGGACTTACCATCACCAGTGGGGTATGAGTATCTCCAACAGCTGGCGCATTACAGGCGACATCTACGACTCTTTCTCTCGTCCTGATGATTTATGCGGATGCAACACCGTATCACCGGGCGACGTCAACTGCGTAGCACCCGGCACACATTGCTCCGTTCTTTTCATTCTCAACAAAGTCGCGCCCTTTGCCGATCGCAGTATTCCTGGTGGATGGAGCGATCTGGACATGCTCGAGGTCGGCCAAGGCGGTATGACTGACGAAGAGTACAAAGCACATTTCGCTCTCTGGGCCGCCATCAAGTCTCCGTTATTCCTCGGAAACGACCTGCGCAACATGCCAGCTTCCGCTCTCACCATCATCAATAATCCAGCCATTATTGCGCTGAGCCAGGATCCCCATGGACGTAGCGTAACGCGTGTTCGAAGGGATACGGAAGGTGTAGCGAAAGACGAGTGGGGTATGGGTGAGACGCACGTGTGGGCAGGTCATCTCCAGAACGGCGATGAAGTCGTGATCTTCCTCAACGCTGGTGGCGAAGACATGGAGATGAGCGTCTCCCTCGCTGAAATCTTCATTCCATACGGACCTGGTGGATCAGCCCCACACGTAAAGTATGACTGGGCAATCCACGACCTTTGGGCCCATCGCATGCCCGAAGCGACAGCGGAAGAGCTCCTCGCAGCGGCCTCGCACACGGAGAGAGAGTCGATCTTGTCAAAGGCCAACTGGTACAACGCTACCGAGATCCCTTACGCCAAGGGTCTGGTTCAGGAAGACCCGCGACTGTTTGGCGAGAAGATTGGCGTTGTTGAGGCTGGTGGTAGGCTCAAAGCAGACGTCAAGAGTCACGCTGCTCGCGTCTTCCGACTACGAAGAATCGCGCCAGAGCACGATCAGTTCGAGGCGAAGAGTATTGCGAGAGAAGACGGTAACGAGAGGGATGAATTGTAAAATGATATGATTAGTAAGGTACCTTGGTGGGACAAGAGATCTCAGATAGTCTACCTCGATGGGAAACAGAAAGGAACATAGGTACTCAGAGTTGCGATAAATCTCATGCGCAATCAATCGTGATAATTGTGGAAGGTGTGGTTGGCTCGTTGTCTCCAGGTTATCACAGTACCATGGAACGGAGTGGATGGAACCAGAGAATCAACTTCTGGATTTTTCGAATATATAGCGATCTTGCTCATCCTCCCTCCTACACATCTTAACCCTTACATAGGCTGTCTCTACGTTCTTTATTACACACAGCAATCAAATCTGCACCAGACGCAACCATGACCAAAAACGCAAAGGTCATATCTCCGGCTCAAGCCACATCCGCAACCCAGACGACATCCTGGGAATGGTCAGCTCCATACTTCGTTAAGCGAGCGCAGGAAGTTCAGGCCAGATTAGATCTCCAACGGCAGACTATGGAGAACCTTCAGAACCAGCATAAGAACCTTCAGGACCAGAATAGGAACCTTCAGGACCAGAATGAAAACCAGAAGAAGGATTACGAACGCGAGTTGAAGACATGTATCGGAACGTTTATTGTCGTTTTGCTCACCTTCGCCGCCTTCATGATATGTGGCTTTCTACCATCTTCTTCGCCCGAACATTGTTCATTTGCGCTAGAAGCGAAAGCTGTCCAGATGACGCCCACGCCTACTACGGTCACGGTCACGCTACCGGTAGCCACGCCTACTACAGTCACAGTCACGCTGCCGGTGGCAACCAACGCCGTGCCGACAATCAAGGCCGCACCAGCCTTCAGCCTGACCCCTACAGCTGATCAAGTAAGCTTTGGTCTTCGATCATACATCTATTATAAGCTCTTAACATGCTAACGCCTCAATAGGTATGGACTGGTCTGACACACGGACAAATATTGTCCATCATCCTCGAAAACAATAAGATCCAAGCTCGATACAACGAAAACTATAGGACCTGGAGCAAGGAAGAAGACCGGAGGTTCTGGTCCTCGTATAGTTCGAAATATTCGTTAACACCAACTCCAACACCTGCTCGATTCAGCGAAAACTATAGGGCCTGGAGCAAAAAAGAAAGTGATGGGTGGTGGGAACAGTGGAATGCCCAGGAGGCCCAGAGAAAATCAGAAGATCGAAAGTTCTGGTCTTCGTGGAGTTCGCAATATGCGACAACACCAACTCCAACGCCTGCTCGTTAGGCTACCGCGTAGGTGCTCTTTGAAGGCCAGTGCAAGCATACCAGATTACTTCTCTACAATCACTTGGTGGTCATATCTCTGAGCCAGTCTTGAGACCTCGTCAGGATTGGGTTTCGTGTCGTATGCGACGTCTTTGAACAACTAGCCAGACGCCTACAAAGAAGGCAGCGCTTCGCAACTTGTATGTCATACTCTAGATATCAGTATACGTTATCTTTGTCTCTCTCGACTTGCAAAACTGCAGCACTGCGAATCCTCCGGGGGTAGACCCTGCTACATCTTCCAGCTCATTTCTCCAGCATAGTATGCTCCAGAGTCTCTCCCGAACTTGTCCAGCTTGCAAGTCACCTCAACTCGTATTCTACACAAGGCTGGGTTCTATCAGCGACACCGAACTGACAATACCATGACTTCTTCCGGAAGAGCCGATTCACTAAAGTATCTGATGTCATATCGCGCTCGGGAGGATACTATATATTGCCTACCTGTATGCCCTCCCTCCTCTTCTCTTCTCTCAGCGTCGTGATTTCCCATCCTCACACTATCAATTGATCATCTTTTACTACTTACCATATACATTTACCATATATCAACATGCGCATCTATATTCATCATCTCAATCTCCATCATGGACACCCTACTCTCTTCACCAGCATATTACCCTGGGCCGGTCAATTGCCCCGTTCTGCCAAGTCACCGCATGGATGGCTTGAAAGAACGCGAGCCATCAAGGGCAGGAGACCTATACACAGCAGAGATCGGTCAGACGGTCAACACCATCAACCATCAGAGAAACGCGGTCAAGTTGATCATGGCGAGATGGTCCGCCGTAGACCCAGTTCACTACCCAACTATTCTGGGCGTGAGCCAAAACAACAGTAAAAGTGAGGACGTAGAGGCTGTAGTCAGCATGGTGAATACCATGCAGACCAGCTGGATCGGCCAGTCCTCCTGGGTCCAAGGCTATATCAAGGAAGAGACTGATTGGCACGATCTCCAAGCCCATGTCAACAATCTCAACCGATTTCGACTCCTGCTCAAGGTACCACAGCAAAATGAGACTCCCGTGCAGAGGACCGCCTGTCGAGCTCTGCAGCGCGCATACAAGAAAGCAGTTAGGATTCATACTGAGCACACCCAGACAGGTGACCTCTAAGCCTACATCAATAACCTAAGTCGTATGAGTGCGACCTTGGAATGACTGAGCGCGGTGCCTACAATACGGTCAGATCTTAGCGAATGAGATTTCTCAAGAGAGGCGCAGCCCTACGAGCGGATGCTTAGAGACTAACTGAATAACATCGGAGACCCAGAGGAATACGATGCGGTTAGTAAGTAACAGAGTGATATCCCAAAATGGACTCTGGCTACTACAAAACCACCTGCGTTGACCAGAGCCCGCGACAGGCAAAAGCCGGGAGGCTCGAGCATACGATCAAGAAGGTTGTCGACACTGTCAATACTATACCGACACATAAGATGCCAGATCTGAACGAGCGAGACCCTGCGAGAGCAGCCAACGAGTGGCAGAATCTCCCAGGAAATCAGCCCAACAACACCAAAGTACAGCGTGACATAATGAATCTCATTACGGCAAGGTACTCGCAGGTCGATCCAATCCACTACAGCACAATCCTCGGAGGCCCGCAGGCGAATGCCGGACACCTCGAGAGTGCCATCAAAAATTCCGTAGATACTATTACCTCTAACTGGATGGGAACTCTCTTGTGGCTTTAAGCTTTTGTCGAGGGCGAGACATGCTGGTAGGACTATCAAGTTATCATTAACAACCTCCACCGCATGTCAAAGCTCTTGAAGCTGATCCCGGAGGGCGAGACGCCTGAGAATCGCGCATTACACCTCACGCGCCGCGAAGCGTACAAGAAAGCTCTGCGCGCCTATTAAGAACACGTCCGCCTGGGAGTAGAGGCAGAAATCCAGACTGCAGAAGATGCGTTGGAAGACTTGTCGGCAAAGGACGGCGTGACACAAGTTGAACTCCAGGGCGCTCGGGACGAGCTCGATTTCCTCCGCGGCCATGGAGAGGGCATCACACCCACAACTTGCAACGTAGTCCGCACGATCACAGACGCTGGAGAGAAAGGCGTCATGTATCGTGCTCTCTCGGGGGACGAGCAGGTCGCATACTGGAATGCGCGCTGGACTGAAGATGTCTTTGTCACGTATCTTTGGGAGGTCTCGGGCATTTGGTGCGATATTTATCACACCCATGACCGGCCCAGCATCTCAATATAGTTCGGATTGAGAGGCAGCGGCGCCTCCCACCGCTCGCCGCACCCTTCGCTGAGCTTCCAAGGAGACGATCCGAAGTCACACGGGCATAACCACCCAGAAGCGGCAGTGGAGCTCGGTGGCGCCGAAGCAGCACTGGAAACTGTCCCGACGCTCAGAGACGGCATCACTCATGTCGAATGGGATGACGCCGTACTGCGTAGCACGTACCGCAAGAACCCCCTCTAGCCCGCAGACCCCGTATCCCACCAGTACACCTTAGAACCTCTGAAGGCGACAGCAGTGTGTTAGAGCTCGGCGACCAAGTCTCTCGTTCGAAGCTCGCTTGACTTCCCCGACAACAAGGCTCTCGCGTATGCAGTGTTTAAGCGCGCTGATTCGATCCTCTATCCTCCCGAGGTCCAGAACACGTAAACCCCCCCGGTTCCCACATGATTCTGTAGGTCCAGGGTGCCCCAAGCCAGAAGATGCGGACTAGGAAGCGGGCTCGAGAGGGCGATGGTGATGAGGAGGAAGGACGTGGTATGGCGGATTTCTTACGTGATACATATGGAGCGAGGGGTTGTAGGCGGAGCGATTGAAAACATTGGAACGTGATGGAGACATAGGATGTCTGCATCAAGACGACTACGATTAAGTTGCATGGGAAGATTGGAATTTCGCTGGAGGCGGTGATCACAGTCCAGTCGCTGCAAGCCCGATGAGCAGGATAGCGTAGGAGGACGGTCTTGAAGAGGGCGCGGGTACTACTCTCATCCAATAGAAGAAAGGCCTCGATTAACAGTACCGCAATAGACGTCTACTTCCCACTAACATCTTGCACCCGCCCGATCTCAACGTAGGCTGACGCCTTTACGACCCCCACTGCGACGACACCACGATCCGCAACATGTACCATGGTAGCTACTATAACCTCGTCTACCCCGCATACCAGTGCTTCTGTATGTCGCAGTGCGCCGCCAAATCACAATTACGTGCACGCAGATGTCGAAGTTGCTTATATTTCGTGCTGTTATCACCCTCCTAGGAGACCGAAACACTGCATATGGCGAGTACAAGCGAGCGGGGTGGAACAGCGAAGTCTTCTGGGTTCAAATTGGGGATTTTCTGGCGGTGGTGAGCGATCTAGGTAGACCTCCGGGTGAGGTGAGATATAGCTGTCTATCTACAGTGTAATCTGTGTATTCTTCTGGCCCACTGAAAGAAAATTGTAGCAATTTGATACACGGTTTTGGATTCTCCGCGGTACACTTCTATCCACTACGCCTCTTCTACACAATTAAGCGTTTTCTTCCCGCATACTTTACATAGCCCGATCGAAGGTGCAAAAACACGACGTACTCTCCCCGCAGCGTAATAACCCAACACAATTACTTGCGAAAACTAGACATATCCCTATTCCTCTGAACAACCATCTGTTCCTCAGCACTTCAATTCCTCTCGCTACGCCATCCCGTACCACCCCTCACGATCGCGGAAGCACTGCTTGTCTCGCCTTATATGAACAAAAGTTCATTTCTGGTATACACATCTCAGTCTGAGTGGGCAAGGAGTAGCAAGAGTGGTGATCGAAGGCCGAGATACCTGATGTTTGTTGGGAACGGGATGTATGTTATGGGTACAAGGAAAGGGTCTCTATGTTGGATTTTTCTTGGTTGGGTTTGGCAGCGGCTTGAGAAGAGGAAGACGGAAGGATAGGACGGAGGGGTAGAAAAACAGCACACATGCTTAACGATTTACATTCGTATTCAAATCCACATTGCCATCTTAGTCGGTCGATCTATGCATCTATTCCCCCTTCTCGCATTCCCTACTTTCCCCTGCACATGTCATGCACCTCCCACCAACGTCATCTACAGTTCATCACTCCCCTCCTCCCTCCCCCCCTTCCCATCCTCCTTCGCGCCCTGCGCCACCAACCTCTCAATAGCAGCCTTAATATCCTCCTCACTCGCCTCACTCCCAATATCCAATTTCTTCAGCAACCTGCCCTTTTCATCCGTTACATCCCCCTCCCCCTCTCCATCCGTCTGACTCCCCATATTGCTCAGCTTAATTCCATCAGCGCTAAACCCCGCCTTCTTGAGCGCCTCTTCCAACTCCGCTTGGCTGGGACCACTCTCACCATCTGCAGCGGGAACATCCGTCTCCTTGGTCTCAGCCTTAGCAGATTTCTTCGTCTTAGTCTTCTTCGCCTTCTTAGTCTTCGGCTTTGCAGTCTTGGTCTTGGAACTGGATTGGTTCGGGGGCTTGAAGTGCTTCATCTTCTTCATCATCATGTCCATGACGACGTCGTCTAGCTTCTTCTTCTCAGCCAGGATGTCCTTGACCGTGAAGACGGGATCGTCTGTGGGGCCTAGTTCAGCTTGCTTGGCCTCGTTGTCGTCGAGCCAGACCTGTGCTTTTTGTGCGTGTTCCTGGACGGTCTTGAGGTCGGATTCGGTGTAGATGGTAGGGACTTCGGTGATTTCAGGTGCGGCGGGCGCGTCGGCTTCTTCGTCGAGGTCGTCCATGGGGTCGGTGGAAGGTGAGGCGGAGGCGTCAGCGGAGGCCTTGGAGACGGCTTCGCTGCTCTTGGAGCTCTCGGCGGATTGCGTCTTGATCTGGCCATCGACAAGTTGCTCGACTTCCTTGATGTGGGCGATGGTGTCTTTGAGCTCTTTGATGGCATCGGGGCGCTTGGATGCTTCGTCCTTGCGCTTCATCACTGGGTTGACAATGTTCTCGAGCTCCTTGAGCTTACTCCTGAGAGTCTTCTCATCGGCGTCGGCACCACCGGAGTACATCCAATCTGAGGCGGCGCTGAGGGTCTTTTCGAGTGTTTCGCGGACGGCAGAGGTGGAAGCTCCGATGAAGGATTCGTCCTCGAGGTAGTCGCGAGCGCGGTAGGTGAAGGCTTCAAGCGAGTTCAAGACCTCTTCGCGGGTGCGGCGAGACTTGTCAGATGAATCGAAGGCGGCAAGCCTGTCGACGTTAGTCTTTGAACGAATACAACAAAGCTCATAAACTCACCTGTCCTGCATCCTCTTCATCTCCTTGCGAGGGAACTTCTTGTAACCCAACTGCTCAACATCATACGTGATCGCAGACCTAACAGTCTTAATCTTCTTCTCTCCAGCCTTCGCAGCATCAGTGCTCTCAGCACCTGCGGAAGACGAAGACGACGACGACTTGGAGGACTTGGAGGACGAGGCAGATGAAGAAGAAGAGCTCTCGCCCTCCTTCAACGGCTCCTGGTCCTTCTTGCCACCCATGCCAAACAGGTTCTTGACACCATCGACGATGCCGCCCTTGACATCCTCGCTCTCAGTCTCACAGGTAACCCACGCAGACAAGACCTCGGGAGTACCAGTAACAGGGCTGAGCCTAACCTGAACGTAGTTGTTGAAGCTATCACGCTCGCACTTGTTGTCGTTGATCATGTGGGTAACAACCTTAGTCAAGTTACCGCTCTGGAAGTGAAGAGTAGGCTCCTTGGACACCTCGCCGTTAGCGCCAGGAACAGCCTGGTACATGGTGAACTCGAACTCGCCCATGAAGTTGAAAGGCAGGTCCTTGGTCGCTCCAAGCTTGGTGTTGGGAGTGAAGATCTTCTGGTCGCGCTCCTTAAGGTTGAGCATGTACTGGTAGCCGTGGTTGTAGCCCTGGGTGTCCGAGTCGCGGATCTCCTTGACGCGGAAAGATGGGCTGAGACCAGCGGCCTTGAATGCAGCGCCAAATACGGCGGCCTCGTCGGCGTTGACGTTTGCCCTGATCTTGCTCTTGCCTGCGACTGCTTCGAGACGGGCCTGGACAAAGGGTGTGCGGCTCGCGCCACCGTGGACGATGACAGAGTCGATATCAGCGAATGTAAGACCAGCGGCTGCGAGGGCCTGGTTGATCGGTCCATCGATACGCTTGGCGTAGTCGGCAGTGAGCTCCTCAAACTTGGTGCGAGAGAGCTTGTACTTGAAGTCGACATCCTCGTAGAAGCTCTCGAAGAAAGAGTTAGTTTCCTTGTTAGCGCTGAGCATCTGGCGAACCCTCTCAGCCTCCTTGAAGAGCTTCGCGGCGGTACGTCCATGACCCTTGACCTTGTCGGCGGTGAAAGAAGCGCTCTTGGCAGCTGGAAGCTCAACAAAGGTAGCCACCATGTCGTCGACGATGAGCGAGTTCATCGCATCACCTCCAAGCGTCCTATCCCAGCCAGCGCCCATGACCTGAACCTCCTGGATAGTCTTGTTGCGCCTGCCAACATCCTTGACAGACCTGCCCTGGAACTTGAGAACAGTAGCCGACAAAGATCCAGCGCCCATGTCAAACACCAGGTTCGTCTCTGGCTTGCCGTCCTTTGTAACATCGGGGAAGGTCCTGCCAGTAGCGTAGTTGAGACCAACAGCCAGCCCATCTGAAACAACGCTGAGCACCTTGAGACCAGCCAGACGAGCAGCGACCTCAAGCGCGCGCCTCTCGTCGACCGTGTAGAATGCTGGAACCGTAAACACAACGTCCTGGATATCGTAGCCCTTGCCCGCCATCGCCTTCGCGTTCTCCCTGACGTTCTTCAACTCCATAGCCAGTAGCTCCTCAACCGTGTATGATTTGTCCTCAGCGAAGACGCTGCTCACAAAGCTAACCGTGTTGCGCTTGTCCGTTCCTGTAACCTCCAACGCAGGGTATCTCTCCTTGTACGTGCCCACGATATCGCTCTCACTCGATACACCAAGAAGGTGTTTCAGATTCGGGTATACATCGCCCGGGAAGCGTCCCTGGAGCGCAATCGCATCGCCGCCGTAGAAGCGCTCGGGGAAGGAGCCCGCAGGCAGAGCACCGCTCTTGGAAGGCTTGAAAGCGACGGCTGACGTCTCTTTCCGTTTCGAGTCTTTGGTCAGGACGATTTCGAGGGGAACGCCGGGCTTTACGAGCGCGGCTTTGATGTATTCGGTGCCTAGGTCTACGCCGATGACGGCTGAGGCGGCGGAGGCGGTCGTCGAGAAGAGGAAGAAGAGACCGAGGAGCATGGCTCCCGGTGAGAGGTTGCCTCTCCGGCGTCCGGGTGGCGCCATGATGTGTGGTGTGGTGCGGGAAGCGAAAGGTGTCGTTAACGGCAGGCGTGGAGAGGTTGTGGTGGGATGTGCGTGCTTCGCCGCGGGGAAGAAAGGTGGGAGGTTATACGTTGCAGTAGAAAACCTCGATAGAAGAGAAGAGAGTGATCGGGAATCTATCCCAGAGAAAAAGCGGTGAATAGGTTGTCGGTCGAAACCGTGGTCCTTTGAGCGTTGAAATGCGAGGGCGGTTTCGTAGTAATGTACTTGGATCGAGCTACCCTGTCCCGGACTTATTTGACACCTGGTCTTTCTCCAAAGGACAGTTTGACGTTATAGCATCAACGCAACGTCACATGTAGAGACGGTTGTTTGATGAAAAGCTTAATTCACTGCTGCCTGATACTTCTTTTAGACTGAGGACATTTGGTCTTATCTAGTAATCGTGTCGAGTCCTCTGTATGCCCTTCGAGATCCTTTGAGCAATCTGGCCAATCACAGCGTCAGGAAAACCGTCTTCGCCGCAATGCAGCAGCGCGACCATGTCCTCCGCCTGCTTGCAGCAATGTTCGACTGCGTCTGATGCCTGCAGCATGGCATATACGCCTGAAGCATTTCACACAATGGTTATGTCCCAGCTGTTCAGATATACAGCCACCGTGTTCTCTTGCCATACTACCGGTCCATCATATCCCACGGTTAAACTCCACCATGCCATCCTTGCCACCGCGCTGATGAAACTCGGGTTCGAGCGACTGCGCACTGACAGCCTGGCGTTGCGGGAACGCAGCCAGCGCAAGAGGCAGCGCGAAGATGGATGTCGTGAAAATGAGTCCTGATTGCGCGTTAGCCATCATCCCACAAACACATTTCACATCGACTCACCCAGATTCACCGGCGTCACCATCCTAGGCCTCTGCTTAAGCCACTCTGTCTTCTGCAACTTCACAAGCAGGAGAGGCGGCAGCACCATAATAGGCGTCGCATTGAGCACGCGACTTAGCGCCGTCTCTCCCACAGCGAGTGTAGCTGCCTTCTTGCTCTTGCCCAGTGGCTTGACCTCCATGTCTCCTGTGTCTACTCTGCGTCGCTCGGCTTCCGACAGCGCGGGGTAGACGTCGATGCCCTGTCTGATTTCCTCACCGCGCATGAGAAACACGTTGAGCGCACCAGCTGTAGCGACAGCCGCGAAGGGCACTAATCGGCCAGCGATGACTTTTGCGTTGGGCGACAGGCTCTTGAGGCGGGGCACCAGCGCGTTGAGACCGAGTGCGACACCGCATGATGCGCTGACGGCGAGGAGGTAGGATTGGACGATTGTCGAGGTGGAGAGCGGGATCGACTTGTTCGCGTTGGAGAAGTTGATTCCGACGTTGACCGACTGGTTCGTGACTTGCCATCCTAGTGTGCCCGCTGTCTGTACACACTTAGTATACCGCTCATTTTTAGTACGATGGCTTCTCATACCCCAAGACCCGGTGTAAGCATGCCAGCCGTGACAATCAAGTTTGTCAGGACAAAAGACGACATGCGGAAAGGCAGAAAGACTGGCTGGCCCGTGTCTTCACTCTGTCAGCGTCTCCCCCTCATCATGCGACCGCGCCGGTTGTAGTACCTGGGTGTATGGTAGAATCGATTATCTTCTTCGCATTCCACAGCTCAGGTGTCATCTCTGGTATCTTGCCCGTCTTGTATGCGGTGACGAGTTTCTTTGCATTTTCGAGGCCGGCCGACGAGGTGAGGAGGGTTCTGTTGCGCATTGGTTAGCAATGATCATAGAATGACTATAGAGACATGAACAAGCAATGGAAAAGCTCAAGGTCGTGGTACTCACCACACCCATTATCCCCAAGAAAACATCATCGTCCCACGCGCGCAGTATCTCACCTCGGATCTGATATGTTTGCTGAGTGCTGCACGCGACCCCAGTACGTCCCTAGATTGTACTGCGAGACTGGCAGGTCGCGGTTTCCTGGTAGCGAGGACGTCATGTTGACAGAATCTGAGGATGTGGAAGCCGCGATTGAAGCAAGGAAGCTTCAACGGCACGCGAGTTTGCGAGGATGAGTGTTCGTGTGGGTAAATCTGTAGGGCGCGACGATATCGGCGATGATGCGAAGCGGGAACTAGCGATAAGCGCGATAGGTTCATTTCATCCATGGATATCTCTAGATACTAGACATCAGGCTCTACATCCAGCCTCTACATTTCGCGCATTCTACATTATATAACAGCCGCGCGCGTCCATGCAAGAACGCTGTAAATCATGACAAGAAACCGGCCAATGCTGAAAACAAGCGCTTTTATGCATCAAATCCAGCCCAATCCACCCCATATCCCATCCCTCATTGTCGATACCTCATTTCTTCTTCTTATTCTTCTTCCCGTTGTCCGACGCCGACGTTCCTAATATATCATCGAAAGTCTTGTTAGGATCGTGATTGCTCGCCGGCCTCAAACTCGGGCTCCCCATGGGCATCGGCGGCGCAACACCAGGCGGCAGCGGCAAAGCCTCCAACCCCAAATTCATAACGCTTTCCCGCCTTCGATCCGGGCTCTGACTCCGCGCACGCGCAGCCGCACCAGGATCAAGAAGACCAGGTGGCGGCGGTAACGGACTCGCATTCGCATTGAGTTCCTGCATCGCGGCGTTGAGCAAAGTGTCGTCTGCAGCCCACTGCTGAGCCTTCTTCCAGCAGTGCGAGCGACGGAATGTGCCTTCGACGCCGTGCTCGACGACGTCGGTGGGTAAGGACACGACTTGCGCACCGCCTGCGACTCCGAACCAGGTTCGCGAGCGGGTTGTGTCTTCTCGGGCCCAGGGGACGCCGCTGCGTGGGACTTCGCAGAGGAAGTATTCTACGCCTTCGGTGAAGCGCACGCCGGGTGCGTCGACGACTAACATGGGTAGGGACTGGATTACGGCGTATAGGAAGAGCCATTGGCCTGATCGCATGTCCCACATGTCGTCCATGTTTGAGCCGGTGGCTTGCTTGAACTCGAATGTGCGGAATGCTTCTAGGAAGGGTGTTTGTTGCTCGGCATCGGCATTGTGCGATTGCTTCAGTAGCTTGGCGACCTCGTCCTTGTGCAGCTTCTTTCCGCGCGCCTTTGCGTCTTTCTTCGCGTCGCCGGTCTTCGCGTTCTGTGAGATGGGGTAGAGTGGTAGGTCAAAAGGAATTGGTGGCGCGACTGGTGGTGTGCTGCGGTCGTATTCGCTCAGAACCTTCCTCAGCGCACGCGCAACAACGGATTCGATGTCTGTTCCTTCGTCTTCTGCGATAAAGCCGTCCGCAGTGCGATTCGTCAAGTTCTTCCTATCCACGAGGAGATCATACAGACTAGCCATGTCGCGATAGATCTCTAGTAAGACCAGTCGGTTAAGGCCACTTGTAGTCAGGTTGTTCTTCTTCGACTTGGCTTTTGGTAGCCATGAGCCGTATTTGTGCCTGTAGTAGTCCATGACGAAAGACTTGATAGTCATAAAGGCAGCCCTCCACTTCTTGAAGCTGATGACCTTGCCCTCGCTTGCCATTGCGCTGTTCATAATGCCAGAGAAGATATGCGGAAACTCAAAGTCCTTGAGCTTGTGATTGATGGTTTGCTCGCGGTTTTCAAGATCCATAGCAGCTCGGGCAAGTCGCGTAGAACTCTTTGGGCTGATCATGCCAAATTTAGGCGAGTCGAGTTCTTTGACGCTGTTGTACTTTCCGGCAGCGTGGACGAAACCCTCGGTGTATAGTGCCATCGAGCGCAACTTTTCTCCTAGCACAATGGCTTCTATAGTCTTCTCGCGGCTGTGGCGGACGTCTGCGAGGGTCAACTCGTCAACGTAGCAGTCAAAGCTCGACGCAGCAACCTCGCCAAAGGTGGATCCGTCGACGTTGGAAAAGGCATAGTGCGACAATATGTCTCCAATCCGCAGGAAGATGTCGAAGATGTCTGAGTGACGCTCGGTAGCGACCAGCGACTGTCCGATGAGGAAGGCGAAGAAGTTGCGGTAGGTAACCAATGTGTCGGTATCGTTCGCGTCGAGTCGGGGCTCGTGAGGGGTGATGGCAGAGTCGGAACTCAGGGAGATGGGCATGTACAGATGCTTCTCCGTGTACTCGTCCTCCAGGGCGTCGCTTAGCGCTCTGGACCCCTTGGATATGGATTCATCCGAGCTTCCTATCTGGCTCTGGTCGGGCGATGCAGTGCGCGACTGTTCGCCAAATGGCTCTCGTGACACGCGTCGCGATGTGCGGTCGGCCAGGTCGAGCGGAGGCACGTTCGCGTCGCTGTAGAGGCTGCCGTGGACGAGGCGGGTGAGCAGGTGCGATGCTGCGTATACGGACGAGTCGATGCGGAAGGAAGGGCCCTTGTCGGAGGTGCGGGGGAAGAGGTAGACAAACGTGTCTCCAGCGTCGTCCCAGAGTTCAGGGACCTTTCATCTTGTCAGCGTTGGTATGATATTCTGAGCAGCCGCAGACTACCTTTTCGCCGTTCAGCAGGAACGTCAGGTTGTATGGCACCTTGCCCTTGTGTCCGACGATCCATGCCAGCGGACTCGCATTGCCTTGTGGTGCGCCAGACGCAGCGTCTACTCCCTCAATGCCGCCGGGTGGGCCGCCAAATAGACCGCTCTTCCTGCGCAGCTTCTTCAGTTTCCCTTCGGATGGGTCTAAGCTCGGCGTTCCGGGTCGGCTACTCGCTGGTGACGATGCGCGCGACGGCACCTCCAGCGGCGGAGGTGGCTCGAGGGGCTCAAGATCGGCAGGCACGACCGGCTGGATGGTGGGGTTGGAGAGGGACACCGCGCGTGGTGACTGGGCGGCGGGTGGAGGATATTCGGGCGTGAGGTGTGTCGCTGAAGAGAGGCGGTTGCGCACTTTGGTCAAGCGGCTGCTGGACTCTGATGACGCAGGGGTTGGGCTCAGCTTCGCATTATTCGTAGACCCTGACGGCTCGGACGACCCAGACGATCCGAACAAACTCGACAGCCGACGAGCAGACTTCTTCTTGTCTCCCAGCATGGCGAGGCGATCTAGTAGTTGTCTATGCGGCGCGGGAGGAGCAAGAGTTGGGGTATCGTGAAGCGTAGGAAAATATACTATGCGCGCCGCAACATGGGTTTGACACAACAGCAAACACGAGCACCACACATGCAGGGCCCCGGGCACCGGTCAGTTAGTATATGTCGAAAGGGACTGAAAAGCTTAGTGAAGGGACTAGGTGTTTAGGTGATCTATATTTGAGCTGTCGCAGATCCGCAGTGTCGTAACCATGCTAGTGCACGAGTAACGTCAAAGGTCGGGTGGCCACAACGTGGGTCGTTCTCTACATCTGTCATTGGCTTTGCTCTGACGCCTTGGGGTGCATTTACACCTTGGTATGGCCGGCCGGCCACTCAGCGGCCTCTTTGACGTCCAAAAGACCCTTTGCCAGCGCTGGCTGTGACTTGCAGCACCTGCGCCTCATGCTGCGGGCATGCTGCGGGCAAGGCCCACCTCATCCACGGAAGCTGGGAGCGGACCCATGCGCAGCCGTGTCGTGCCAGAGACGACTGTTTCGAGTTGCCCGGCTTTCAAATGTGTAACGGTCGATGAATACTGTGCGATACTACCACGAGTGAATTTATTCAGCTGCAGCTGACATGTCGTGTTTTCGTGACCATTTGCAGCATCGGTAGAACTATCGACAGCGCCGGCCGCATCGATGAGGTCTTTAGCGAGCGGATGACGTACCATCCCTAATCGATAGCGTCCACCCGAGGCCTCGTCGCTGTCATACACACGTGCTGGAGGCGCGCCCTACGTTGATATGAGCATGGCAATGACAAAACGCATGCACGCTTCATTCAATTGCTGCCAACAGACCGATCTTCGAATCTCGCATCTGATATAATCGCGGCACTCTCACGTTATTACGGCTGGCCTGAGTCCACTCAGCCCCATACCTGCGCACCAGCCACTTCGGTACGCAGCCGTGTTCCGACGCCGCCACGGCTTCATCAGCATCCAATACAGCATCCAATATGGGCGGCGGCCAAACTATCGCGGACCAGATACTCAAGACATTCGCCCTACCGGACGTCGTCGGCTCCAAGACTAGCTCCAAGAAGCTGATCAATCTGCTGAGAGGGCACGTGCCCCTGCCATTCATGCAAACCCGCTACCCTTTTGGGACATGACGCGGCCGAACAAGACGTTGCCTAGCCCAGAGTAATCGCTAACAGCACCAGATGGCCAAACGTGTCTTTACTTCCAACGCAATTGCTCGACAAAGCAGCCCATAATGTCCTCCAGAAGAAGCCCATTGCGTACCCAGCCATGTGCTATGGGCCCGATTCAGGTGACCCGCGGCTGAAGAACAATATTGCGCAATGGCTCACCACGTTCTATAAGCCCGCGGACCCGGTATCCGAAGACCGCATATGCATCTCTGGTGGGGCTTCGCAGAATCTAGCTTGCCTGCTTCAGGACTTTACAGATCCGGTGTATACACGGAATGTGTGGATCGTCGCTCCGGCGTATATGCTTGCTTTCCGTATATTCGAGGATGCTGGGTTCCACAAAAAGCTGAGGGCCGTGCCTGAGGATGAGGAGGGGATTGATATGGCGTATCTGAGGAGTCAGATTAAGCTGAGTGAGGAAAAGGCGAGATCTGAGAGTAATGATGAGCCGGTGAGTTGCTCTGAATCTTCCGGCAGTCTGAGCTATGGTGGAGTCTACAATGATGTTCTCTCATAGTACCCTACTGAGACAACATATCTGGATATATCCCCGTATGGCTAACAACATTGCCAGCAATTCAAACCCCCAAGGCCTTCGAATAAGATCTACAAACATGTCATCTACGCGGTTCCAGGCTTCTCGAATCCTAGCTCCAAGACTATGAGTCTCAAGCGTAGAGAGGAGTTGGTACGTTTGGCGCGAGAGTACGACGCCCTTATCATTACAGACGACGTATATGACTTCTTGCAATGGCCATCAAGTCTCAGTCCTAGTACGCTGTCCATCGAGAAAGCCGGTTTGCCCCGGATTGTCGACATCGACAGATACCTGGACGGCGGCGCCGAAAGACAAGGCGCAGATGGCTTCGGCAATGCAGTCTCGAATGGATCGTTTTCCAAGATCTTCGGCCCTGGCTTGCGGACGGGTTGGTGTGAAGGAACGCCCAAGATGGCGTATGGTGTTTCGCAAACGTAAGCATATCTTTTGGATATCCCGTCATCTGTCTCTGTCGCCATGCGCTATCACTCATGCCGCGTCTGAGGTACCCGAGATCGAAACCATCGGGCTCAGATCGATCTGAGGTTATGGTGTCACAACGATGTCTCGCTCCATCCGGCATGACAGCTAACGTGTTCCAGAGGATCCAGCCGTTCGGGCGGAGCACCCAGCCAGCTGACAGCCTGCTTTGTGGCCGAGACACTGGAAACAGGAGAGCTCCAACGCTACGTGTACGACAGACTCCAGCCCACCTATGGCAATCGGTACCGTCGAATGGTGGAAGCCATCAACAAACACCTCATCCCATTGGGCGTCGAAATCCCCCAAACCGATCGCGAGGTCGTCGGCGGCTACTTCATCTGGCTAACCTTGCCATCCCCGCTAAAAGGCGCAGTGGTAGCACAACGCGCAAAGGAAGAAGAGAACCTAGCCGTCGCACAGGTGAGTACAAGCCACGATTACGTCCACGTCCCTTGTCCAGATCATGGGTAAAGCTAACCACGACGCTTGTGTAGGGCGAAATGTTCGAAGTGAGTATGCTGCTCCGCAGCCATGTGCGCCCAACTGACAGATTCAGGTACCCGGCGACACCGGCCATGAAGGCACGTCATTCAGCAACGACATCAGGGTTTGTTTTGCGGTCAGTACATATTTCTCGATTGGTTCTCCTAACCGATACTAATCGATTGCTAGTGGGAAGAAGAAGATATGCTCGCCGAGGGCATTGAGAGACTCGCCACAGTCATTAACCGCATGTTAAAGGAAGAGGCCAATGGAGGACAGTCAACTCAGAAGGCGGCTGCTCAAGAAGAAGACGCGAAGGGTCTGTGGTGATTGAGCGGAGGGAGCGAAGTGACCGGAGGAAGGAATGGCGAATGGGATGGAAGATCGCTGTCTCGAAGTGAAGAGCATCCTATCAGCCACAATCTAGATCACACGGAAATCACGCAGAAACTTCCACGACTGTAGGGACCATGTCATGTGATTCTGGTCTTGCACAATGCCATTCGTCGAAATGCAGTAATAGAGGTTGCGTTAAGCATGAGGGATCTGCGCGTTCGGGATCGCGTCGAAACGTCCCCAGGCTAGGGTGGGTGGGGGAGGCGGAGGGGAGGCGGAGGGGAGGTGGTGGATGTCTCGCGTCGTGATCTACTCCTGTCTTTCGCGCTCGACCCTGAATGGCCTTCCCGTGAGTGCTGTCTGTCTATTCGATTGGTGAATGCCTAATTACTACAGTAAAATAGATGGATTGATGCTTGTAAGGTCGCTCTGGATAGACGGACGCGGTTTCGTCGAAACACCACCACGCCCCACAGCGACACCCTGAACGAAATGAAAAGCATTATACCCGGTGTCGAGTGGCGGCGCGAAACGCAGTGACCGTTGGGTATGCACCCTCAGGCAGTCATCGGGCACAGCATAGCGTGGTAACGCCATGGTTGATGTCTTGCACTGGTGCAAAAGAAACTTTCGGAACTTGTCACGTCCAGGATAACGATCGGGGTGGTGTTCGGTTCGAGCTTTTTTGTCCGCAAGGCTCGTGCTATGTTGCGCACAACGCTCGTGAATGACACTATTTGCTATATGTCTGTGTATTATCGGCATGTGGAGGCACCAGCCAACATGTCTAAGATGCGCGTGCCGAGGCGAACAGCGACGTCGTGGTCGAGTACAATGCAGTCGTGGTGCACCACACCTTGGCATGACTCTCAAGCGCCTCTTGGATGGAGCCCGGCGCATCGCAGTGTATCCACGATCTCCTGCCGGGCCGTCGCGTCGAATTGCAGAGAAAGTCGCGCGTGGCGTTGACGCGCTGGCAAATGCTTTATCTGCGCGGCGGGCGAGCGAGGGCCTGTCGATGGCCTGGCGTTTCAGCGCCGTCTCACATGCGGGCATCGGTTGTGGCGCTACCAACCACATCCCTGATTTCCCTTCAGGAACAAACGCTCGCCTCGCCGCCTTCTACCCTCCCCATCCACTCACTGGCCATCGTCTCCCGCTTGTTTCACGCGGAGAAAGGGATACAACGGGTACAGTCTTGTGGGCCTGGCTAGTCGAGACCCTAGGTAATTTTGGACGCACGCGACGGCGGCAGGGTCACAGGCACGCAACCACGAGCCGGCACTTGTCTGCGGGCGTGGAATGCGGCTTCAAAACATGGCCGCAAGCGGTCGTCAGGAGGCAAGGGAGGAAGAGGGACTGCTTTGTGAATCGGGGAGGATGAACGCCCACGATGAAGAGATGGCAAAAGAGCTTGGGTATCACAGCGACGACGAGGATATAAAATGCCTACTCAATGCCGGGGAACATGAATCGAGCACAGCACAGCGAACATCACACCCCGGCTACCCGGAACTTGAAACAAGGCGTTTCGACAACGTTGATTGGCGCCCCGATCCTATTGTAAGTCCCCTTCCTGAATGAACCGCTGTACATATACTATGCGGCGGCGCCCCCATTCACTTTTTCCCTTCACGCAGGCGATTGTCAGCTACCAGCACTCATTGTGTGCCGTCAGTTCTTATTGTTCTCTGTCATTCATTTCTATTGTGTAGAGTCATCTTCTCACAACAACATTACTACTTTCTTCTTCCTTCGTTGCTAGCCAACCTTACCACCACTTCTGCAAACTTGCAATCTTTCTCCTCGACTATCCAACAACACTATCAACGTCCTTTGCCGGTCAACTGACAACGATACTTCCAGTCTTTCAAGTCGAGACTTTTCCAACTAGCAACTCCGAACTTCAACAAACGCACTGCCATTATGGTTGCCTTTAGCGCTGGAGCGCTTCTTTTGACGCTGCGCGTCCTCCTTTCCGCCACTCCTTCTGCTGCTGTCCCCGTCGCGCAAGCACCTACTGCTTCATACGCACCAGTCCCAGCCCCATCAGCAGCACCAGCTCCCTCGGCAGCACCGGCACCGGCAGCACCAGGTGGTGCTTCCGGCTACTGGCTTGAGACCATCAAGCGCCAGGGCCAGGCTCCCTTCAACCCTAACCCAGAGTCCTACAAGGTCTTCCGCAATGTCAAGGAGCTTGGAGCCAAGGGTGACGGGTCCACCGACGATACCGAAATCATCAACAAGATCATCGCTGACGGCGAGCGTTGCGGCGAGGGCTGTGACTCCACCACCACCACACCGGCACTCATCTACTTCCCCGCCGGTACCTACATGATCAGCAAACCCATCATTCAATACTACTACACCCAGTTCGTCGGTGACCCATTGAACATGCCTGTTCTCAAAGCCACCGCGGACTTCGAGGGAATGGGTTTGATCGATGCCGATCCCTACATCCCAGGCGGCGACGGCGCCAACTGGTACACCAACCAGAACAACTTCTACCGCCAGGTCCGCAACTTCGTCATCGACATCTCGGCTACCAAGGCTGCCGCTGGTATCCACTGGCAGGTCTCCCAAGCCACCAGTCTCCAGAACATTGTTTTCGAGATGGCTAAGGGTGACGCCGGCAAGGACCAGAAGGGTATCTTCCAGGACAACGGCTCCGGTGGTTTCATGACCGACCTGACCTTCAACGGTGGTGCCATTGGCGCCTTCATGGGCTCCCAGCAATTCACCATCCGCAACATGACCTTCAATGACTGCGGTACCGCCATCTTCCAGAACTGGAACTGGCTCTTCACTTACAAGAGCATCTTCATCAACAACTGCCAGGTCGGTCTTGACATGGCCAACAGCCCCGCCAACCAAACTGTCGGCTCTGTTCTTCTGCTCGACAGCAAGTTCACCAACACTCCCATCGGTATCAACTCGTCTTTCACCGAGAACAGCATTCCCACCACTGGCGGCACTCTCATCCTTGACAACTGCGACTTCACCGGTTCCGAGAAGGCTGTCATTGGTGCTACGGGTAACACTATCCTTGCGGGTGGCAAGAAGGTCGAGACCTGGGCTCAGGGTAACGCTCTCGCTGCCGGCGCACAGCTCGGTCGTGTCCAGGGTGATGTCAACGGTGCACCCGCGAAGCCCCAGAGCCTCCAAGGCCTCAACGGCTGGTTCGAGCGCAGCAAGCCCCAGTACGAGAACGTCGACGTCTCCAAGTTCGTCAGCCTCAAGTCTAAGGGTGCCAAGGGTGACGGTGCTACCGATGACACTGCCGCTATCCAGGCTGCTATCGATGGTCTCCAGGAAGGCGAGGTTCTCCACGTCGACCACGGTGCCTACCTCATCACCAAGACTGTCGTCGTCCCCGCTGAGAAGAACGTCAAGATGGTTGGCGAAGTGTACAGCACTTTCTTCATCACCGGCGAGTTCTTCTCCAACATGGACGACCCCAAGCCTGGTTTCCAGATTGGTGCTAAGAGCGGCGACAAGGGTTCTTTCGAGGCCTCTGACCTCATCATCGGTACTCAAGGCCCTGCTCCCGGTGGTATCTTGATGGAGTGGAACATCAACGCCGAGAACGGTGCCGCCGGTCTCTGGGACGTCCACTTCCGTGTCGGTGGCTACGCCGGAACCAAGCTCCAGTCGTCCAACTGCAAGAAGAACCCCGACGCGACCCACGAGCCCAACCCAGAGTGCATTGGTTCCTTCATGCAACTCCACATCACCAAGAACTCCAACGGCTACTTCGAGAACGTCTGGCTCTGGACCGCCGACCACGAGCTCGACCAAGACGACCACTCCCAGATCGACATCTACAACGGCCGCGGCATGCTCGTCGAATCCCAAGGCCCCGTCTGGATGTACGGCACCGCCTCCGAGCACTCCCAAATGTCTCAATACCAGTTCTCCGGCGCCAAGGACATCTTCTACGGCGCCATCCAAACCGAGACACCCTACTACCAGCCCAACCCCACCGCCGCCGTCCCCTTCACCAAGAACGACAAGTACTTCGACCCAGACATGAGCCAAGCCAAGGCCGCCTGGGCCGTCCGTGTCACCGACGGCAGCGACAGCATCTGGTCCTACGGCGCGGGTACCTACTCGTTCTTCCAGAACTACGACCAAGACTGCGTCGTCGGTCAGAACTGCCAGCAAGACATGAACGAGATCGCCAACTCGACAAACGTCAACTGGTTCGGTCTTAGCACCAAGGCGTCTGTCAACATGATCACCATGGGTGGTCAGGGTCTAGCCA
This sequence comes from Alternaria ethzedia, assembly GCF_023757985.1. Lineage (NCBI taxonomy): Eukaryota > Fungi > Ascomycota > Dothideomycetes > Pleosporales > Pleosporaceae > Alternaria > Alternaria ethzedia. Next base: position 209,203 of record NW_026056215.1, on the reverse strand, counting down.
AGGACGAGGATAACCGCTCTAACTTCTGCGCTACCCTTGCTATCTTCGCTTCGGGATAGATACCTTCTTCCTTTCCTCTGCGACAACACTACGTGGATATCCTTGATGGATCTTCATTGACATAGACACTTTTTCTCTTCTTTTCCCTTTGGGGACCTTGTTTTTTTTTAACGAACATGTATATTTTGTTGTTCTGTCTTTGTCCCATGTAAGAGGCGGGATGTCACACTCGCTTGAAAGATACGCTGTATGAAGTCGAGAAGCATTATTTATACCCCTGGGCAGGATGGAGGAGTTTGGGCCGGATCCTTTTCTTTTGAGTCGAGTTGATAAGATAGATGATGAATCGATATCTTGTGATATTATCAGTGTTTGAATCCTCTGCTTGTGATGTCTTTTTGATATTCTGAACAAGATGATTGTTCACGGTGGTAAGGTGAGAGTATGTGGATAGTGTTGATGTTAACGTGTGAGGCCCTCGCCAAAACTCACCTCCCCGCGCGCACGTCCTCGGGAAAAACTTCCCCGCTCAGAATCTCGCAGCTCAACCTTCTACAAAACCTACGCCTTCCACACAACCACCCCACCACATCTCTCACGTGCGCAAACATGTCTGACCCGTCAGACGAATCCACGCGACCGGCGAAACGCGCGCGCCTCGACGATAATGCCGCTCCCTCGCTCTCCACCACATCAACCGCAGCTCCGAATACAGCTCCGATTCCCACGGCCTCGATTCTCTCGGCACCAGCAACCATTGACACGGATCTGGAGCGCGAAGTACGCGCCGGTATCACCGAATATGTGTGCCCGGATAATCTGGGCTTTACCGGGGTGCTGAAGCAGAGGTATACGGACTTTTTGGTCAATGAGATTGGGTTGGATGGACAGGTGCTGCATTTGAAGAGCACGGAGGTGGTGGATAAGAAGAAGGCTGGGAAGGAGGACGTGGAGAAGACGAATGGTGCGGGTGGAAAGAAGCCTGAGAGTACGGCTGCGACTGAGGAGAAGGTCGATGCTGTTATGCAGGATGCGGGAGTTGCTGGTGAAACTACGCTTGCGGTGCCCGAGCCGGTAAAGGTGGAAGATGCGCCGAAGGAGTCGGAGAATGATGGAGAGGAGATTATTGGGAAACCGCCTGCAGCCCAGGAAGAGCCTGAAGAACAGGTAGGTGGTCTGTACGCATACATGTTGCGCAAATGCTAACACGTACAGTTGCCAGAAGAAGATCGCAATATCCTACACTCGATATTCGGCGAACAGACTACCGACGAGATCGTAAAGCTTGTCCGCCAAGTACGGAGAAAGGAATCGCGAAAGGCAAAAGACTTCAAAGCCGTCATATCGTCGCCCATAACCGATAAGGACAAGCGCACCCAGGCTCACCAGAGTCTACGTCGGATCTTTCCTAACCTCCTCGAGAGTGCAATGGAGGAGAATCAGACCATACGCATCAAGGCGACTCCACCAGCGGAGCGCAAAAAGAAGAAGGGCAAGGGTGGCGCAAAGGATCGCGAGAACCAGGGAGGCCGACGCGGAGGTCAAGATTGGGAGGAGCTTGGTGGAGAATACCTGCACTTCAATCTGTACAAGGAAAACAAGGATACAATGGAAGTTGTAGGGTTCCTTGGAAGCAAGCTCAACTGCGGCGCCAAAGGCTTCGGCTTCGCAGGCACAAAAGACAGACGAGCATGCACCGTCCAACGAGTCTGCGTCAAGCGCCAACTCGCCCAGCGCATCCAGAACTTCAACAAGATCCTGTTCAACGCCGCTGTAGGAGACTTTGAGTACCGCCACAACGACCTAAAGCTAGGAGACCTACTGGGCAACGAGTTCACCATCACCCTCCGAGACTGCCATTTCCAGAGCGAAGAAGGACTAGACTTTGCTCAGCGAAATAAATTGGCCCACGACGTAGTCAGCAAAGCCATCACCGACTTCTCCCAAAAAGGCTTCATCAACTACTACGGCCTCCAACGCTTCGGCTCCTTCGCCGCCAGCACCGACGCCATCGGCCGCAAGATGCTCCAAGACGACCTCCAAGGCGCCGTCGAAGACCTCCTCGCATACAGCGACACCGCCCTCGCCTCTGCCCTAAACCCGTCCGAGTCCACAACCCTAGTCTCGCAAGACGACCGCAACCGCGCGCACGCCCTGCACATCTGGAAAACCAAAGGCTCCGGCACCGAAGCCCTCGACTTCCTGCCCCGCAAATTCACCGCCGAACGAAACATAATCCAGCATCTAAGTTCGCGCAACAGTAAATCAGGCCGCTATGACCGCAAAACAGACTGGCAAGGCGCGCTCATGACGATACCGCGTACACTCCGTTTAATGTACGTCCACGCCTACCAATCCCTCGTCTGGAACAGCGTAGCCGGCAAACGCTGGGCCACACACGGCGACAAAGTCGTCCCCGGCGACCTCGTCCTCGTAAACGAACACCGCGATAAAGAGGTGGGAAGTACGGAGAAAATGCCAAAAGCAACCCACGACCAAGACGGCGAACCCATCATCGATCCCTCCGGCGCCGACTCATCCCTTGCGCCTGACGCGGATTTCGAACGCGCGCGTCCGCTTACTGCGGCTGAAGCTGCGAGTGGGGAGTATAGTATCTGGGACGTTGTGCTTCCGCAACCGGGCTTCGATGTCGAGTATCCTAGAAATGAGATTGGAGAGTACTACAAGACTTTTATGGGGAGTGAGAAGGGTGGGGGCTTGGATCCGTATAATATGCGCCGTAGCTGGCGGGAAGTCAGTCTAAGCGGGGGTTACAGAAAGTTCCTAGCCAGACCACTCCAGCCGCTGGAATTCGAGGTTCATAGTTATAGGAAGGTGGATGAGCAGTTTGTTCAAACAGATCTGCAAAGCCTGGGCCGCGAGCGGGATGTTGGGAAGAAGGATGCGGCGGGCAAAGAGGATGAGAAGAAAGAAGAGGGTGCGGATGCGCAGATGGAAGATGGAGAGGAGAAGGAAGAAGCGGCTGAAGAAGAGGAGAAGATTGCTGTGGTGATTAAGTTGCAGTTGGCGAGTAGCCAGTATGCTACTATGGCCCTGCGGGAGCTGATGAAGGCGGGGGGTGTTAAGGCATACAAGCCGGAGTTTATGGGTGGGAGATAGGTGATGAGGATGCGGGATCGTTGGTGATCATGGTGAAAAGCAACGAAAGTCATGGTCATATGTTTTGTACAAAAAGGAGGTAAAATGTGATGGTGGGATATGATATATTGTAATGATGTATGAACACGAATCGAGAATTGTCCGTCGGAACTTGAACGGGATATAGTCATTTATGTGTTCGGGTGGGGTGGTGGCGGACGTCTCTCTTCTGGGTGGGTGTTACTATAGAATGCGGAGCCTTTAGTTTGAGGAGGTAGGTACTTCTCGCCCACTACCCCATACTTCACGACGCCATCGTACCATACTGCAAGGCATGCCATGCCATGTCAATAGTCGCATCCCCCTTTCCTTGTAACTGGTACTGGTACAACTGAAAACCTTCTTCCGCCGTGTTTACCCGTAGTACAAGATTCACTACTTCCAACTAACGGTGAAGCTTAGCGTTGACAAACCGGGTGGCGGGCCGTCCATGTCACAATCCAGCACATGGTTTGCAGTCTAGGGACACCGAGAATACTGTCTTGACGATCTTAGTTATTAGATATGAAGATATGCAGTTGGCTTAGAATACATTGGGGTATAAAACTAGTTTTTCTAATCGTCCATCTAACGACTGGTTTTGATCTCCACGAATGAAAAAGGAAAGGCGTAGCGTCGTTACGGTCGTGTCTGTGTATATGTACAAATATCGAGCAAAGCATGAGGGTTTCTCACACAGCATCCCCCGCATCCATATACCTCGGCGGCGAAACCGGATGTGAAAGTGGATTGCCATAATTGATGTCTTCGCTCGTGGGCCGGCTGCGGTGCAGTAGAGCGCGACTGAGGCTGAGACGCGACGGTTGGCGTGGTTTCTTCTCCTCCGGCGCCTTCCATAAAGGGAGGTCTGTTGCGTCGGACGAGGTGCGAGCGAGGATAGGGTCTGCGCTGCTACGTTTCGTGTAGCCCATATCCGATGGAAGAGGTGTTGCCGCGGTGTTTGGGCGCGTAATGGTCTTTGCTTCGTACATCGATTCCAGTTTCGGTGATGAAGAGGTCTTGCTTTCAATGCCGTTATATTGGATACCCAGCTCCGCGAGTAGAAGATTATTTTGCGGCGTAGCATGCAAGTTGAGTTGGGAGAGTGAGTGATTCGTCGTTCGTGGAGATGCTCGCGTGCTCTTCATTGTGCCGCTCCTGCTTCCGTCCCTGGTGGTCATGTCGCGTGCTCTTGAGATTCCCATCTTCATGAGTGGGCGGAGGGTTGCCATGCAGCCGACGATGATGCATGTGCCGCATTCGACAGTACTCCATATGGACACGTTGGTCACGTCCCAGAAGAAGTCTTCGAGTTCTGTTAGACCGGTTATGTAAGGGAAGCGGATTCCGGAGCAGATGCAGCCACTGTGATATGTTAGTAGAGAGGTTTGAGAGTGGATTTGGTGGAGACGTACAGAGCTGCAAGGGATAGGATAAAGCCGACGGAGAATTTGTGCCGCAGATCCATGTTGGCGTACCATAGAATGGGGATGGGTAATAAGAAGAAGACGACGTCTGTCAATGTACTAAAGGTCGCTGTGGAGTACTTCGTAAGCTTGTGTGTAAATAATTCATTCGCGCCACATACCTTGTTGATAGGCAAAGAAATAGTCGACCTGCCGCGATTGGCAGCGACCGATGATCTCGTTGACTGCGTACTTCTCCAAGTTGGGTCCGCATCGGAAGATGACGTAGAAGAATGCAGACATCGATGACACAATGTTGGCAGCGACGGTCACGTAGATGATGATGAAGTGACTGCGCCTGACGACGATGCGGGAGAAGAAGATGGCTAGAGAAATCTTGACCAGCATGATTGCCATGAGATAGCCGGTCTCTCTCACAATAACCCACTGCAATGGTTAGTATGGTTCGCAAGGACAGGATCAGAATACTTACTTTTGTCACCTTCTGCAACTCGTCCGCGCTGGTGATCTCGCTCGTTCCACCAGATGCTTCAACCAACCAAACTGATCCGCAGAACAAAGTGAACGTCAACTGCTAATGTTAGTTAATGATCACTTGGCAGCGGTGACAAAAACCTACACCGGCAAGTAGCATGACCACATCATCCCAGCCAAAACTACGGATAATACATGTGCGAGTCCATATCCTGAGTAGGATGAAGATCCAGGATACAACCAGGAAGGCAATGGTAATCCGTTGTTGCTGTTCGGCGGCCATCGCCAGGTCGGCTGAGCTGTGCGTCATGGTGTCGATGTCGAGAGCACGACCAAGTGTCAAGCTGACGGAAAGCAAAGTTGCGCAGTGGTATCAAACGAGAGTAGCGTGTTGCTCGAAGAGAGCAACGTATGGTCGTTCATGAGAAAGATACAACAAGAAACGGCGGGACCTGCATCGAAGGGAAGAACCGGTTTAGTATCCCGCATCATTATGTTGAGTCGAGTTTGGTTGACTATGGCTTGTAGTAGCATGCACAGCGGCCCAGCCAGTCTATCAAGTTCCCAGTAGACTATTGCCCACCAGCGGCCTTCTCCATCCTGTGAGGAGCTCTGGAGCTGCATCCAAAACTCTAATCTGACGGCTGAGGCGAATCCGAACCTTGAGCTATCGTTACTCGTAGTGTAGACGGCGGCGCTGCGGGGACGCTGCCTAGCGTTGCCGCTCCATGTTGGGCTCTACGGGGTCTTCTCCGACACTGGATTAGGAGTATGTGCAGCAAGTATGTAGGTAGACAATCATAAGCGGACGCGAAACATACAGTATGCGTGCGGGGGAGTCGGTGGGGGGGCGTTGAGGGTAGTGTCAGGCACAGGGTGGGTCTGAAAGGGAGAGAGACCTCGGGATTGGTGATCTCCCCGACGCTTGGACCTTCAGATTTCCAGTCCCAGTCCAGCTTCCATCGCAAACAAGCAAACATGACCCTGGCGGAGAAAGCAGCACGAGGCAAACGGCAGAAAAAGAAACCACATCGGCCACCAAGAACAGGCCTGGATACCGGAGAGTATCGCCTCCATCAATATATCGACACTGAAGTTGGGTTCGCACTGTTCGCGTCCGGTTGGGTACCTGGCTCGCATGCACGTGAGTGATCAACACTTGTCCGCACGGTCTGCCACATTCGCCTTAGCCAGGGACGCCACGATCCCAAGGACCAGATACCCGTGGACCGAGGCGAGCCTAGACAGACGATAGGTGCGGGAGTAGTCGCGACTTGGGAACGAAGGTTTGCACGGAAGCTGCCTGAGGTGTCCGGTCAGGGCAGCCATACAGCACACTCCAGACCCTTTTCAGACGCGCTTCACCCCTGCTTGCTGTCGCCACGGGCCCTAGTCACGCTCCCCCGAAGCTTGCATCCTGCATCCCGTGACGTCAATCTAGCGTCCCTTTACAGCACTTGAGGAAGCGAAGATCAGCATGCCGCCTTCACTTCGCCGACGAGGAGGCCAAGCACACCAACATCGCATGCCCCCGCCCTCACCACTAGAAGCCCAAGACACGTCCAGCGACGCAGAACTAGACGGTCGCCAAGATGTCGAAGAAGAAGAGCAGGATGCCTCCGCCGCCGACGACGACGAAACCCTTGGCGACGACCTAATCGGCCTCGAAGGCGATGAAGAAGACCAAGAAGAAGACGACGAAGGCGACGAAGAACTCGGTTCAGAAGATGGTCTCGCATCCCCAAACCTCCCCTCAGACAGTCTACCCAACCTCGATCCCCCACCACCCTACCTCCGCGAAATCTCCACCCTAGCATCCTGGACCGTCTCTTCTTCCAAACCAGGCTGTTCCATTCCCCAACTGCGGCACCCAAACACCAACCTCTTTTGGCAATCCGATGGACCACAGCCTCACTACCTCAACATCCACTTCTTCAAACTCGTCCGTATTGTGGGATTGAGACTGTACCTCGACTTTGAACAAGACGAGAGTTACACGCCTACCAAGATCATCTTCCTCGCTGGCAGCGGGCTCAATGACCTCCAGGAATGGGGCGAGATGCGATTGGAGAGTCCGCGGGGATGGATCTGGGCTGATTTCTCGGGTGTAGGAGATCCGGATAGTGATGATGAGGGCGGTGACGACGACGACGAAGAAGGTGATGGAGGAGGAAACGCAGGCGCACGCCCCCAACGTCTCCTCACAGACGCCTTGCACTTGAACGGTGGGAGGAGAGGCAACGACGCTTCTTCTGATTCCGAAAACGCGGCGCCAGGCCAGGGAGCGGATATGGACATGCAAACTCCAGGACAGCAAGACACGCCTATACCTCCGTATCCTTCATACGACACACCCCAACCCACCCAACAGTCACAACCCCCTCCACCAGGAACCCGCACACGCACGCGCCGCGCAAATCTCCACCCAAACCCCACCATCACACCAACCCAGAATCATCCCCCATCTACCCCTATCCCCCCTCAAACACAACAAACACAACCGCAAACCCTCCCCCGCCCCCATCCTCGCGCCCCTTTCGCCTCCCTCTCACCCAACCCCGCTCCCCGCCCCGCTCCCTCCAATACGTTCTCAACACCAAAGCTACCTGTGCTACGCGCCCATCTGGTTCAGATTAAGATCTTGGAGAATCACCAGAATGGCAAGGATACGCATTTGAGGGGGTTGCAGATTTTTGCGCGGAATGATGAGGATGGGGGGAGAGGGGGAGGGGGTGGTGGTGGCGGGCAGGGACATAAGGGTGTGACGGCGAGGATAGAAGGAAGTGGGTTGCAGGAGATGGTTAAGAGGGAGAAGATGGAGAGGAAGAGGAGGGAGGAGGTTTTGGAGTTGGGTGGGGGGGTTATGGGGATGGGAATGGGTGGAGGTGGAGGAGGGATGGGGGGTATTAGATGATATTCATGGATCGTTGAACGAGTAGACAAGAGACCGGAGACGTTCTGGTCGGTCAGCGAGCACCCTCAGATCACAAGCTTGAAAGCTGGAATGAGCGGCAACAACGCAATGCGCATTGATAAGATTTACTTGGGCATGAGCACCATCAAAGTACCAAGTCCGAAGCATCGATGAAGAAATAAAAAAATTTAGATTCCATAGCTACGCCATCCATTCCTTTCCTATCCTTTCCCTTCCAGTTCCATCATCTCTCGTACATTTGGATATACCTTCCCTCCCAGCTTTTAGTTGTGTATAAATGTCCGGTGATGACATCGATTCCCTCAAAAAGCAAGATACAGATACATATGTGACCGGATATCTCGCGATCTATAACAGAGAGCGCCGAGGAAAATTTGCTTTCCAGCCCTAGGGGGGCAGGAGAGACAGCGTGAAGACCGAAGTCGGCTAGCTGCTTTTACACAGGACTGAGCCTTTTGTGGCTTTGGTGCACTGGGCCAACCTAGATGAAACATTTCTGCTTCATCTAGAAAAGACCCTTACCGTCCTTCTCCCCAAGGGTGTTCTTCAAATCCTTAGGCTCAGCCTCCTTCTCCGGCTTAGCGACCTGCTCGTCACTCGGGCCATTCTTCTTGTTTTGCTGCTTGCGCGGCAACTTGCTCGGACTACGGTTCCGGTCCATCTTCTCCTTGTTACCATTCGCATTCTCCTTCTCCTTCTCCTTGACATCCTCTTCGTTATCCTCGTACGCCTGCTCGACCTTCTCGCCAGCAGCCTCAGCCTTTCCAACAAGCTCCTTAGCAATCTGCCTGGCCTTCTTGCTGGTCGCATCGGCGCCCTCATCAAGCTCTTGCAGTTTCTGGCTAACGCGGCGGTTTACGTTTTCGAGGAACTTTTGGTTGGCGGGCGACATGCTGCCTTTGCGTTCGTCTTTGATGTGGCCGTTTGCGGGCTTCCTTCCGCGGACGGCGTCTCTAGCGCGGTTCACGCCTGAGGAGATGGCGTCTTCGGCGGATTTGTCGAGAGAGTCGAGTTCGCGCTCTACGTTGCGGCTGGCGTCGCCGGCGGCGTCGGAGATGGTGCGGTGCTTGAAGTTCTGCTTGGAGTTGGGGGTGGAGCGGCGGAGGTACGACTTGAAGAAGAAGCGCATGAAGAGGATGGTCAGCGGGGCCAGGTAGATCAGGTTGACGTAGATGGCAAAGGCTTGGCCGGAGGTATCGACGCAGGGAACGGTCTGGTACTCGGTGCGGTAGAAGGTCCTCTCGACTGTCTCGTGGGGGTGGAAGAAGTCGTGAACTGCGTTGTGGGTGGGGGCAGGCTCTCCGGCAATGACTTGCTGGGGCTGGCGAACGGGGATGGGCTGGCCAGGGACGGGGATGTTCTCAGCGAGACCTTCATCGCCAGCTGCGCGGTAGATGAGCTTCCTCAGGAAGGCCACAGCAACACCAGTCACAGTGGGGAGAGCCTCGGCAACCGATTCAGTAGCGGATGCAACTGCGGATGAGACGCTCGACGAGACCACCTTGGGCGCGACCTTCTCAGCAACCTTGTATGCGACCGAAACGGGGACGGTGTAGGAGATGAAGAGGTGGATAGCGGCGAAGGCGGATCCGACGAGGAACTGGGTGATTTGGAGGGTGGTAAGAGTTCGCTTGACGATGTTGGGGACGCGGTAGCCGAGCGCGGAGACGGTGTAGTAGGTGTACTGAAAAACGTTAGTGAGCGCCATTGAGTTCAAGAAAAGCTGCTTACCATCATGGCGTGGATTCCAGAGTTGACCGTGGCGAACATCCAGATAGGAGGCGACATGAAGCGCATACCAGCCCACATGGACAACATAGCGCCGGCATGGTGGTACTTCTGGAGAGTAGTGCTGCGCTTGCCCTTTGCGAGAATAATGGCCGTGTCAAGAACCTCGTAGAACTTGGAGAGGTAGAACCACCAGCCCCAGAAAGCAAGGCCCTCGTTCCAGATCCTGCCCACGTCGGTGGTGTCGGGCAGGCCGTTGGGGCCGATCTGGACCTTGGAATTGAGGCTGCTCCAGCTGTCGTTGACGTTGCTGTAGGTGACGGCGTCGCCCAGGCCGCGGGGGCCGTGGATCTTGCAGAGGGCGTCGATGGTGCCGACAACGGCGTTGGGCTCGCTGTAGTGGGGGAACGAGTGCTTGAGGCAGCGGATCATGGCCACGCACGTCACGGCCGAGTAGACGGCGAGGAAGACATTGTGGAAGATGACAAAGGCGTAGAAGGGGCGGGTTTTGGCGATCCTCCACGGCTTGTTACCGTGCTGGCGGTTGTACCAGTTGACGTACGTCACGGCCACGAAATAGACGGAGGCGATGGTCAGCGGGACCTTGTACGACAGCGCGCCCTGGTAGATGTCTTCGGGGATGGGGAAGGGGTTCTGGAAGGTCGACTCGCCCGACCATGGCGGCGGAATGGGCGAGGGCGCGGCATCGGGAGGGAACTGGAGGACAGCCCTCGACGGCCAGTCGCCGGGTTGTAGGGAAGGGCCTGCGCCGGACATGGTGGGCGTGGCGGCGGGGGACGATGCGCGGGTGGAGGGGCAGGTGGTGGCAGCGCTCAATGGGCGGGTGGTGGGTGAGGTGAAGGTGTTGGCCAGGCAGGCGCAAACAGGGTGCGGCAGAGGCAGAGGGTCTGGGGGCCGCTGGGGTTTTTCTGTGGTCCGATGAGGTCAATGCCCAACGGTTGTGCTAAACTCTATCGCGGGAATCGGCCCTCGGAGCTCTGGGCGTGCCTATCGTCGGCGCAAAGCTGCGATAGAGTTGGTGGTGTTGTTATTCGTTTCTCGCTACGCACGCGATACCACCTACGTGTACTAGGTGTATTGCTCGGGGTGCACGCACGAACCCAGGGCAAGGCGCACAGGTTATATCGTAGAATTAAGTGCACAGATATGCCCGGAGCGAGGACGCATGCAGTAACGGTGCGTCGGACAAGGAGCTAGAAGCAGCAGGCAAAGGCTTCTGGACGTCCCTCTTGGTTATGCTGAGCGTGACGGGCCAATGGCGTCGCGACCAGCTACCGAGGCGAATAATCACCACCTCCCACTGGACACCCGCCTCGACAAGACCCTCTTGAAGTTTATCTAGAATTTACATCTGCTCGCAAGTCTAACGCCATGGGGTAACACGAGTATACATCCCGTCTTGTCGACGAAAAGGCGGTCGTCATCTTGCGTTGTGCGATTGTAGAGATGCATGCTGCAAAATTTCTGCAAGGATGCTGTGAACCTGTTGAGGGTCCGGCTAAGCGCAAATCTGGGAGCAAAAGCCACCGACGCCGTAACTGGGAAGAGGCAGGGTGACGTGCCGCAGCCACATCTGGGGAACAGGTTTCATATCATAGTGGGAGATGCACTGGTAATATTCAAGCTGGTATCTCTGGATTATGGGTAGACTAAGATAGATACGCTCAAAACTTCGGCTTGCTACTCAGAGGAATCGGCGGTGGTTCACCCGAGCCGTCGCTCAGTTCCTTCTTCTTGGGCGGTGGCGGAGGCGGTGCCTTTTTTCCTAGGCCTCCCGCACTACTTTGCGACGACGACTGCGCTGGGCCTGGCGATGCACTCGACGATGCAAAGTTGTTCATCTTGCCAGCAATGCCATACTTTTGGTTTATGGAGTTGGCCGACTTCCACCCAGAGGCGACCTGATCTCCATGCCGCTGCTGGAAGTTGTTGGCAGTCGATGCAGCTCCTTTCAAGTCTGAAGCTGATACCTTGGATGGGTCATCGCGTAGACTGCTGGCGGTCCGCAGTGCTGCCTGCTTGTCTGCCCACGACGTGCCAGTGGCTGGGGGAGCTGCTGGTGATTTTGGCCCAGACATACTTGCGAACCTACTCTGCAACTCGTTCATTTGCGAGCCACGACTAGGCGGGGCGGGAGGTGGTAGGACAGCCCTCGAGCTTGAGTTCTGTCGCGGTGGGACGGGCGGTGATGGGTTTGCGCGAGGCGGTACTGGAGGAGAAGCTGTCCGTCCGATACCAAAGCCCGACACCGAGACACCTGCTTGACCCAGGCGATCCAGAGCACCTTGGTTCAGCACTCCCTGCTCAGGTCTTGCCTCTTGTGTCGCCTCATTATAGGTAGGTGGAGGAGCCGGTGCGAATTCATCGGGGTTCGAGTTCTGGCGCGGTGGTAGTGGAGGCCGTGGGGGCAGGCTGGGCTTTGGTTTGGCGGCACCTGTAGTCGGTGGTGTCGCAGCGCCAGGTCTGAACGCAGGCGGCTTGGGCAGATGCGCTGTGCTCAACCCTGTCGTGTCGGGTCGGTATGGCCCTGGGGCTGGTCTGTTTGCTTCTTCCTCCTCCCTCCTGCGAGCCTCTTCTCGCTCCTGCAGTCTTTGCTTTGCCGACCCAGCAGGCGCAGACGACGGTCCGGATGGTGCAGATGCTGCCGAACCGCCGCTGTAGTCGAGTCTCTTGGGCGGCGGCGCAAACTGCGAGGGGTCTTTCAGGGATGACAGTGGTGCTGACTGGTGATCGCGGGCGGCTTCTGCATGGGCGTCTTTACCCTGTGCCTTTCCAACCCATCCTTTCTACACACCGTTAGTTGACGGTCGATAAGGAGCAAGACAGGCTTACATACCACCTGTGTAAGTTTCGAGTCGCTCGCTCCGCCTCCACCGCTCCCACTGTTAGTGCGACTCTTTTCGGGATGCCAGCCTCCTTTGGCGACGCTCTTGAATTTGTCCATGCCGTGTTAGCGGAGGAGTCTGGGGTTAAGCGTTGGCGTCGTGAATGCCAGCGGATAGCGGAACCGACGCGTGCGGGCCGATGAGATCATCAGCCAAGCGGGATTTTAGCACATGTCAGCTCAAGCCGGCACGTCGGTCGGACTATTGCCCTGGGAATGGCTGACATGCCGCAGCAGAGTTCCATCGGGACATTGAATGCCGCATGACGGTGCTGTGAATGCGGAGTCTGCGTGGGAACGCTCCATGTGTTTGTCGTGTAGAAAGATTCGAGGCCGCCCGTCAGCAGGCGCCACACGTGCTCAGCGGAGACTCACAACATCCGGACTTGAGAACCTCCCGCACTGCAGCTGCAATGCATGGCTTAGTTCCGTGTTTCATCTTTGCTAGCTGCAGCTGAGGGGAGTTTGTCGTGATACCATGCCTCAACGGTACCCACTTGCAACATCCAGGACGACCAACTGCAGCTATAGCCTGTCACAGTCAGCTCTATCGTCCCGGCCCTACTCCCATCCAATCACCCACCACGATACAGGCACTCCAAAGGATCTGCATACCAGCTCAGTCGGATGCGCCGGCCTATCCTTGCGATTGTTTGTTTGACTTCCCGTCACCACAACGAAGACACCATGAGTATGAAAGCAGCATTCCAGGCAATATAACGAACAAACGCCGTCAGACTGTGCTCAGCACGCAGATACGATTGCATCATACTAAGCTTTGTTAGATCGACGGCTAGACATTAGCCAGGCTAAATTTACCCCCTCCCGAGCAGGTGGGGTTTGTTCGTCTTATAGGCGTCGAGGCTGAGTCCGTCTCTCCCCAGCATCCCAGCATGTAGCCAACCGCGCCGACTCTTTGCAGCCGGCCCTTCGGACTTTGATTCTGTTGGCTTGACAGCTTGCATCGCACACATGTTGCCAGACAACGGGTAACATGTCTGCGCCACCCCAGCCGGGCGGCCACTTCTCAAAGGATTGCCCTCCCCTCTCCGTGTCCACTTTGCATCGCCTTTCAAGACCAACAAGACGCCAATCAATCCTTCCAGCGTAGGAGTTTAGCAGAAGAAACGACTCGCTGCCTAAGGATACATAGTGTGCCGTTTTCGCGTCATCGATTGGACTACCGTCCTTGGAAGGTCACGCCCAAAACCCGTTCTCGGCCCCGCATCTCCCATCACTGGTCAGAAAGTGGAGCATCACCACCACCACATTCCAGCTCCCCGCCTCGGTCATATCTAGGTGTCAGGCATCTCCGTCTGATTCCTGTCTCCTTACTGGTGTCGTCCCAACACACCACCGCGGCTCGTCCATACACAGCTAGTTGCTCGCGTCAGCGGTTCGTCCTGCCGCAATGGCTCCGCCTAGGAAAGAGGAATGGGACGAAGATGAAGATGACAGAGGGCCGCCCTGGCCCACGGAAACTGAAAGCGATGATGAGATAACGGTTTCTCTGGTTCCAGTCGTTATCCCAACCGCTGTTCCATCGATTGAACCAACGCCGTATACTGCGATGCCGTCGATCACCCAAGTCCAAGTAACGAACAGTGCATGGAACTCCGAACTCTTCAGCCAACCCTCGCCGCCTCCCAAACCTGTTCTACCAAACGAAAGACCACCTGGGTATCCGTCGAACCGTCCCTGGCCTCCTCCTCCATACGGACCCACCCCTTCATCTCAAGACTGGCAAACCTCCGCTTCTGCAACAACACCATACGCCGACCACCTACCCACAACCTCGCCATGGACAACGTCAACGTTAACATTCTCGCCCGATTCCTTCGGACCACCATCCCCAACAAACATCTTTCCAGGCGCAACCTTGCCTCTACCTGAGAAACACACGAATAACACGCCCATCTACGCCGCCGCAGCCATCATACCCATTGTTGTCCTTGCAATCATGGCCAGCGTGATCTTCCTCTGCGTGCGCAAACGAAAGAGACGGCGTGCCGCTGCTCTAGCCACCGAGCGCGAGGTGCAGGAGATGAAAATGACGACTCCATCACAGACATCGCAAAGACATGGGAACGAACACGTGCACCCATACATCGCACCACCACCCTCCCATCCTCCCCCAGTCCTTCCCCCAATCCCCTCCATATCACAACACCAACGTAACTCCCACCTCCTCCCCCCAACATCAACCCCCTCCGCCTTCCACCCCATCATCCTCGGCCCCATCTCCCATTCCAACTCCAACGGCGCCTACCTGACCGGCATGGATACCTCAGACATGGTCTCTGTGTCTTCCAACACGATACAACCGATTGAAGATCCTTTCGGCGACAATAGTAGTTTGAATGAGCCGCCGCCGCCGTATCGACCTTGTAGTTTGCCGCCGCCGAGTTTTGTCTCGGAGGGGGGTGCGCCACCTAGTTTCACGACGAATTCGCTGCGTAGTGCTGGGCCGCCTAGCTTTACAACAAATTCTAGGCACAGTAGCTTGAGAGAGGGGGTGGGCGGGTTTGGTTCTCAGGCGCATCTTATCGAACGGAGTCCTTTTGATGATCCGGATGATGGGGTGTCGGAGATTAGTGGACCGACACATGGGGGAAACGGAAATGGAGACAGCATGTCAGCTGTATCGGATCTTTCGTACCAGCGAGAGACGTTTGATGAGTTTAGTAGGAGGGGCTTTTCTTAGGTAATGCAGGGTAGTGGGTTGGAGGGTTCTTTTCTTTCGACGTGTATATAGTTTTCGTGGAATGTATTTCATTCACCACATTGCCTGCTTCATGCTCGTTAAGTAGATGTTCGTTGTGGTATTTGGATCTCATGTTAAGCTTCCGAGGAATCTGGGAGCGAAATGCTAAAAGCACATTGAAGGAAGTCTGAAGAATCGCTGAAACATACATAGCAGAATTAAAGCACGAAAAAAGAGGCGGCATACAATCCGCTGTCGCTACATCAAGGGTGGGTGGGGGAGGCGGAGGGGAGGTGGTGGAAGTCGCATTCTTCATTCGAGAACGCATTATCTATTCCATCAAATCTCGAAAATGACACAAGAAGCTTAGAACGATAGCGAAACACATTCCCATACTATGACGTACCCCCCACCAAGCCACTCATCTCGCCTAAGCCCCTCACTCGTTGTTCCTAGTAACGCCTGAGACAGCCAAACGCTCAACAACCCGCGACCAATAAATCTAGCGACACCGGACGAACCGAAGCCTTACACTATCTTATCTCCGGCGAACGATGTGGAGGTGGCGCTGCGCTTGCTTGGAAGAGCAGGTGAGTATCGTGTGAAGATCAGCTTAGAATGGTTCGCGCGCAATCGTTCCTTCGACTTTGGGAACGCTATAGTAGTTTCGCGAATTCCTCACCAACCACACGGGTGGGTGGGGGAGGCGGAGGGGAGGTGGAGGGGTGGTGGTGGACGTTACCCATTATAACAACTTCGTACCTCGTAGTGATGATATACAGCCCGAGATCAAAGCAATTGGATAGCTGGAGAGGGGTTTAAATTGGATTGGATGAACGGGTTGGATTGGATGGACGGTTTGGAAAGAACGATTGGTACCTTGCATGAAACGGGTGGCGGCTAGTGTTGGCGTGAACGGCTATTGAAAAGTCCAGCTCACATGTTAATCGCAGTGGGTGTTGAGATGGGAGGTGGGATGCGAACCTACCCCGCGATTCATGCTCGGGATGGGATTATTTCGTTGGAATGTAGATGTACATCTATCAAGCCAGCAGATATTAAACAATACTCACGCATCTCCTACAATTCATGCAGGTTGCAATCCTCTTGGGGCCAAACCCGTAACTACGATGAATGCGGCAAGTGCTATCGTGGCCCATTTCTCCGCTGCCCTGCCTGATTTTAAAAATCTAGAGCGTCCCTCGGACCATGATTCGCCGGGAGCGGGTAGCTTTTATCCAGGTACGTGGGTTTTTCTGGCATGATGACGGCTAGATTAATCATTTCGCCAGCTGGCAGTCACTTTTTTTCTTGGTTGCTTATTTACGGCATGCGGCGCGGAGACATTCCAGAATGGTTGTGGGGGTGGAAGGATTCAGGAGTGCATATACAGCGTAGTCAGGCTGCATGATTGATGGGATGGAGCTCGAGGACGGGTGCTAGTATGTTGTAGATGGTAGCTGGTAGAGGTAGCGGTAGATGATTTACGCTTGCTCAGGAGGTTGATGGAGAAGGGCTGCGCTGGTTGGTGGGCCAGAAAGACGGATTAGCGTCGGCATCTAGGCATTGACCTCGTTGACCTGTCATTTCTAACCATCTCATCCTTACGGCTCGCATCATGGGTGGGTGGGGGAGGCGGAGGGGAGGCGGAGGGGAGGTGGTGGAATGCTCGCGTTATCTGTCTATTAGATCCAGGATAGATGATGGTAGGGCTCAGGAGGTCGCCCTGGATAGACAGCGCTGGTTGGATGGGCGTTGAGTGGATGGTCCAGAAACACGATTTAGCGTCGGCACGTATGCGTTGACCTCAGCGCGCGGACCTGTCATTTTCAACCATCTCATCCTTACGGCACGCATCACCCAAGCCATGGTGTCGTTCGTTCCGTGTCCGTTCGCGACTTAGCTCATCGTTATGTTTGGCCCCATTCGCTGCTAGGCGCATGGCTGGTGAGGCGTCGGCTTCCTTCGCCTGGCTGTGCGTGCTGGCTGGCTGGCTGCGGCGACGACAAAGAGCCTCTCTTCCATGCTTCCTCCCTGCCACGCCCACCCAATTAGGACAGCCTCGCTATATCGCCCTCGCCGGCCCATGCACCTGCGGGCTCGGTACCTGAGCTAGACGCCTCCTAGCCCTCAGGAGACCTGGCCTAAGCCGCATTCCGGGTGCTGCTCAGGCGGTGCTGCCAGTGTGTTGCGGAGTGCTTGCTGCTGCTGCCAGCTGCGGGTCACGATCGGGACTATCAATTCTTCATCTTTGCCGAACTACTACCTTTTGCAACTGCAGCTTCAGCTTCCCCGGCCCCACCAGCTGCCTAGTACGTGAGAAACCTTCGCCGTGCCTGGTCACCCAAAGCAAGCAACAGGTGCCTCTTCACAACGACCACGCTGTGCTGACGCCCTGCTCGGTACCTGCTTCGACGACGTCTCACAACGCTGTCATATCCCCTGCTGCTGCTCAAGTGTACTACCCAACAGGTCTCACAGCTTCCCGTCTAGCTGCCTGCGTTTGCGAGAACATCCCGCCGTCAACAAAGAAATCCATCCAGGGCGCCTTTGTCTTCACCACCCGTCGACCCAACCCCGCCGAACGCCTCCCTCGACTCGTGGACGACCTCGACGTCTTACATTGCTGCTACATGGTCGGGAAGGAAGGACATTGTGTCAGGGCTTTGTGTCATTGGGCTTGCTATGAGTTTGGATCAGCACATATATGGGTACGGCTCTCTTCTACCTTCCCATGTGGCGGAAGACGTGTAGCGTTCGGCTGGTGCAACGAGCTTCATCTGCACACCTCCGGCCGTCCTTGGCTTCATGTCATGTCGGACCAGACTATGTCCCAATCCAGGTCTAGGGTAGGCAGAGGTCAGGCAGCACCGCACGGTTGTCACTTGGAGCTCGTTGCCATCATCCCTTGCCATGCTATCCCAAGAATACCTTTCTTTAGACTTCTTCCGCTCCTTCCCGTTCTGTTGATATATTTCACTTTTGGTTTTCCTCATGTCTCGGCTCGCATCTGCAAGTGCCCCAGGCTAACGTGGGTCGCGTGCTAGATCGACGGACTGGCATCTCCCAAGTCCCTCCTCCACTCCCAAGTCGCTGACGTTCACTGACGGAACTCTCAAAACACCAAAGAGCGAGTCGTTTCCCCACTCGCACTTCCTCGACGCCTGGGCCACCCCACGACCTAATGGGCAGCACACCCCGGTGCAGACTCCTTCCTTCACACTCTCGACGCCCATAGGCCGGCCGTCGAGCTCGTACAGCCAACCCGTCCGCACCCCCGAAGACCCAGAGTTCCATGTCAACCACTTCGCACCGCAAAACTTACCTCTTCCGCCGGTCGACGTGTCCCGAAGGCTGTCGTCCTCGCCGGGCCCTAATCAGCTGAGGAAGGTTGGATCACAGGGACAGTTCGGCTCTCGTCCTGTCAGCATGGACTTTTCGCAGATGCAAACGCCACCTCCAACGAGGGACGCTTCGTCTAGGAGGAGTGTGCAACAAAGTGGACATGGGGTGGCAACACCAGCTACGGTAGTGCACAGGACGCCCAGCCAACTGCCGGAATCCTCAGGAGCTCTGTTTGATCAGACACCGTTTGGCTTCGCTGATCTGCAGTACACTCCACATATGATGCAGTTCCCCAGCGGTGGTCCAATGTCTGCGCCACCCATGCCTCAATCGAAGCTGTTCTGGGACCCAGCGAACGATGGCATGCAAATGGATCTAGATGTGCCTCTGGGTGTAGACCCCTTCGGTCCCACCCCGCATAGACCGCAGCACGACATGAACTGGCAAGCGATGAACCATCCTTCGGCTAACATGATGCAAACCCCAGCGTTCCAGGGCTTCCAAGCTTCTCCCATGCCAGCGTCGTTTGCAAATACACCCTCACAGCAGAGACACGGCTCAAGAAATGGCTCTTTTGTATATACAGCTGCAGGTGTCGATCCCAACATGCTGCTCAGCTTTTCCAATCCCGATATGACCGGTTCCTTTGGAAGCATGCCGCAGCAGCCAATGCTCGACATGTCCAGACAACCGTACGAGACACAACTGCGGGATGCAGAGAACGAGAGGGCAATGGCGAAGAAGGCTAAGAGTCAGCATTCACGCAGCAACACAGCTTCGTCGTCGGGTTCAGCGGAAAACGCGAGACCTGTGCTTCAACGAAGCAATACCGATAGTGGGCCGAGAGTAACCAGAGCAATGGATCCTCGGATAGCAATCCCAGCTAATGCTTCGACAATTCCTCGTCGCTCATCGCCACTGAAGCGCCAAAGTGGCGGATCACTGAAAGCGATACCTGAGATCAGAAGACCCCGGACACGGCTCATTATCGACGAGAGTGGTACGGCTCGCACAGAGACGATACCCACTGGAGATGATGAGACCCCCAGGAATAGACGGCAGACTTCGCAGCAAGATCTTCGACGCCAATACCCCGGACTGTACGAGGAGCAAGACAGCGAGTCAGACGACGACGAGCCAGCTCCAATCGTCAGCCGCAACCCATCTTTCGTCATACCCCAACCCGAACGTCGAGCGACGAAACACGCCCGAGCAGACAGCGGTGGACTGGAACGAGCCAACTCCTTCAAAATGGCGCGCTCCGTCTCCGCCTCACGACTCGCATCTGACGCCCTCTCCAAGACCTCTTTCGAAACACTACGATCAACCCGCCGCTCCGCCGCTGTCGCCGCCGAAAACACCATCCGTCGCTCCAGCGCCATGGAGCGCCCCAACCCCCGCGAACGAGACCCCGAAGACACACACATGCCCGACTCCCCCGGCGACGCACTCGGCGCCTTGAAAAAGGTCGTCGGCGCCCGCCAACAACGCATCGGTACGCTAGCATAGCCTGTCGCTTCCCCTTTTCTCGACTGACAAGTTCAGAACGCGCATCTCAAAACACACTGCTCGCGCATAATCAACGGTGGGCGCAGGCGAGTGCCGATATGTCCACCTCGCATCCTCCTCCGTCACACAACGTACTTCAACATTTGCAATCGCACGGCGCTTACGATCCCTACTCTAATTCCTTCAACGGCTCGCCGACGACTACGACTACGCCCTCGACGGAATGCAGCAGCAAGAGTAATGATAGCACGAGGTGTGTGTGCGATGGGTTGGTGGATGATGCCGATACGTTGATGGTGCAGTGCGAGGCTTGCTTCAAGTGGTTGCACATGGGCTGTGTGGGGTTGAAGGAGGAGTGGTTGCCCAGGGTGTTTGTTTGTGTGTTTTGTAAAAGTGGGATGGGGGAGAGTCCGTTGAAGGGGAAGAGGGGTGGGAGGAGATGAGGTGGAAGGAGCTTGCTGTGCGAGCTTGTTATTATGCGTTTGGAAATGAAGATAATGGGATTTATGAGAGATGTTTGAATGGTTGTACAGTTTCGGTGTTTGCGTATCTATGGCATGAAGGAAGTTTCCGGGGCGAGAAGTGGTGGATGGTGGAGAGTAATGAACACGAAATTACATGGGGCATGGCTACTACATCATGTTGATACCACAACGGACTCGTCTTCCTGGAGGGGTGAGGTACTGACAATACAGTGAGTTTCATTTGTTGTTAACGTAGGAAGCAGGGCTGGTGCAGACATTGGCTACATGCCAGCAGTCCATGCGGGATATGGGTAGATGCTGAGCACGACATGCCCGTTACCACCGGAGCGATAACAGCTGACACAACACCGGGAAATATACGTGGTATAGACGCGACAGTTCCGGTTGGGGAAAGAGGCAAAGTAGGCCTCTCGGTACTACACGGCCGCCAACAAGACCAACCGTACCAAAGGCCTCGCCGGCAGGATATCACTCTCAGAGAACCGATGGGCAAGTCCAGATCGGTGTAGCGCATGGACACGGAATTTGGAAAACCACGAGGAGTCCAAGGAGAAGGATGAAGTTCTCAAGCCCCCATACAAGACGCCCCGCCGCGTAGCAGAGCTACCTCGTCAACGTCCCCCCGTTGGCCGTAGACCGCAAAGACTTCTGGCACAGTCTCCAGGTTGCTGAGATCAAGGGCAGCGTATTTGCTGAAGAGTTGCCCGAATAAGGATACCGGGAAGGTCTGGTTAAGCAATGACGGGCTGGACGTACTGAATGTGGAAAGGGACGACGGCGGGATGCGATTAGAGGACGTCGACTTCCTCTTTCAAAACTAACAATGCCTCAGCGCTTGAGGACAAGCCCCGCTTACCGCGTGCTCCTTCCGTTCTTCTTCAGCTGCAGGTTCTTTGTTAGTGACGTCCATCTAGACCCAACCACCGCATCTTGTATACGGTGTACGTGGTTTTCCAAATTTTCCGTCTCCATGCGCTACACTAATCTAGACCCAAGCCACCATGTGAGAGCTTTTGTATAGGGTGGTCGAAGACGTCTGTAGATGGTGTGACTTGCGGTTCCCTAGGACGGTCCGAGGAAGTGACGTTGGTACGCGGAAGGAAAGGACAGCACGCTCATACAGTAGCGGGAAGGCTTCGACCTCGCCTCTCCCCTAGGCCGACGTAAGCGCAGTTCCGCGACTTCTCCAAGTCTATCTCCTCGCAGTTTGTGGGTTGGAGGCGGCTGCATAGTTATCTTGCGCCTTCCTGCTACACTGCGGGAAGCTGACATCGTTTCTTCTGATTAGTGACGTCACGCTCGTCGAGCAGCGACAATACAGGCGATACTCATTGGCTGTAGTACTGCAGAAAGTGAAAGAGTATCATATGCCCTACATGTGTGTAGCTGAACCAAGAGTCGACCCCGATCCTTTCGAATGAGCGGTTATGCTATAGTAATGTGCGCAGATTGGGTGGGTAGTGTGGCAGTGTCTACCATAGTTCCTCCCTCGGCAAGGCCTCGCACTTGCTCTATAAAACCTGTCGCGCTCCCCCCTTCTGGATTTGCACCTCAAACACTCCTGCACATTTGTATCCTATCTCAAAGCACGCACCAGGCGCTGACGTAGCCATCATGTTCGATAAAAAGGAGACCACTCCCCTTCTCCCTCTTGTTTCCTCTTCACCACCGCCATCCACATTCTTCACAGACATTCATAACTACGAGATCGAAGACAAAACGAGCACAATGCCCAACTCACCACTCACCCCACCGGCACCGGCAGGTCCCACCCCTCCTGCCACTCCAACCTGGGCCCAAATCGTCAATCTTTTCGAATCCACTCCACGATGGGTCAACCCAGCCAACGGCGAACGCAGCCAAGAAGCCCAAGCCAAGATCGACCATGACGACCAGGCAAATCAGCAAGCCAACAAGCAGACTGCATGGGCTTTGGTCTTTCTCATCGTCAAGGGCACATTCCTCCTCCTCATGATCTGGCACGCAGCCCCCCTCGCTAAGACTGTTATCGACACTCTATCGGCTTAGGTGAGCCTAGCCACGCATTTGTGAAGCAGGGGAACTATGCTAACGTCTTCTTTATAGAAAACCTTGAACACAACCGCAGCGCGCGATGCACTCATCGAGGACGTGCGTAACGACCTGTTCAACGATGTCACGAACGAAGCCCGCGATAAGCTCATTCAAGAAGTCCGCGACTTGGTGTACAACGACGTCATGGGCTCCGTCAATATCATCATCCAAGACTACATGTCGAATCAAACAAACGAGTGAGAGTGATGGGGATTGAGTCTACAGTTAGATAGGAAGGTTATACATTAGCACAGCCTAATAGGAAGCCTCGCTACAAGCAACCAACTTCTCTCTTCTGTTCATCATTGTGAAGCTTCTCCCTCCCACTGACACCGTACACAACCGTGTTCACGCCTCTACATACCCACTCACACGCCGTCAGGCAAGAGCGCCTTTACTCCCACCAACAGAGACAAGATACAGCACAGTCGTGTCTAACATAGTGCGAGTAGTTTATGTTTTCCTTGTGTAGAGACAACGTCGTCTCCGCGGTCCCTTTGCGCCGACGCAGTGATACATGTCGTCAGTGCATGTAGCCTCCTCGATGAAGTTTGGCCCGACAGTGTGAAATATCACAGCAGGATCTCACCGTCCAGCTTGCGGGTCTCACCCCCAGAAGAATGTGGGATCAGCTACTGCTGGTATGATAGGCTACGGGGCCGTAGGCCCTGGAGTTGTTGTGACATGGGGTGGGCATACAGCACGGGACCATGTCGCGTATCCACTGGGTGGTCGTCATCACGACCTCATCGGTACAGAAAACTGACAATGCCTTAGGACGAGTTTCCCAGCAACGGATGGTTTGGCACGACCTACAAGCTAAGCTGAACAACATGAACCACACCGTCAAGTTACTAAAATTGGTTTCCGACAACGAAACCGTAGCACACCGCACCGACCGTCTTGCACTTCGCAGGGAGTACAAGAAATGCCTCAGGATGCACCAGGATCACATTCGTCAGGGAGCTGTAGCCCAACTCGCCGAAGCAGAAGAAGCTCTTGATACCGCATCTCGCCAGACAGATTACTCGACCACCGCGCTTCAGGGCCTCCGCGATCAAGTGAGAAACCTTCAGCAGTACCAGGAAGGTCTGCAACCCACCGAGCCGTGGTCGTTTAGAGAAGGAGATCACCAGCTCCCCCGACTCCAAGTCACCGCACCAGTGTGCATTCATCAAGACGTTCCCTGCAGCCGTTGTCGAGGCTCATTCCGAAGTCAAAGAGATGGCAAAGGCCATCGATGACACTCTCGCTCAGCCTGCGCAGCAGGTGGTTCAACCCACCCAGGCGGCTACAACCGCGCCCGCCCCCGGGGCCTGCTCCTTCCGTTCTTCTTCAGATACAGAGAGTGCGAGAAGCTGACATCTACCTCGTCGTGCGCCGGAATGACGACAACACTAGGGCGAGGAGACTCCACTCAGCTTAAATAGCGCTGTATCTCACCATCTGCAATCGATTACGAGCTGCAAGGACATCGATTTCCAACACATAACATGTAAACTTCAGCATCGAATGCAGGATTAAATCATAACCGAAGAGCTTTGCAAACGCCTATGGATGTCAGTCACCCGTGGAAGACTTCTCTATATCGGCAGTTCTGTCAAACCCAGATGATACGTCCGCCGCAAGACGACAAGTACTTTCTGACCGACGCCTCTCTGCTCCAGAAAACCTCCAGGGGTCTACATAAACCTCTAGTCTTCGTTTGCGAGTACAACTAAGTACACCCGAAAACAGGATGGAGTTCAGGAGTATGATCGATATGATCAATGGAGGGCGGTTATGAATCTCTATTACCGCAGTGTGAAAGGAGCTCACCACGCATAGCGCACCCGGATCTTATTCAGGCAGATCAGGCGCCTTCCGTGCTTCCGCTGTCAAAGTCTCGTACTCTTCTTCCCGCTTGTCTAACTCCGTTTGCCTCCTCTCATCACGAAGAATTCGATCCGTTGACGTGGAGTGAATCGAATAATCCTCCGGCATCATGGCCTTGGGTCTCGCCGCTGGTGTGCCATTCGACCCCGTGGCCCAATATCCATGCTTGTGTTCATTAGGGAACTCTCCCCATCCTATGTAGTACAACATAACCGAGAACTCAATACCTCAGCTTGAAGTTTCGTCTTCGCCTCTGGGCAAACCATCGTCAGCGCCAAGCACGTAGAAGTTTTGCATCTCCGCCATGTAAGAAGTAGGTATTAAGGAGGTTCGACGATCGGGTTTTATTCAATAAGTTGTAAGACAATGTCGTTCTGTAGAAGTTACGTCGCCTTCGCGGTCCCTTGCGCCGACACGATAAGACGTGTAGTTGCTGTATGCAGTCTCCGCGATAAAGTTTGGTCAGACAGTGTAAAGTGTGACAGCAGTATGTTACCTCCTGGCTTCTAGGATTTATCCACCTATCCTTTGTCACTGTCGCCCACCACGTCTCTGACGTTATATTCCGCCATGTCTTCCACATCACGAGGTTCGAGCTGGAGCTGCACAAGCAACTCGCTGAAGATAGCATTGACCCTCTATGGGTAACATCTCATTTTAAACTGCGAAGCATAGGCCGGTAAGCTACCGCTGGAGCGTCATCCCACGGAGTTGTAGGGGTTGGAGTTGTTGTGGTATGGGGTAGCCATACGCTGCGGGACAATGTCGGGGCCGTGTCCGCTGAGTGGTCGTGCCCACTACTTTTGGATATTCCGTGAGGCACTCAGGCAAGGATGTGTTGCTGGCGGGTGTGTGGCGTCCTTGGCGGAACAAGGCAAAAGCCTGCTTCACCATGGTGTCTTCAGTGTCTGAAATATCGTTCAGAACATCCTCAATATCCGGGCTAACCTCTTCATCCTCGGAATCATCCTTGAGATTCGCGAGATTGCCATCTTCATTGTCGTAATTATCTTCACTCTCACTCTTATGGGATGAGCCATCGTTGACCTCACGATCCCGGACGTGTTCGGCCTGATGAGTGGTACTCTGAGTATCCATATATCCAGTGCATTGAACCGCATGTTGCCAGAGGTCGAAGTCACCACTCGGTTTCGGCGTCAGGGTCATCGCCACCCTCAAATGAGGTCCGCTTGGCCTCGCGACCCCATATTTGAATGCTATGCCGTGTGAGAAGTTCCGCGAGAGGAATACGAACGATGGAAACAACGAACGAAGTTGGCTCATGACGGTGCGGGGACACTACACACACGACAACGTACGACAAGAATACACCAGATTCAAGGAAATCGCGGCTGTACTTGACCACAAAAAGGATAAGGGGTACAAGGGGCCTCTACCCGTTCAGGGTAGTTACCACAGTATGCTGCTTCGGTACGCTATCATCATCGCCGATGAGATAGGTAAGGCCAGCCAATCGCGGTCTAAGACCTCGAAGGCCATGTGCGCACTGCAGGCAGAGAAGAGGATGGGTCTCACTGGAACTCCCCTCGAAAACGATTACGACGAGTTTCAAACCCTCATGAAATGGTTGGGGATCGAGCCCTGAAACGACGCTAAAGTATTCAACGACTACTTCGTCACCAGGAAGCCGAAGAAAACCAAAGCCAAACCCCTCAAGGGCGTAAGAAACGCGATCCTCTCCACCAGCCTACGGGCCTGCTTCTTCCCCCTCGCAATCGACGACACTTTCAATCGAGGTCGCCTCGTTGAATTCTCGCGACACAGCGTGAGAACCACAAAGTTGACACTACCGACGGCCGAGGCGGCACACCAGAAAGAGACAAGACCCATTTGGGGTAAGCAGAAGGGGGACAAGGACAGAGAGCGGTGGTCCGAGAGACTCCGCGTCCGGGCCCTGCCAGAGGTCCTCAAAGCACGTGTGAAGGTTGTAGGTCCAGGTGTGGCCGCTGGGGGGTGGACACCGGGACGGTCTCCGTCTTCCGTCTCCATTCAGTCTACCGGCCAGGACGCTCAGCTGGTAAGCGCTGACAAGCGACCTCCCACGCAAGCGCTTTGGGATGGCGGGGAAGTACTGGTGGTAGACGTCGAGTAGCGGTACCGACACCTGGGCATCGTCTTCTTTGCCGCATTCGATCAGGTTGCAACGCACAACGCTGTCGTGAACTATGAGGGCGAAAGTTACGTGGACATGAGTCACAACTTCCGAAGAACGGTGATAGAGAGGCAGAAGACTTCCATGTCCCAGACGCGGAGCTATGGGTAACCGAAAGAGGTGCCAGAGGCATACATTGGCCACGCACTGAGGGAGAAGAAGCGCATGCAGCCCCCAGGAGCCTACTTAACAGAAGGATGCAAAGCCGCAAGGGAGTAGGAGGAAGCGCGCGGGAGACAAAGCCTTAGCGAAGATGATGAGGGAGCGAACCTTGCCAAAGATTCTGAGAGCAAGGATGAATATGGGGGTGCGAAAGACTTTGAGGGGCTCGGCCTTGACTTAGAGGCGACCATGGGTCTGGCTCACAAAAACATCTTCCTCGATATGAGCCACAAGCAGGCGCGACAGCGTCTCTTCGATAAACCCAAGGACTACTGGAGCTCTGCACGCATCAACACGCTGATGCCGCAGCCCGTCCCCATTCATGAGCCGGCTACGGAGGGCAAGATCATCGTATTAGATGAGTTTCTGCAGTCTTTGGACGTGGTCAGCAAGCGTCGACTTCGAGGAGTGGGAAAGCCTTAGCAAAGAGGAGGCCTACGTCGACATAACCGCGAAAGAGTCCCGCAATTAACTCTTAGAGGAGACAGAGAAGGATTGGCACTCAACACGGGTTAACAAGCTTATCGAGCAGATTCTCTCCCTGCACGAGTCCAAGAGCGAGGGGAAAATCATCATCACTGATGAATTTCTCCAGACTCTCGGCGTTGTTTCCAACGCCTTAAGAGCAACGGGCATCGAATTCTTCGAGTTCAACGGCCACATGAGCTTGAAGGAGAGGGACGCTGTGCGCGAGCGATTCAACGACCCCAAAGACAAAGTCAGGGTCATGCTGGCGACCATTAAGTGCTTTGGTTTAGGCCTGACCCTGGTAGAGGCTACAAATATGTTCATCCTGACACCAAGGTAGAACCCTGCCATTGATGCCCAGGCCGCCTCGAGGATCAACCGGATCGGTCAGAACCGTCAGGTGACTATCTGGACGTTTTATGCACACAACTCAATTGAGCGCTACGTCGAGAAAGAATGGGAAAGGAAGAAGAAGAAGGCTGTTTTGACATTGGATCAGAAGGGGGTGAGTGAGCGATTAAGGAGAAAGATGGAGAGTCTGACCGAAGCGAAGTCTCGTTGTAGTTGTAACGGCCATCCGAACTCTTATGAGCATCTCCAGGATTAATTACGTATACCAGAGGCGTCTGACGGCGGCCGAGGCCTCACACTCACCCAGGCAGCGCAGGTCTCGGTGACTGACTTGGCGCAGCTGGCCAGAACCCACCGCCGCCGGGACACAGACTATCGCCCGAGTGAGAGAGGCCTTCGACACAGCTGCTGGGTAACCGCGAACAAAGCCGTACATATCTTGTGCTGCTAACGCGCAGGCGATCGCCCGAGTAAACAGGACTGGGCAGGACCGAGAGGTCACTGTATGGACGTATAAGTCACCGAACTCTATCGAGGCTTACGTCACAAAAGCCCAAAAGAAGAAGAAGAAGATCAAGGCCAAGTTGGAGTCGCACCAAGAAGGTGTGAGCAAGCATCTGAAAAACCAGATGGCAAATCTGACGACGGAGGCGTTCCGCCACACGCTCACCAAGTTGCGAGTCGAGGGGGCAGCTAGCAAGAAGAAAGCGGCGAAGACGTCACTGATGATGAGGCAACGGGTAGGCTTCGTGAACAGTTCGACTTAGTCACTCAGCAAAAGAAGAACGAAGCCAAGAAGTTGAAAGACTTACGCATCGAGCACACGGCTGCCATGACCCTCAAAGACAAAGAGCGCGACGACATTGTATCTCGCCATGGATGGCGGCAGCTTAGTGACACGTCACCGAGGTGAGGGTGCAAGTCGTAGCAATGTATAGCGGCAAATAGCATGAGCTTGTTCGGGAAGTAATTTGGTAGATCCGGCCTGAGTCCTTTGTCGCGAGGGGTGTTGTAAAGTGCAACCAACCGACCAAGCTACGGCGAGTAGCTAATGCGGTGGAAGACGACTTTAACTGAGTACGAGTAGTGTTGGAACTTCACGAGGGTGCGTGGAGGCGACAATGCTGTTGAGTGGGGAGATTCGAGATACTATTGCGTCGTGACGAGCATACAGTGAGTCCTTGAATAATTGTAACGCAAACTACCTCACCTCTTCGCTATAAACAAGTCGGTACAATAAGCGCGTTCGTCGTAATTGAACAGCTCTACAGAAGGCCGCAAGTCTTCGGAAGATCATAGATGTCCTCTCCACCGAGGAAGTACAGCAACGGCGATTGCCCTCTCGTACCTTCCCCCCTTTACCTCACCCACGACGGTCAAGGCTACCACATGTTGCCGCGAGCTCGCCCTGAATGGTGAAGGGCTCGGAGATAGGGCGAGCGTCGAGTGATGTTGAGAGTAGTGAACACTGAAGCCATGACCGATATCATTGTCGGAAGGGGTTGGCGAATTGGAGGAAGCTTGTATTTCTTCGGTGAGTGCTACGTCGCTTCCAGGATATGAGGTCACAAAGACGTTGGCGTGTTGCTGAGCCGATGTCGGCTGCACACTTGCTTGTATTGGATCTTGTGAGACAGCTTCAGAGCGACGTCGCCCTCGCGGTTCGATGAGTTAAATCGTACATGCCGTCACTAAGCGTTTGTCGGCTTCTAGCTTGCCTAAGCCTGCCGCCTGGAGACTTTACTAGTGAGATGTCGGCCTCTGACTGCTTTACTCCAAGGCTGTTTCACCACTAAAGGTGTTAGTTAGTTCTACACGCCAAGCCGTTCTTTGGACTTACCTACGAACTTGTAGCCAGCGTGTCAGGCAGCAACACTTTGGTGGTCACTACGTAAACGCCATTAGCACCTTGGGGAAGCACCCTGAGGAAGCAACCCAGCGAACCACCCGCGGGAAGCACCCGCAGGAAGACCCTGGTGAATACCTCTTAAGAAGGTGGTTCGTCAAGGTGGCTCCTCAGGGTACTTCCTGCGGGTGGTTCCCCAAGGTATCTCCCCAATGTATCTAACTCCGGTGTTTTGATACCGTAGAACAAACAACGTCATCCCCATTAAAAACCCATCATACAGTAATATCAACCTCACCCCCGTACTTGTTCCCACCACGAACCGTACCCGATGTCTCCCCACCAAGAACTCGGGACCCATATAAAGCCCTAATGGCGCCCAGCACGACCATGCGCAAGCGCTCCTCTGAACTCCCCCGGAACGGGACGCACCATATCATCCACCTCTGCGTCATCACGGGCCCGCTTCCTGGTCCTCTGATTCTAGTTTAGGGAGTCTTGGACCTATAGTGACCATAGGTCGCCTGCGACCCTGGTATCGCGTGGGCCCCAGAGACCTGAATCTGCGCGCTTGTACTCAGCGTACGCGATGTTGCGTTCTTCAGGGACCTTGACAGTCGCACGAAGGAGTGACCTGGTGGAGGAGTTTGTTGAGTCTAGAAATGATGAATCGAAGTATCTGATGGTACCTAACTATATAGACTAGCACTAGCCTAGAAGCACCTACCTATCATGTGATCGCTCCTTAATAGAGTTGACGAAGGCGGCGGTGATCCGGCGGGGGACAGGGAGGTGATAGACTACGAGATTTGGCACGGTGTGTGTTACGAACGAGCGGGTATGCGTATCTAGGTAAAGTTTTGTTTGCACTCGCATGTATGGAGCTGATGACTTGCGTAACATGGATGAGTGAGTGAGGTGGAGGCGAGGCGGTGGACATTGCATCGCGAGATCATCTTGTCCGCGCTCGTCTCCCAGTGATGCGATTACACTTGAGCAACCATCCTGAAAATTAAGCCACCGGCTTCCACGCCTTCCAGCCTTCCACCTCAGCGCCCGCGCTCTCGAGCATCAACTCCACATCTGTTTCAACCTCCCTAGCTGTCTTGTCATCGTAGTCGTAAGTAGAGTGCGCACCTTGCAACAGGACAACCTTGAACCCAGCGGCTATTGCTCCTCTGCATGTCGAAAGCACGCAGCATTCACTTTGTATGCCAAAGGCTACTATCGTGTGTACACCCGAGCTTTTCAGCTGGGAGGCAAGCTGAGGGTTGGAGGAGAATGTGTCACCTAAACACATTCGTCAAGAAATCTCTAGAACTTGACACATACTCACGGACATCCTTCCCCACAACCCTCTCCCATTTACACCCATCCCGTGGCTTAAACACCAACTCCCACGCCTTACTCCCTTTCACCAGCGGTCCTTTCTCAGCACTTTCCTCGTGCTGAACGAATACGATCTCCAAATCTGGTTCTCGTCCCTGTTCGCACGCCGTGTCAATGGCTTGACGCGCTCGCTGCAGGATGCTCGTCCCGGCTTCGCGGATACGATCCGCATGTGGTATTTCGGTCGCTGCGTTTTGCGCTAATTCGACTTGGATGTCGATTGCGAAGAGGGCTGTTCGTGGCATGATGGGTATCGGGTTTGGGGATGAGGAGGGGGGTTGTGATGTTGTGCATGTTGGGTGTATGGCGTATGAGTCATGGTCAGTATGCTGGCGGAGGTAGAGCCGAGACATTCTGGAAGACTACGAGTGCGAAGGAAGTTGGGAGTGCGATTGAGTTGGTGAATCCATCTGTTGTCTTCTGAAGATCTAGGCAATACCAGACTGTACTTGTAGTGTCTCGTCATGGATGGCGCGGGAAGGCTGCTCATTGTTCTCGGTTGAGTAATGAGATGCTAGACGCCGCTTGCAGTAAGTCGAGGGGTTTCGATTGTATGGTGATGCCTATATGGAATCTCGAAAGCTTGAGGCTCTCAAGTCCGCTGACTATACACTGACCAGCTTGAATAATTGAATCTGCACTCATACACGTGATCCGGAAGGTATAAAAGGCAAAGTCGAAACTATCGAGAGTGAGAGCGTGCCAGACTAGGAATAGTGAGTGATGCAGCATGTGCTGGCTATCGTGGTTGTGGTAATTACGAGCGAAGAGGAATTAGTTCAAACAGGAGGGGTAGACTGTGCCCCGCCGCAGAGCCAGCACAGCGATACGTGGACATGAAGTGGCTGGTAAGAAGCTTCGATGAATCGATGAAAGCGTCAACGATATATCGTGAGATTGGTAGCCCTTCTTTGTTTTGACGAGCTTGTGCCACTTGCGATCAGCTTCCTACACCGACCTTTTTACAAAGACGTGAATCAGCGACTCAAAGATTTTCTGCTCGTCGCCATGCGCGCGTGAAACGGTCTGTCTCGTGGTGGGGTACTGGCTATCTTTGAGTAGTCATGTTACATGCTGCAGAATGAGGCTGTACTCGCATGAAGGAAGATCCAGATCCTATCAAAGGCGAGGGTTCTCGAAAAGGCATGCAGGCGGGAACACTACCGGGGCGTCACCCACTGAAATCCGAAGGCTCCATGCTGGAAGGGTTGGAAAGTATGGGGCGCGAGGCCGTTGGTGTACGTTTGGGGTTAGGCGCTAAAGTGTCGGTGTGTAAACAAACTCCAGCACGCTCTTGACACGTCGACAACGCACGCGCTAGCCATCCCAACCACCTCGCAGCCAACCCCCACCGGGTGCCGCCTCGGCTCACCATGAATTTCAGATGATGGGATCCCTGGCCTCCCATTCTATCTATCCTGCAATTGTTCCATCTCACAAACTTTGAGTTACACATTGCGAAGAATTGTTGGAAGAAAGGTCGATATGGCTACTACCATGCACCACCCGTCTCCCCAGCCGGGCCTTACCTCATTCGCCATCTACGAAGACCCACAGGATCGCGAACCCTTGTCGCCTTCGGACTTGTTCGACGGCAGTGACTCGTACCACTCCGAACGCTCGTTCCCCATGGCCCACGACGTTGTACATAGCATTGAGCTGGCACAGCAACAGGAGCCCGACGACGAGCCCCAGCCCTACCGCAGCTCCTACACCTCGCGCCCGGGGTCGCAGCAGCGCATGTCCTCGCACTACAGCTTCGTCTCGGCTATCCCCTCCGAGTCGTCGATAGCTTCGAAACCCATCCTGCCCGCTAACGAGGCCGGTGCACGAGCACGCAAAGAACGTCCGCGCTTCCGGAATACTGAGTCTGTCCGCGCCATGCAGATGTCGTCGCCGCCGCCCACACTCGCACACCAGACCTCCCAGGAGCGACTCAAAGGCTCTTTCAAGCTGGCTACACCTAGCAGGAGCAGCCGATCAGAGCACGACATGTCGAGACAGTCTACCGGCTCACGGAGAAGGAGCATACGGGAGCCTCATAGTCCGAGACCGACCCCGACACCGCAGCAGGCGCCGCTGGTCCTGTTGCATGTTACCATTCTGCCCATGCAGGTACCGTACTCGCACGACATCATGGCCAGGATCATGCCTGATTGGCTGGTGGAGAACTACAAGCTGCTGGAGGAGAAGCTGCAGGACATCATCCTGATGCGACGCGGCCTTCTCATCCCGCACCCCAGGGACGAGTACGACCTGCTCGAGGAACGCATACTGGAAAGCTTGGAGCTCAGAACACCCCGCCTGCTCCCGTGCGGCCACTTCGTCCCACCCGAAGACGAGGACGAGCGGGAAGACGAGGACGATGTCGCGAGCGTCGGCGACGAGAACACCGGACGGGGCAGTCGCATGAGTGGAGGCACACTGACGGAAGGAAGCAACACCTCCCACAACGGCGACCACAGCATGTGCATAGACTGCCATCGCGAACTCAAGAAGCCCGGCAAAGGCATCGGTGCCGGCACACGGAAATGGGACATCAAGATCTACGCTGCCAACGGTCTGATGCGCGCCGCCGCCTGGCAAGCCTGCTGGAACGACATGGAAAGATGCGACGTCGAGATCCACCCCTGGATCCCCGAGGAGGTCCGCAAGACGCTCGAGCGCCGCGCCCAGGAGGAGCAAGAAGCAGACAAGCGCAAGGCACAATACACCGTCGAACTGCAACGCCAAATCCAAGAAGCCGCCGTCAAGACCAAGATCCTAGAAGAGGAAGCCAACGAGGCGAAGCGCAAGGAGGAAGCCGAACTACAGAAGAGCTTCGAAGAGGCCGCCGCCGCTCTGCAAAGAAGCATCGAAGAGAAAGCAGCTGAGAGGAAGAAGTTCGAAGAGGACCTCCAGCTCAAGCTCAACGAAGCGAAGGAGGCTGTTCGTCTTGAACTCGAAGCCAAAGCCCTTGCTGAATCCGACGCCGTCGCCCAGCGTCTCCGTGCGCTGGAAACTGCTATCAAGGAACAGGAGAGCGCTGAAGCTGCCACACGTCTCTCGGCAGCTCAAATACCGCTCAGCACGCTGCTGAAGAACTACATCATCCTTCTCCTCAGCGACAAGCGCAACTCTATTATCTTGTTACTGGCTGTTGCGGTTGCGTACATGGCGATGAACATGCGTGCTGCTCAGCAAGCACCCTCGTCAGCACAGATGCTAGAGCTCCCCACCGAGGTTGCGGCGCCCATGATGAATGCCGTCACGGCTACTATGACTGCGACGAGTTACTCTACATTTACGGTTACGGAGTTTGCCACTGCTACTGCTGTCCCGGTTCTTGAGATTGCGGACCCGGAGATCGAGTCTGTGGCTGAGGAAGTGAAGGCTGAGGTTGAGGTTGAGGTTGACGTCGTTGTCGAGGAGAAGGCGCAAGAAGAGATATCTACCAGCCCCGCTGTAGACCTCGAGCTCTTCGACGTCGTTGCGGAGCAGTCTACTCCCCTCGCTGCTGCTGAGGTTGAGGTGAAGACGAACGTCCTTGTCGCTTCCAACCAGACGCCCGCTGAAGCCTCGTTCTGCGCTTCAGAAGTCGAACACGTCTTCGAGGCTCCGCTTGCGTACTGCGCGGCTTCTGCTTAGACGCTCTCCCGCCTTCTTCCTCCTCCTCCTCCATCGCCTTCTCCCCACCCCCATATTCCCTCCTCTTTTCCTTTGTCCTTTGTCATACTTTTCCTTTTTCTTTTCTCTAAGCTTTTAACGCATACCCCCTCACGGCCTCTAGCATCTACCTATCTATATGCATATACATGTGCATTTGCGTTTGCATTTGCATACATACACCACACGATACTATACCATGTTTCATGTTCATGACGTAATGTAGCGGTTTCGATTGAAGATATCCCTTTTCTTGAGCTTTTTTTTTCTTTATGGGTGTGGGTTGGTTGGGTTGGGTTGAGGTTGGGGCATAGCGGGTTGTTGGTTGTTGGTTGAGGTTGAGGTTGAGGCGGAATGGAGTGGGGTTGTTGGGTTGGATAGTTTGGATGTGGATGTGGATATGGATATGGGAGTATATACCAATACTGAAGAATGAATGAAGATATGAAGTGTTGCTTATTCTCTGCTCCCCTTATTAAGACGGTTCCCGTTGTTTTAATCCCAATTGGCATTGCGCGAACGATACAGTTTTTCCTCTCCTTCCCACGTATCTAGATCTTGAAGTCTTAGGCGTATCGAGAAACCATGTTCCATCACTTCAACCACACATCATCTCACCTTTCTCCCTCCTCCCCCATGCATCCAACCGCCAACGCCATCTCTCACATAAATCATCACGTACCCTAATTCCACTGATCCCACTCCTCCTCCCTCCAAGTCACCGGCTCAAGCGGCCCCTCGACCTCCAAAATCTGACCCATCGCACACTCATCAAAGCTAACCTTCGTCTGCTTCTCCAGGTAAAACACATCGTGCCTTCCATGCATAGCATCTTTCAGATTACGTACATTGCCCTCTGGATGCAATTTCTCCCACGGTCTCGTGCACACACGGCCTTTGCAGCGCTTGAGCGTGAGGAGGAGGGCGTCGAGGCGGGCGGTTAGGGAGGGGATGGGCCAGGTGTTTATGGTGGTGGTTGTGTTGGGTGTGGAAAGGAGGTTGGTGAGTTGGTAGGGGTCCGTCTGCCATCCTTTGTTAGTACCCATTTCCCCAAGGCTTTAGAGTATAGATTGAGGGCGAGAGGGGCAGAGAAAAGAGAATGAGACAAACCTTGATATCATAAAGCTCATGCTCATTCGTACACCAAACCGTATAACTCAAATCATACTCCTCCCCCACCACCCTCACCGTCTTATACGTATTCTCCCCCCAAACATCTCGCCCATAAAATGTATTCCCCTCTACCAAATACTCGCCCCAAAACTCAATGTTGACGTGTTCGCTCTTCCCACCCCTTTTCTGCATCTCACCCGTAACGGGGATGGGCTCCCCGTCAAAGTCCTCCCGGGCTGGTATACCAGCGAGATGGAACAGTGTAGGCACGATATCCGTGTGACTACTCGGGATATTTTGAACTGCGTTCTTGGCAACGCCCGGGCCGCGGATGAAGAAGGGGATGTTGATGTCTTCTTCTATGCCGCAGGATTTTCCGGGTGGGAGTCGGTGTTGGCTTATGTGGAAGCCGTTGTCGGTTGTGTAGATTAGGTAGGTGTTTTCTAGGACGGAGGGGTGTTGACTGAGACGGTCGATAATGGAGTCGATGAGGTCGTCTACGGATTGTAGGGTCTGTAGGCGTGCGCGGTACCAGGCGTCGTTGTAGGCGATTTCTGAAGCGTTGAGTGGGCGCAGGGTAGAGAGGTAGGATGCTGTTCCTGGCTGAGATAAAGATGTGAGGGGAGGAATTTAGTACGGGGGAGAGGGGATTGGCTTACTTTGGAAGGATTGAAGTTTGGTGTCCTTGGTACTTTCACATCTGGAAAGAGGTGTTCGTGTCGCTTCGCAGGGACGGGTAGATTGAACTTTGTGGGACGTGGGTTGGTGATTGTTTCTGAGTGGGGGGCTATGGGCGCGACGCCGATGAAGAATGGTCGGTCGGGTGCTGCGATGGCTTCGTCTAGGAAGGAGACTGCGGCATTGGCTACTAGGTCGGTTGAGTATTCT
This sequence comes from Alternaria ethzedia, assembly GCF_023757985.1. NCBI lineage: Eukaryota > Fungi > Ascomycota > Dothideomycetes > Pleosporales > Pleosporaceae > Alternaria > Alternaria ethzedia. Next base: position 172,570 of record NW_026056215.1, on the reverse strand, counting down.
CCTGGTAGGTTTCTGTAGATGTCGTAGTTGCGCGTCATGGTTGAGTTGTAGAAGACGTATGTTCCGGGGTCAATCAGGACTGTAGATGTCAGTGGCTGGAAAGCTTCGCTGTAGTGGTATTGGGATGCTTACAGTCAGAACCATTCCAGCCACTGGCTCGCGGTGCATCGTAGGTAGAGATGGAGTGTCCATTCATAAATTTACCAGTGTAATACGTGTTGTAGCCCGCCTCCTGAAGCCACACCGGAAGATAAGCATCATTGAAACCTTCCTCGATGAACCTAGGATATCCGCCTGCTGGTAGTCAGTACAGTTTTCTAGCGTATCCCCTTTATTCCCGACGTACCGTAAGGAGCTGAGACGTCTGTGACATTCGTGTTATGAGCAGCTTTCCCCGTCAAGAGCGACACTCGTGATGGACAGCATAGTGCTACGGTGCAGAAATGCTTCTTGAACCAAGTACCTTCCTGGGCGAAATGCTTCTGCACAGCAGGTTGGTAATCGAGCGAGTTCAAATGCAAGTCTTGATCGTCGGTAATAATGAAGATGAAGTTGGGTTTGGAAGAGCGCACTGTAACAGCGGCTACACCGAAGGACAGTAACAGTAAGATTTGACTTGGAATCATGGTTCTGGGCGAGGGTTGAGCCTTTTGGAATTCACAATATTGATATACCCCGGGTTTTGTTTACACTCTGACGTATCTGGGTAGTCGCGACCCACGCCCATCGCGCGAAGTTGCAACTCCATTGCGTGCTCGGGAAGCAGACCAGGGTTCAGCACAGTCCCACTCACGATGCATACTAGTAGACATAGCTGCCAATAGGATGGAAGGGAAAGTGATAACCGACGTGAATGGAATGGAGCTCTAGTCTTGAAAGGAGAAAGAACTTGACAGTATGAGCTTATCGTGAAGCAGGCTGAGGAGCGTGCTTCCGATCTATCTGCCGGTACACAGCAGATCTACCTGTATAGAGATATGACAAGGGTGAATTTGCAAAGAAATCTGAGATGACTGGAAGTACTGGGTAAGGAACCCCGTCGGCCTTACGCTAGCCATACCTAGGTGGCCTTGGATACGGTTGGAATGAAGTGAAACTTTAGAACGGTACCTAGGTAGACGTCATTGCAGGGCTGCTGCGTCGACTCCATGCTGTGACCATACCAATACATGCTCGCCAAGACCTTTGTTCTGTGACACGAGAAGATGATTCCATGAATACGAGCGATACCGAGTAGAGGGTCCGACGCATGGGACGACCTTGTTCACTTCAATTCATAGTGGGGCATCGGAACGTTCCGAAGCGCGGGCCGAGGAGTTGTTCCGGCGGCGCCTGTCGATGGCGTAGGTCCAAACACATCGACAACACACTCGCGCACCTCACCGCTCTACTTTCACGCAACTATGTCGGGAGGCTGGAACACAATAGAGTCTGATGCGGTAAGCCCGCCACCACTATACCTCAAGAAAAGCGCATACTAACAACCCACAGGGTGTCTTCACATACCTCATCGAGAAGCTCGGTGTCAAGGGCGTAGAGTTCGAAGAACTTACCACACTCGAACCTTCAGACTTACAAGCTCTCGGTACGCTGTATGGTGTCATCTTCCTCTTCAAGTACCCGACCGGCGAGAAACCCAGCGACGTACCGAGAGACGGGTCGTATGACTATGAGGCGGCGAATAAGCTCTTCTTCCCCGCGCAAACGATACAGAATGCGTGTGGTACACAAGCGATTGTTTCGCTGCTGCTGAATAGGGAAGAGGAGGTTGACATCGGCAAGGAACTGAAGGAGTTCAAGGAATTCGCAGGGGACTTTCCGCCCGAGGTACGTGAAGGCAGGGACTGGGTGCTTTGGATATGAGGGGCTGATAAGAGGCATAGCTACGAGGAGAAACACTGTCAAACTCGGACCTCATCCGCGAAACCCACAACTCCTTCGCGCGCTCCTCGCCTTTCGTCGACGAGACACAGCGGACGGCTACTGAAGACGACGATGTCTTCCACTTCATCGCGTAAGTTCCCACGCTATCCATCTATCTCCCACAGGTCACTAACACACACCCCCAGCTACACATCCATAAACAACAAACTCTACGAACTCGACGGCCTCCAACCCGCGCCCATCCTCCACGGCCCCTGCACCCCGAGCGACTTCCCCAACAAGATAATCCCCGTCCTCCAACGTCGCATTGCGCGCTACCCCCCCTCGGAAATCCGCTTCAACCTTATGGCCTGCTGTCGCGACCTGCGCATCCGCGCACGCGAGATAGGCGACGAAGATGAACTCGAAGAGCAGGAGGACAAGCGCGCGAAGTGGCTATACGAAAACTCTCTGAGGAGACACAATTTCGTAGGCTTTGTTGGCGAACTATTGAAGGCCGTTACCAGGGCGAAGTTGCAAGAGGGTGATGGGGCGTACGACGCATGGGTTGAGGATGCGAAGAGTAGGGCGAGCAGGAAAAGGGAGGAGTTGAAGAAGAAGGGTATCCAGCCTGAGGAGTGAGCGCGGCCCAAACTCAAATCACAAGACACTACTAGCATACACGAAGAGACGACACCACTCGACCAGTCAAGCGACCAGACATAATGTAAGGAAATGTAGTGGATCAATGTTCCACCACTGGTACGCTTGCTACTACCATTACACCCAACAGAGTCACCATCTCGCTTCCAACCCCCAAACAGAACTAGGTACCATACATCATCATTGCAACCCGCGCACTTCCAACCTTCCCCCCACGCACACACACCAGCTATGAAAGCGTAAATCCCAGCCCAAACTTCCCTCGGTATATATACCACAGTAAAGCATTCTAAATCAGCTCATCAGCCGACAACATAGCGGAACGGATAAAGCCATCAAAAGCTTTATCAACAAGATCAAATCCATTTGGGTTGTCTTGGTTCGATTCCGCATCTTGACTTCGTGTCGCTACGTATCAAACTTCTTGATCCCGTGTGTTGAGGTATTGAGCTAACTTCTTCACACAGGTAAGTAGGTGAAGAAGGAAAGCATGATGTCTGGTGTTAGGGTAAGTTTAGATATGGCGGTGCTTGTAAGAGGTCTAGATTCGGTAAAAGGTAAGCGTAGATTGCAGATGTGTAGTGAGTATTATAGTGCGCCGGGATGGTGGAAGAGTCCTGATGCGAGGGATTTGCCTGTGCCGAGTTGGTTGGGGAGGAAGAAGGGGTGTGGCAAGGTGAGGAGGGGTTGTGAGTGTAGTGGGTGTGTGGATGCGGTGAAGGAGTTTGGGGAGAGGGAGAAGGGGCGCGGACATAGTGTTGGTTGAGAGTGATGTGCTAGTTTGCAGAGAGGTAGGTAATGGTTAATAGCATGGTGTTATTTTCTTGATTAGACATGTGCAAATTCTTGCGAATAGACTCAAGTTACACTAAGCTCTTTTCTAATTCATGTATCTCCGTAATTAATCTTGTTTTCACACATTATTTTAGGTAGACGTATCTTACTATTACTGTCGCAACTTACTCTTCGAAGAGATCTTACTCTGACACCGTCCGACCAGTGTCAATACTGGACCAACGAAACCACCCCTTCTCTTACCGCAGTTTCGAAGATCAGGGCATCCACTCACTACTCCCTGTCTCGAAAAAGACACGAAAAAAGACACGAAAACGGCAGGATACATGCCCATCATCGGCAAGTCCGAAGAGCATTCCTCGTCAACACGTCCCCGACAAGATGACCCATGAGAATAGGAGCACGTGTAGCTAATTACCAATTTGGATCCCCCTTGTATCTTCTCAGCACGCAAGAAGTGTAGTAGTCCAGACCAGAACCACACAATTCGCATAGCGTCCAGAGGTAGTTTGCCGTTGACCCAGGAAGCTAGAAATAAGTATTTCAACATACGCATAGAAATACACCACCCCACATCCCCATTTCCCTCGGCCGAGAGTTCGACAAATCCCATCAAAACCCGAAACAACATGCATGCAATTCCCATGTGCAGCTAAATCCCCCCACCCTTTCACCAGCGTAACCACATCGGAAGCCAAGGCCTCAGCTCCTACCATCCAACATACAAAAATATACCCAATCGACATCATCAAATCCCACACCCTCCAATCATCACCCTATCGTCCCTGGCCGACCGACATCTTGCTGCTCGCGCCAACCTCGTATTTCGGAGTTATAAAAAAGTCTTACCCTACCCACATCCACGTTCCACTACCGTACTTTCAGCCTCACGCATGCATTAATGGCAGCGCCGCGCTAATGGGACGTGCCGTAAATACGAGAATGTATGACGGTACCGAGTAGAAGCCAGTGCAGAAGCTACGCGTCGCGTTCGAAGCGATCAACACCGCGTACGACACCCAGTCACGTTACCTAACGTAGTTCGCCCAACTTGCGAGGGATGTAGGACCGAGAGGAGGCCGTGCGTTTCCACTGTTTTCTCAGGGTTGAGAAAGGCTTGTTGGGTTTGGGAGGTTTGTCGATGTACGATGTATGAATCATGTCTTACACGTTTGTACGCAGGGGAAAAGATCTTCAACAGCTATGTTTCACGCCTGCCACGCGGTGTACACCAAGTGTCTTTTGGACTGCTCGAGTTGGGATCGATGTGTTTAGTAGTAGCGAAGGCAGCGGTGCCATGAGTGCAAGTCCCATGATGCCACGATATGCGTTGCACTTCCAGATACACACGCTACGTGTCAGTGTATTCGCTGATCCCTTTTGCAACCTCACCGTAAGGTAACATCCTCACTACCATAATAGCAATACATAGTAGCACAGCAGAGTCGCAATCGCAATCGCAGTCGCAGTCGCAGTCGCATACACAGTACCAGCAGATCTACCATCCATCGGGTCAACTCCCCCCGTCTTAGATATGCCCGCATACAGCTTAGCCCACCCCCAAAACCCCAATTGGGGGGTTTGGAGACATAGAAAGCATACAAAGGTGAGGCTTAGCTCCCCGACTAGTAGTCAGTTATCGGAGTATGGGCGTGGGCGGTCGGAAGGAAGGAAGGAATGCGGGAATCGACTGATAATGACATCGTGGGGTGCTCCGTCCGGCAATCAGTTCAGGCAGATGTGCGGGCGAAAAGGGTGTGTGTGTGTGTGTGTGTGTAGGAGATGTCTCCGCGTGCTGATGGTTGGGGGTCGACGTAGAGTTTAGGCAGTTGGGTGTTAGTCTTCGCGAACTTATTTAGTTAGCAGCGTCGACGGTCGGGTTTCGCTTCCAAAGCTTTTGCGCAGAAACGTGGCAATGCGACGCGGCGTTAGAAGAGCGCCAGAAACGCCACAACCCATCGGATCGTGCTTGTCCGAGGTGAGGTGAACCAGAGGAAAACAAACTTTGGCATCGTGGCATTCTCCGCGAAAAACGCGCCATGGCGATGGTAGTGAGCGCGACACAAGTCGGGGACAGGCCAGCCACACAGTCTAACGCAGCTCTGGTGTCCGTGCCAGACGCGAGGCTACTACTCGTTCTTTCGTTCAGCCACCCCTTAGGTACGCGCGGATCATGTCGTCGGTCGGAACTTTCTCCAGCATTCGGCTTCATCACGCCTAGGTTCATGTACACACAGTACATGATGTACCTACAGCGACCGACCGACCCTCCGCCTCGGCTCGACATGACAATGACCACGCTGAGGCTCACACACCCACCCACCCATGCACGCTTGATCCCCAGAATAGAAACTATCAATGACCTGTTCGGTATTAGTAGAAATCGGGGGCTGCTGCTGCTGCTGCTGGGGCTGCACGGCTGTCAGAAAGTAGAGATCTGCTTTCCTGCAGGTGCTGGTGCGTGAGCGCTGGCAGGGTGCGCGAGCGCAGGTGCGCATCCTTCGGCCGACCGAGCTCACGCATTTTTTTTGTTTGGTTTGGTGGTTGATCGTCGCGTCACGTTTTCTCTCTCTCCTTCGGAAGCCGGACAAAAGCCAGATCCGAGCCCCGGGCGGTGGTTGGTGGATTCCAAGTACGGTGAACGAAGAACCCAACGTCGAGTGAGACTCGAGTCAGCCGCCGCTGGTACACCACGGGTAGTGCCCGTTGCGTTCTGCCAGGTCAGAATTTTGGAGTGTCATGGTGTGCTGCGACAAGAGGATACTATGGCGAGTGGAAAACCATCTGCATCATCCGATAGTTCGCAAAGTTCCGATTCTTTTGGTGGATGTGATGAGTGATCATTTATGCAAACCTACTCCATTTCCACATCCTCGAGACGAGATCTCGGCATAATAGCACCGCAACAGCCCACACCACGGAGGCCGTGGGCCACGGGAGAGTGGGGGACATGCCCTGGACGTCCGACTCTCAGCGGCCAGCGAAGAAGAAAAAACGTGTAGGGCGCGATGGAGACAGCGGAGCCCAAACGTTCCAAGAGAGCGGAGCCGCTTGAACAGCGTCCCTCAGGAACGGCGGAAATTTCTTGTGGGTCGCCCTCTCACATTGGGAGGCACGTTTGTTGGAGGGAGGAGGAGGAAGCAAGGAAGCGCGTGCACAGAGTTTCTACTCGCCTGCCCTGGTCCATCGTCCTTCCGCTAACTCGACACCAGGGACGCGGCTAAGCAACCTGCCGGACTCCCATGATGCAACGCCTATCTGGGATGTTTGAAGCAGCTGGCCAGCAGACGACCCAAACTTTTTCACCTGCAAGTTGCAACACTACCGGGTAGCTCTCTTTCTCTCGCGCTCTTCGGGCAGACCATGGATATGCCTTGTAAGAGCTCAAGTACCGAGATGCCGAGGAGATGGTTCTCGCAGTCCCAATCCAAGTACAACCCTGGAGACCCTGGCGTGAGCACTATTAGCTAAGACGTAACAAAGTGCTGAAATTGTCGGTGAACCGCTTTGGGGTCGCAAAGCCGAAGGCAGCCTTTCTTATTGACAAGCAAGTGTTGCGACAACGGCAAGTGTGTGATGGGCTGGCGATGGAAATGGGGAAGGCAGCGAGAAAGTGGAATAATTGCGAGAGAAAGTCATAGGAATTCGCTTGCACCTTCCACTTTGCATGCTGTGGCTGACATGGATGCCGCTCCCGTTGTGTCGTTATGGTTATGCATTGGAATCCTCCAAACGCCTGACGCCGCACGCAAAAAACGGCCAATCGACATCTCAATGCGCAACTCCCCTCGAACACACCACATCAGCCCTATCTCCCTAACGTTGACCGGTCTCTGCACCAACAAGTAGCCTGCCAAGCCGGAGCATTCTGTGGCGGTGCAGCCATCACAGCATTTTCGCATTCCCACACAAAACAAGGTTGGCGCAGCCAGCATGTGTGCGTGGCTGGTGAGAGAACGGTGTGACGATTCGTACGCGTTAGCCAGGCTAGGCGAGTGAGCAAATCCTATCCCGCTACCCGCGAAAAGCGAAATCCAGCGCACTGGTATGACATCAAGCTCGAGCCTACGCACGCTGTAGGTCATACCTTAGCGCGGCCGTTGTCTTTTGATCCTTAACTATCCTTTCTTTCGTCAGGGTTTACCCATCAGGGAAAACCTGGGAATTACGTCTTGGACGGCATTGAAGAGAACTATTGCGCTGAATCGAGACTGCATTGTCGGCAACATGCTTGTACGTAAACCCGCAGTGCTGGGTTGATAATTGATAATGGGAAGCGATGGTGGGGGATTCGGTCTTGATTGGCGGCAGCAAGCTAAAATTGGTAGCTGACCTGTCCATCTTTCACGCGAGCATGCAGGGCAGACCCTGGCCATCACATGGAGAAACTAGGACTAGGGCTGAGAAACTAGGACGGTGTTGGACAACCTTAATTCTTCTGTGCATTGCTATCTAGCTGGTGCCTAAGTATCCTTGCTCTTCTCTGTACTCGGGGAAGTGCGGACGACGCTCAATGAGGAAGACGTTTTCCCTGAGCGTGGTTGTTCGTTCGCTGCGCTATGCAAGCTCTCCATTATGTCGTTATGTGGCGTATTGTGAGAGCCTCGTCAGGCTTCCTCCACGCCGGGCATCAGTCCCGCAGCTCGATGCGCCTTTTCCTACAATGTAGCGAACTCCGGTCCAACTGCGGCTGACATAACAGGGGACGATGCGCGCGTTGCATGTTGGTGCGAAACATGTCCACTTGTTGTTCCGTCCACCTTGCGTCTCTCCGGATATTGCGCCGAAGCGCCGCAGCAGCCAAACCGCGAACGGCTTACGGCGGAAAGCCACAGCACCGTGCCAGTGGTGGCATGTCATAGGTCCGACTCGGGTGTCATGATTGACAGAGATCAATCGATCGGAAATTGTTCGTCTCGCACACCTGTGGATACAGCGAGGACGGGCCGGGCGGATGTCAGGTTTCGTTGCGTGCGCATGGTTCCTCGAATTTCCGCCGACATGGTGCTCTCAGGCGTGGTTGTACTGGCTGGGAAGGTACCCCGCAGTGGACGCCTGGCCTTTGTCATCTACATCGTCCAGCGCGGGAGTATGTGATTGAGAAGCGACAATCTGCATCGGAGTAGTCATTTGGTTCCTGGGGGATCGTTCAGCGCGTCGTTCACGTCCAGATAGGTGTAGCCACGAACCCGCTGGGATAACCAGATTGCATTCCGAATGCGAATGCATGCTCTTGTGGGGCCGAGTACGGCGGCAGCAGCGCTGCAGGCGACCCCAGCGGAGACGCATAGCTGCTCGACGATGCGTAGCTGCTAGCTGTGCCATATGTGTCGACGGTGCCAGATCGCGGGACTTCAAGGTACGGTGACGTCGGTGCAGAAGCCATGCCATGGGGAAGGAACGTGAGCGGTGATGGCGCAAAGGCGGGAGACAGGCTCTGGCCGTAGCTGTATTGTGCAATGTGGTTTTCCAGGTCCAGGTTGATGCTCTCCAGTGCGTAGGCCGACTGCTGCTGCATCGGCGAAATAGATGTCATCTGTTGTCTAGACCATTCTCGCCGGGTCTTATAAGACGAGACCATGTCGATAGGAAATTGCACCAGATAGGACATGGTCTGCATGCGCGCATCGTATCGAGGGTCTTGGAAACTCTGCACCAGCTGATTTATTTCCTCCAATGGGCGAAGGGAAAGGTCCGCGACAAAGACAGAAGCAACATCCGGGAACATTGGCTCCAAGGCTAGCGCAGTAGCGTAGAAATGAGCCAGAACAACCAGGACGTTGACGTCTCCACGCTTCGCAGCTAGAAGTGAAATGGGAACCCAGAACAGCCACTTCCGTAATGCGTAGAGTTGGTTAAATTGTTCCTCCGGGCTTTGCGGCTGGTTAGACGATCGCAGGCGGTCGAGGTAGCCCTTGAGTTGGTCCACCCATTTCGATTCCTGTTCGTTGCGAGTGAGGTAGGGCTGTAGTCGTTGAAGGGAGGCGTGGATATCGACCAGGGCGTTCATGTGCTCTCTTCGTGCTTCTGGCGATATCGGGGTACTGATTGGGTTCATAAAGTGTCGGTTTGGCATAGGCGTGTGCTCTGCGATGTAGTCGGCGAACAGAGACTCATGTCTCCAGGGTTGCATGGATTGAATTACAGTCTTCGTGCCTGTGACTAGAGAAGCCCAGCCTCGCCTAAATGACTGCGTCAGTTTTGATTACCCTAATATATTCGGATAGTCCTTACCAGTCTGTCGCCTGCCATGCAAGCAGGAGAGACGCCGCAAGTACAGCATCCGAGTTGTGCTTAGTAAAGTTGGTGATGCCGTCGTGCAAGCCCTTGAGAGCAAGACTTGCGTGATGGAATGCGAGGTTTCGGGTTTCGGTTGATTGAGAGATCCAGGCCAAGTGCGAGGCAGAGAAGGCGAGGATGCTGTGCATAACGAATGGATGGGTTGCGGCTATGCTCAAGAATCTAGAAACGTTAGTGTTGCTTTTGGGCGTAGTCGCTTGGGGTGGTAGGTGCGTACTTGGGCATCATGTCGGTCCAGAGGGTCGATTTCGAAGTCCTGTTTCTGAACATCTCATTCGAGATAGAGGCAAGATGGTGCACCAGACGGAGGTCAACCGTCGTCAAGGCGCGCCATTGCGGCTGTGGGTATACTCGGAGCTCGGGGAAAGGGAACTCTCCCGTCTGTCTCCAGAGTTCGATGGTGGCCTCGATCTCGGGCGTCCAGAGCAGGTTGGGCTGCTGAGGAGACTGGGGAGACTCTGGCATCATGGCAGTTGGACTGTCCATGTAGTCGCAGCGAACCTGGTGCTTGGTGCAGTTGCGGCTGGGAAATGTTAGTACATGAGTCGTGGACAAAGAGATGTTGGTGCTTACCATTGCGGGAATGTTTCATCACAGCGAATATGCCGCCTCTTGCACGTCTTGCAGCCCTTTCGGGACTTGGTATGGCTGCGCCTTGAAGGGCCTCCACCGGGACCAGCCATTTTTCAAGAGGAAGATGAAGTAATTTAGCGAGAGTGGGAAGTGGACCGTACGGCGTGGTCGTGGTAGCACGTCAGGGCACAGGATCAGTCGCAGGCAGTGTTCTCTTGTTGTGTGGTATGCGAGATGGACGGGAAGGTGGGATAGACGAGGGGCTGTGTATATGCGGGCGGTAGATCTGGCGAGCGGTTGACAAAGCGAGGGTAATGGGGTCGAAACCGGTGACTAAATTGGACAGGGTGGTGATTTGGAGGCTGTTCGTGGGCGTTCTGGTGATATATAGTGCAGAGTGCAGATGGGATGAGCTTAGATAGCTCTAGGGCTGGAGAGATATTGACGCAAGGCCAGCAATACCTCCGGCGGACAGGCTAAGAGGGTACGACAGGACGACGTGACAGCGGAAGTAGTCAAGCTCGTCTGCAACCTACCCCCTGCACAATGACCATGCAGGATGAGGACAAGGCTATGGACTAGAGGCTCGCCAGGCTGAAGAAGGGACTTGGGTGGTATGCGGGCAAAAGCGCAGGGTGACTTGTGCTCGGTCCCAAAGACGACAAACGTCGAGAAACGGGGCCAGGTAGGGTTAGCCTGAGGTAGCGTCCACACAAATAGCAGTGACGCCACGAGCGGCGGAAGAGGGACTTGGGTGGCAGCCCGCGAGACGGGAGAGGCTAGCAGGGAGGGCAGAGAAGCTTGCGGGAGCTACAGACGATGGAGTGACTGATTGCCAGATGGCACCGGCTGGCTCCTGCTCGTATGACATAGCCCCGGTGTAACTCCCGTGGGGATTAAGGTTCCAGCGAGACGTGAACCCTCGCAGTCGGCAGGGCGCTTTCAGACATGCAGCACGGCGTCGCTCAAAGACTCAGGACGTGTTTGGATGAATGAAGCGGCCCCTGTCGGGCGAGGGTTGAGCCCAGGGCTAGGGTGCAGTGTGAAGGTGCTAGTTCGCCGACGGCCATGTCGCAGAAAGCAGCCTTTGGTGGCCCTCTGGTCAAAGCCCCTGTCAATCCGCTTGGGACGGAGACGTTTGAGCGTGCAGGTGCATGAGCCGCTCCAGCTGGGGCTCGGGCTCAGAGCGCAAGAGGCGTGAAAAACGGCCATTCAGGTCCGACGACCGAGGAAACGCCAACAGCTGCGCGGGCCGTGCGTGGAGAACGATCGACCAGTAGCACCTGGATAGCTCGCTGGCCATGCTGTAACGGGTAGTTGGAAGCCGCCTGCGGAATAGTGGGTGAAGGAGGCCGCCATGCTTGCTCGCCGGGTCAGCTTCGGGGCGCGCGCGCTGCTAATTTTTCAGACAGCTCCAGAGCCCTGAGTGAGGTGGCAGCGCCCACGCGTGACGGGCGTGACGGGCGACCACGGGCGACATGGATGCCCGAGATCTCATCAACGCGAAATGCGAAGCTGGACGCTGCCAGCGACGTCGGTCGAATCAGACTGACGTTGCTGATGCGATGCCACCAGCGATCGCTAAACACTGCGGAAGCCGGGGCCCTCAATATCTCGCGGTCAAAAATAGCCCTCCGTGCGTCACCTGTCACCAGACCGCACGCAAAAAGGGTCTACACTCTCATCGCGCTGATTTTCCATCGATACTACGCTGGCCCATCCTCACGCCGCTATCCTCATACCGCTCCTTCGCATCCAGTTGCGCCGAGCAGTGGCGGCGGACCTCGCTCTATTCCTGTCTCCGCTATCGACGGAAGGGCGCCGCGCGATGAATAAGCGTGGCTTCCGCTCCCACTCGTAGTGACTTCGCCTGTGGCATCGCGAAACGCCATCGCATCACTGGGTAAACAACCTGGGAACCTCCCCGCCTGGCAATATCTCATGCAGCGGAGAATGCTTGCTGGCGGGGCCTATACAGTAACTGAGTAATTACGCGACCCTGCTGGTGGGCGCCTGACACAACAGCCTGCATCCACATATCGAGATATCGTCACAGCAGCTGCGATTTCGTCGCCGACATTCCATAGGGCTGTACCTATGACGTTGTCTATACGCGCGATTCCGTCGCGACCGTCGCGTGGTGGAGCACAAGTAGCTGCCACGAGATACGAGTTCTAAACCAGGAACCAGTGGCATCGCGGCGGCACCCGTCGCCTACCTACCAGCTACCTCTTGCAACCACCGAGGCTAAAACTCTACTAGATGACATAGCGGAATGCGCGAAAGCAGGTTCATGCGACAACATGTGTATTCGCAGGCTAGTCTTCCTTCAGCCACACGCCTACGTCGAGCTGGTGTTTGGTTGTCATAGATCCGTGGTGGCTATTCTTAGGATTAAGGTCCTTTTACCCTGGGAGTTTGCAGCCGACCATGCATCTAGGGCTACCCATGCAGCCATGTTTTCTCTGGGGTTCTGCGACTAGGGTTACAAGACACCTCTCCACTCGCATCTTTCGTCCATCGTCGCATCGGTCTTTTCCGATGGCCTACTCGCCTTTTCAGCGTAGCCTCAGCATAGCTCCAGCGTACACTAAGCCAGCGCACTACTAACCGACTCAGCGATTCAGCAACCACAAAAAAAAACATCCGAACGTTACTATACATACATTTTATGACGTCTGAAGAGGCTTCATGTCGCGACACCACACCGTCAGTCACACGACAACAAGACATCGCAGCCAAGCCGGCTACCAAATGCAAGTTTTAACACAAAATGTCGAGTTTTCAGCGCGGCGCGCAATACACATTCCCCAGCCATCTGCAAGCCACACTTTGCACCTGCACGACCATGCAAAGCATCCCTCTCCACCCGTCGGCCCAGAGCTATAAAAAGCGTCGCACCCTGAGCTACCATTGGCGCGGAAGCGATTTCTACCGGCAAGTGTGGCAGGCGACACAGAGAAATCACACAGACACTTCCTCTTCTCCGCCCTCACGGGCCATTGCGTGCACTGTGATGTGACCTGTCAATTCCTCCGAACGCTTTGGGGGGGTTTTGATCCACCGGCCGAATATGCACGACTACCAATTGCAAGATCAAATTTTTGATATTCACGCATATCTACTGTGTATCGTCGATCTCACATCCCAGACACACACCACCACCCCATCATACTCACCCCTCCAATCCTTCATATTGCCAATATATCGCCCACTACAAACCCGCCTGCCTATGCAAGCCCACCCGCCTGAACCTTACCTAAACATACATCACTACAACTATCATTCACCCCAATAAGCCTAAAGGCAATGCCAATCCCAATACTACACACCAGCCAACCATCTTCGTGACCTGATACATAACCCAATGTTTTGCGTGTTGGTGAGCAATACCTCCGTAACCTGAAACATTCGGCCTCGGCCGTAATATCACTCATCTGGCAGGTAATCAGGCCGATAGCCTTGTTCGCTATTCCAAGGTTCTTTCAATAGATTGAGTGACCCCACACGTGATCGACGACTAGTATGCTGAGTCAGTCACTTGCCCTTCGCTTTTCGCTTTTCGGCGAGTCGTGAATGCATGGTCGTTCGGCATGGGAGATACACAGACTATGGAACTATGGGGTTTTTACGTGAATATTGGGTGGCCTGATACCGGTGTTGTGTTTCAGATCGTGGGCGATGTTACATGCTGGTGAAGGTGGGGGAGAGGGGAGTTTCAGCTGGATATGTTCATCGGCGGTACCGGGCGCTTGATGTGGATATGTGGGTGTGTGGTTTGTGCGGCTTGTGCTGTGGAAGGGATGGATGGGTGGTTTATGTCATTGGTTGTGTGGGAACTGGATTCTTCGAAGAGTGAGGTATGCCCCGGGTAGGTGAAGGTAGACTTCGCGTTGTCATTCACACTTCAAAGCTTTCGCAATCATTCTCCATACAAGAGTACGTTCTCAACGAGCAGTCCATCTAAGGCCAGGCCCCAGTCTGACACAGACCAGATTGCTGGCTCCTACATACTGGTATCAACAACAGGGCAGTGGACGCATCGCCACTCGGTTTCATCGGCACTACGAAGCTGCGAGTATACTATAAGTCTCCTTCATTCATCAGAAGAGGAAGTAACAAGAAGACATGGCTTACGTGGGTGCACTCGTAAGGCCTAACATCACTAGGAGGATGAGTACAGTATATTGGTATGTTGGTATGTTGGTATAAGCAGTACGATGTGAGATTGATCGGCCACAGTGCTAACGTGAGCCGACTGCTCTCGATGTAGATGTCATTGTGTGCTCAATTGCTCGAGTGATTGTCGGCTGTGATCGAGCCCTAGAGAAAAGCCTCCTAACAATGAGATCAAAAGAACTCGAACAACTCAGGGATCGTGTACCCGAATTCGTACAGAAATTCCCCCAAAGCACGAAGTTGTTACACGCAGAACATCGTTATGAGCGTTGCAATCTGAACGTACTCTACCATACTACTACACCGAATCGATTTGACTTTGTTCAAGATCTAGATGCGGATGATCAAGCGGACATCTAGTCTGTGTTGTTAATGTGAGATGAGCATCCCTGAAAAAGAGCCTCTTGAGGTAAAACCCAAGGCACATGAAGAGCTTCAAGAAGACCGCCCTGATTTCGTACAAGAAATAGACAAGCGCGACAAACAGAGCAAACGCCTGATCTAACTCCGAGATCCTGACAGGCGTACAAGGAACGAATAAGCATCTCCGTGATACCCCCTTCTCTACAAACAACACGAACATGAGCGCCCCGAAACACCGTGCAAACACTGCCGAAACGACCAGTATATTGAACAGTGGAGCATACATGCTTCTGAAATCACTGTCAAGATTGGCAATGTTTGATAGCCAGAGTCCACCCAATAGAACACCGATGGCAGTCGCAAAAACTGTGCCCATGTTCGGCAGCATGTCCCGGATCCATCTCGAAGGCATGTCCTGACGATGAGCTAGGAAGTCGAACCACATCGCAATCAAGGGAAGTATTTGGCCCAGGGATATGATCAAGTTGCGCTTCCAAAGTTTTCTCGCGAATACGCTTTCAGTAGCTTTGATATTCTTGCGTATAGTAACCACGAGCTGTGCGCATGCATGCAGCGATCCCAGATTCAGCACCGCCGCTGCTGCTCTTGATTGAACCCAGCGTGATACAAGTTGGCGACAAGTCTTTTTGTGAGCAGTGAGCAGGGGTTTGAACTCATTCTTGCGTTCGTCTGCACGCAGATGGCCGAAGTTTCGCTCTCCAAGCTCAGATACACTCCATCGCCAGGGTCCAAATCTCGAAGTAGCAGTTAGAGCGATGAATTCTTCTTTTCCAATAACAGCTTTTGAGATCGAGCAAAGACCCAGTCCATCTTTGGGATCTTCAACTATACGCGCTAGAGGGATTTCCGCGTTCGCTATCTGGCGAAGCGAGTTCTTCACGTCTGTGGCTAGTTCGCCAAACCGCTGCTCAATATGCAGAAGTTGAAAATAATTTATAGCTGCCCAGTTGAGATATAGCGAATAAGTGATGTAATGCAGGTTGTGCGTATAATCATCGCGCAGGATCGGTACCCAAGATGCAATGAGGGTAATGCACCAAGCTGCCCATCCGCCGGGGCCATAGAAGCCGTTAACAAACAGGCTCTGGAATTCGTTCTTCGTTATGTCGTTGTAATCGGAAAGACTGGTCATGACAACGATGCAGTGGCGTGGTGGTGTTTCAAAGTCGCGACACGGTGGAAATAAGAACGATGTGTCCAGAGTGGCACAGTTCACTCCGTGATGTGGGGCTGCGCATCCCTGCATCGTGCGAATGATGTGCGGCGATTACGCGTAACTGCATGTGAGAAGAAGATAACGATTTCAATCGAGTTCCGTCAGCAAGCATGTGATGCGTACCCAGACCCAAAAGAGCCGATGGAGAGGAAGAGATTAGGGTGGACTAATCTATCTCTTCGTATCACGACTCAACCAAAAAGGCAATGAAAGAAAGCGCAAGCTGATCAGTAGTAGCCATAAAGTGCCCAACGCGGCGTCGCATATCTGCACAGGATGTTGCGCAAGGCTGCGAACAGGAAATCCATGCCATCGACTCAGACGTGTTCTTGGAACGGGGAATAAGAACGTCGAGCAAATAGAACTATACTAAAGCTAAACTAAGACTACCTACTATCTACTATACTACCTACATTCGCTCAAAAACAAAACGCCTTGGAAATGGTCGTGCGCATGTATCATCCGCCTCTTTACTCATACGTGAATTCAAAGGGCTACGCTCTTCGCTCGCTGGAGAAAAAAAAAAAGATAAAACACACATGTTCTATATAGATATTTCACCCGCCGACCCCCTATTTGCCTGCCGAAAATGCTATCACTAGTCCCATTTCCTCCTCTTATCTGGTATTTCCGGTATGTTCCACCTCTTCCTCTAAGCTGAGATCCAGACCAGACATGCCCTTGTCCTATCCCTTATTCAACGCCCGCGGTAGCACGCACACACATGTGGGAAATGATGATATCGGAAGTTGATACGGTTTTTGTATGTACTCAGACAGAGTACAGTTCGCGGAAGCGAGCCTGCTGCTCCGAAGGCAGACCTCCGAGGAAGGCGTCGAAGTTGCCGATCATGCCTTTGTATTGCTGGATGACCTGGTAACGGTGTTAGCTGAATGTACTCTTCGTTGTCAAGCGTGGATGTGATCTCACCTTCTGGAACGTCTCCTGCACCTGTCGACCAGCCGTTGGTCCGCGAACAACATTCCGATCAGCCTGAGACATATCGCTGAAGAACTCCAGAAGAGATTGTTCCATGGCTCCTGGATTGGCCAGCACAATCAACATGAACCCAGTGAGTGCGTGGCACTTCTCATCCGTCCATTGCACTTTCCTGATGGCGCGGAGGAAAGGAGGGGCAATTTGAGCGAGATGGGGGGCGAGTAAGGGCGCGCTACCAAGACCTAGACGACCGAGAGCAATGGCTGCGTTCTCGTTCAAAGATTCTGGAACGCGCTCGTCGAAGAGGATGTTACCCAGCTTCTGGAGCAACTGCTCAACATAGGGCTCCATGCCTTCTTTGTGGCACATGGCAATCTCGCCGACGGACCAGCAGGCGTTGTTAATGACTGAGTATCCAGTGTCGAGACTGTTAGAATCTATCCGCGAAACGTCTAACTGTGTGATGAGGGTGGTCAATACGTCTCGCAGATGGGGCTGGAGTTGTTGGAAGACGTAAATGGCGCAGTCTCCGAGAAGTGCGTATGCAGACTGTCGCACGTCGTTGTTTGGGTCCCGCATGCAGACAACTAGTAGGTTGAAGAAGTTTGGTGCTTGTGTGACTAGTGTCGCGCTGTCCTGGGAGTTGAGGGCTTGGATGATGGCGCTGAGCAAGTCAAGGCTTGTTACCAAAAAGTCTTTGTCCGGAGGCTCGAAACCTTGAATCTCAGCCGCCATTTGACCTTCTTCGAGGTTGCGGTGGATGATCTTCATGCACCTGGCGAATATGCCAGCTGCGTATGGCGCGAATTTGGGTCCGAGAGCCGTGGCAACATATGAGAGGCACTCCAGCAATGGGAACATTTCTCTTGATTGGTCTGACACCTTGTTCCATCGTTGAATGAGCGCGGGCATAAGTGTCTGGACGAGCGAGTCGTCTGCCAGTGCAGGTCCGACGTGTTCGGCCAGTGTCTGAACGCAGTCGTAAAGGATGAACATGTTCCGGTCCTTGTACATAGCAAAGCACTGTACGAACTGCTTGACAATGACGGGACAGTATAGGGTTAGCTCAACGTTGGCCTTCTCCTCGAGATTTGCAAAGGCTGACGCCGCAGCTTCCTGGACGCGCTTGTTGGTGTCGAGCATCTTCACCAGAATGCCCTCCATCATTGGTTCGAAGAACTGCTTCTTGCCAGCCCCGTCAAGATGCGCAGCCCATCCCGAGTAGCGACCGAGAGTCCAGCATGTGATTTGGCGCACAACAGGCTTCGGGTCGTTCAGTAGTGTCAGGAGGAATGGAGTGAGCATGGGAAGATGCGGCTCCACAACTTCCATGCAGCCATCCGCAATAGCGCCAAGAGCCAGAACTGCGGACTCCCGGTTGGGCCATTCAGCGTGGTTAAGGTTGTCTGTGAGGTATGGAAGAGTCGCCTGGAATACGGCCTCGTGGAAGACGGATGCGAGGACATCAAGGGCCGCAGCGGAGCACTTTCGAAGGTTCCACATCTCCTCGGGGTCGCCGAACTCGTCATCGTCGTCAAAGTCGTCAATCTCGCCGTCGCTGAGACCATCGTCATCGCCTGTGGGTAATCCGGCTCCATTCGAGCCTGGGACCGTCTCGCCGTTCGCGTTTGTGGTAAGTCGCGCGGCCTTGCTTGATGCGAACTGAGGTTTGATGTCTTGTTCCCGATCCTCCTGCTCATAGTCCTCCTCTTCACCCTCTAGACGGAGAATCTCATCCTCGCTATACACCATGCTGGATAGCAATACAGGTATTATCTTGGCCAGATATGGTCCAAGGTGGTCCCTCATCTTCTCATCCTCACTGGCACACAGCCAGAACTCGGCCGCGTCCAAAGCCAGGTCTGCATTGTTCTCAGTGCGCTGCTGTGCGACCATGAATTCGACCAGACCCTCCATATGTGGTATTATCATCTGAGGAGCGATGTCGGCTATGTGGACGAAGGTTCGGCAGACGTGTTTCCGCACGTCTTCGCTGGGGTCAGTGGCTAGTTTGAAAAGCTGCTGCATGAGCATGTCGATGTTGGTGACGACGGCCTGGGGCTTCTCTGGGACGAACACGTTGATCGCAGCCAATGCGTCGGCGCGTACTCGGGGCTGGGGGCTTGTTGTGAGTTCGAGCAGCTGGGGAAAGAGGAAGTTGAGGGGCTTTTGTCCTTGGTAGTCCCGGTCCAGAGCCTTCCTGTTGTCCTCACAGATCTTGAGCAGCGCGCCCATGGCGCCTTCTTGCGCCTGTGTCGAGACACTGCCGTCGGCGTTGCTGACCATGCCGACCAGCTCTGAGAGAATCTGGGGCCAGCCCATAATAGAGCCCTGGCGCACAATCTCCGTTATGACATTTCCCGCGTAGCCCCGTATTTGCGTAGTCGAGTCTTGCAATCCCGCAAGTATCACTGATCGTATGTAGTCCTTGGTGGAGTCGGGCATCGATTTGTAGCCGGTCTTGATGTCGTTCTTGAGCATAACGGCAGCGGCAGCGCGCGTCTGGAAGTATTGAGAGGCGTCCATGTTCACGACGGACGGGGGCTGGCTGCTGGAGAAGATGTAGGCGAGGTACTTGTCGATATCAGGTGAAGTTTGGGCCGACTTGAGCATCTGTGTGGTCGCCGCGGTCAGCACAGTACAGCAATGCAATTCATAGCAGGGACAAACGAACCTCTCCGGCATTCTTGCGCGCATTCTGATCATGGCCGCTCAGCGAGTCCCTCAGACACTGCGCCAGCTGTCGCAGGGGCTCCTCTTGGGGTTGCCACGCCATATTTGCGGTGGATTACTTCGCAGTGCGGGGAAGGTGTGTGCGAGAGTCTAGTAGCACCCTCGAATTGGGTATGTGCGGAAAAGCAGGGCTGCGCTGCGGAGGTGAAGCAGGCGGAAAAAAGAGTAGACCCTGGCGACTTAAGCTTGTTCTGCTGGTACGCTTCATGGTTAGCTCTGATGGGGAAAGCCATGGGCGAATGAACAATGAGGGGCAGTGCTCACCAGCCTTTCACGCGAAACAGACAATAGGGCGGGCTACAAGGCGACGAACATGTTTTTCTAGCGGCCGACAAATTATTTCCTCGCTGTAATATTTTGCGTGTAGTGCAACAAGTTTGCTCGAGAATGACGCGGGAGCCGGTAACGTGCAGTGGGTTCTGCTTGCGACCCAATTATGCGCAGCGGGCGGTGAGCTAGGAAGGAGCAGCTGCCGTGCGACTGAGTCGAGGATGCGAGCGCAGTCAGCCTTTACCAAGGCCGAGACGGTGAGCTTCAGGGGCGGTATAAAGCGGGCGCGGTCGTAATCTCAGTGAGTGCGCGTCTGCTGGGGTGATGTGCCTGCTTGCGACCGCCCAAGTCGGGCGGGCTCGGTAGAAAAGGGCGACGTGACTGCGAGACGCGTGCAAGACATTCCCCAGCTCTTCCACGCCAACAAACAAAGTCGCCTTCATCGCGCCTCATCATTCACACGGTATGTCAATGGTCGATATTGCGCGGTAGTCGAAAACAGCACCTGTCATCAGCCGTCTGTTGTACAAGTCGGTGCTCTTAGCACACGTCGTACCGCAGCACCTGCATCGTGCTCCTGCTTCAATAACGCCGTCCGGTATCGCGTCAGTCGAGAATTGACGTCCGGGCAGCACCTAAAAAGTCATGTGAGTGCTTCAGGGAAATCACGTGCATCGCCATCGCTCCTTCCCGAGGTCCTGTTCCAAGGTTGTCTCACTTTACTAGCTCAACGACCCTTACTCCTCGACCTCACTTCGGGAGACCCCGTGAGGAAGTCTCAAAAGCATGAAGAACGTCAAGGCACAGTCATCTCCCTCAGTCACGCAATACACTACCCGTCTTCGAAGTACATTCCTCCACGCTCAAGGCACAGCACAGCCCATATGCCAGCAGACGTCGACAACACGAGCCAGTCGTCAAGAGCCAGAAGGCGCCGACAACGGAAGTCACATTGTGATGGTCAACGACCCACTGTAAAAGAGGTACAGGACTGATTCCGGATAGTATCCATTGCTCACTTGGATGCTTGCGTGATTCACGTGTACCATGACATGAACATATTGGGTTCTTGTGCTATGATGATAGTACAATTGAGCCTCCTTCCAGTTACACATGAGCGACTGCCTCATGGCTGCCAGCAGGGCGAAAGCAATACACTTGGTCCAAGAAGAACGCGTCGCTAGGACCTCACCATCTTCAGCCGATGACAAAGGACGAGGGCTCGTATCAGACTTGAACTACTTGCAGCCTATGTCGATGAGCTGCGTCCGCATGGGCCGTCTATGAAGTCAGAATATCACGCCCATGAATACCCCCACGGACAGTTGTCTACTATCGGATTCGCGTGCAACTTGATCCAGTCTGAAGTTACACTATTCCGAACAAACGTCGTCGCGAATGTACTGTTGGTCGATGTCATCTGACAATAGTCAATACTGACTCCTCTCCTTTGGGTCATGCACGAAGTCATCACTGAATTTACGCCTCCCTTGAGAGAGCATGGTCTGTCTCCAATCTTCCAACTGCATCATTCAAGCTATCAAGTCATGTATCATACGCCTTATTCGACAACTCATGGCTACTTTTGCTTCT
The DNA here is from genome assembly GCF_023757985.1 of Alternaria ethzedia. Lineage (NCBI taxonomy): Eukaryota > Fungi > Ascomycota > Dothideomycetes > Pleosporales > Pleosporaceae > Alternaria > Alternaria ethzedia. The sequence continues at coordinate 151,062 of NW_026056215.1, read as the reverse complement.
TCCTCGTTAACGTATTGGAGCCGCTATCGATTACTCAGGGTATGAGCTTTGACATCATTGACGTCAATGGCAAGCGGGTCGGCATCCTATCCGTAGAACGACGCAAGATCGATGTCCAGGTTGTGTGTGATAGAAGCGCGGGACAAATTCCAGTGCAATCGGCCATTGAGCACAACATGATGTCAGACAGGCTACTGAGTCGTCGGCAACTCAGAGAAGTCCCCTTGCTCGATGAGAGAAAATGAGCAACCATGTTGCTGACTCCAGGACATCGAGGCGAGCTCGAAAGAGCCTCGTCTCATTTGGTATGCAGTAACGAGATATTGATAGGGCTTACCCATATCAGGCACAGACACTAGTCACTGAAGCGCCTTTGAAGGCGGCTCTGCTATGTTGGTGTTTCAGGACTGTACGACATGGGTTCGCCAGTGGATCAAGTGCCTCAGAAAGCACTTCCCCGCGCTTGAACAAAAGCAATCGCGATCAAGGGCTAATTTTGGCCTGTCTATTCTGGCATGTCTGGAGTAGCGATATGTCTACTTTTTGCGAGGGACGAGAACCGAGAGTGATCCAAGTCTAGCAATTTCTGTTGTGTTGTAGAAAGGCTCGCAGCCTTCTAGAAGAGTAGTGCACGCATGCTGTCGTGGCCATGCAGGTCTGAGTTGGTTTTTCGGTCTGGATTGCTGCGCGACGACTACCATGGTCGAGATTACCGCTTCAAGACGGCGAAGGGAGCCAGCGCAATGCTAAGGGACGCCGTTGAAGCCTACGAAAGTATTGATTTTCCCAAGTGTGGTGTTTCGCGGCGAATCTGTAACGTGACGGGTAGATCGGCAGAATCCAGGACCGGGGGCTCAGAGTGTCGTGTGCAGGCGGAGGTGGCAAAGCGCCGCGCGATTCCAAGCCAAGCTGCGTCAGGCACTTGACGTCTCACGCCGATCTCACAATCACGCCAATCCATCATCACACTTCGACGCCGTTCCTTCACCCTCACCCACGACGGCGCACTGCTACCGACGGCAATTCGCACCTTCACCACGCCCCATCGCGTCGCTGCCCTGTCGCCAGCTCTGCCAGCCATCCGCCGCGGCACGTCAACGAGTGGTTACCGGCCCCCACTGATCCGTCCAGCGACTCCACTGGACGACTTCATCCCGGAACGAGCGCTGCTGCGCCCATCGCACCCGCCCTCACCGAGTCGCAACCCCCATAGCACTCGATTATGCTGCCCCAAGAACCGCTGCAAGCGGGCTCGCCGCACACGACTCTGTCCAGATCCTACTACCCGACCGGCAATGCGCCCTTTGCGCATGCTACCATCCTTACCGGGCAACCGGCCTCACAGCTCGATGACGTGCGGATATCAAGATACAACAACACTCTCGGCTCGACGGCCAAGGGCATCATGATAGGCATATTCTCCGTGCTGGGCGCTGCGGGCGTATGTCTTATCATTGCCGCCATTGTTTACTACTTCCGCTACACCAACACAGGACGCATCTTCCTCGACCGGATAACGCGGCCTGGTGAATATGACGACGAGCAACAGTTTGCCAAGGAGGAGGCCGAGGCGCTAGAGGATATGGACGACCTGCAAAGAACAGAGTACATGAGAGCGAAAGGTATGCCAGGCAGGTTATTGTGCAGGAAGAGCACCAGCTAATCTCCACAGCTTTTGTGCAAGCAAACCCGCCCGAGTCCGTGCAAACCGACATATCCCTATCGCAATTCCTGGCTATACAAGAGAAGGGAGTGTCCGCCTGGGAATTTGAGCCCGAACTAGAGATTGCCAACTGCTTTGTCGAAGGCCGCACGGAAATTGAGTTCTTTGACTCGGAGTGCAGCGTCCAGAGCAACCTCCCGATCCCGAAGCAAAATGAAGTCTACTACTGGGAAGCCAAGGTCTACGAGAAGCCCGAGAACACTAGCATTGCGATTGGCGTCACAACGAAGCCGTACCCGTTGTTCAGACTACCAGGTATGTCTAAGACGACGTCCTACCTTTCACTCTTTTACTAACATTTATCAGGATACCACAAAGCCTCGATATCGTACATGTCCAACGGAAACCGCCGATACAACCAGCCCTTCCAACCCTCCGCTTACGGCCCATCTTACGTGCAAGGAGATGTCATTGGTGTTGGATACAGACCTCGAACGGGAACCATCTTCTTCACGCGAAACGGAAAGAAACTCGACGATGTTGCCCACGGACTCAAGACGCAAAACTTCTTTCCCACAGTAGGCGCAAACGGCCCATGCCAAGTTCACGTCAACTTCGGCCAAATGGGCTTCGTCTTCATCGAAGCCAACGTCAAGAAATGGGGTCTAGCCCCCCAAACCGGCAGCCTCGCACCCCCACCTCCCTACGGCAGCGAACAAGGATCCATCCTCCTCGACTCCGGTCGCGAAGGCATAAGAGAAGGCATGGGCGGAAGCTACATCCAAGCCGGTTTCGGTCACGGCCGCTCGAGCAGCCAGCAAATGCGTCTCGGACGCCAAGTGCCAACGAGTCCCGGTCCGCAACGCAGTCCAACCGACATCTCATTAGCCGCCCTTAGTCTGGTCGACTCTAACGAAGATGTCGGTGAAGGGGCGAGCCATGACGATCACGCGACAACTACAATCCCCGTAGACCAACGTCAAGGTCTTGGACTTCTGTCACCTGGCGAACTCCCTCCCGAATACAGTAGTCCTGTTGGCTCGCCCAACCTGCGCAACACGGCCGACCACGAACGAAACGGATACTGGGACGAGCGAGCACCGCTTCTACAGAACCAGCAGCAGCCTGGCGAAAGAAGTCCACCGGTTCCGAGCTATGATGCCGCGATGGCTGATACACCAGAGATACGGCGTCCTGCTATCAGAGTGAGGAGCGCGACAGAAGCTGGTGTGAGACCGCGTGGACCCCGCTAGATAAGCTGGAAGTCATTTTTCTTTTGTCTTACTCTACTCTCCATTGTTTTGACGAATCTGAGAGGAAGGATTGCGTCTTTTCACTATACCCTATCGCTCAACTTTTTCCTTTTTTTCCTATCTCTGTCGGGGCTGGATCCATCTCATTGCGAAAGATCATTGTGGATCGAACGCACCGCTGTGGGGGCTTTCTCCATGGACTGCATGGGTGGCAGCGAAACATATTTTTGAGCAGGTTGATTATCTCACCAGTCCAACAACCTACCTGGCGTTTATGGAAGCGAGCATTGTTACGTCTATTTTTTGCTTGCTTTCTGGGTGGAGTCACGAATGATACAAGCACACGAATACTCTTGTTGCTGGCGTTTTGATAAGGGATAGATTGGATTCATGTGCGTTGAAGCGTGGTCAAATTGGATTGCGGCTGGCTTTGGCTACTCATGTGGTAGCTTTTGGACTGTAGTAGTAAAGCGATGAGTTGTTTGGATTGTCAATATACACGCTCTCACACTCAAAGGCCAGTTCTATTCACCATCCCGATATGCCCATGAATTCCAGTCACTTGCCTAGGGCTTTGGCAAAGACTAGCTACTCCATTCTATCTCCAATTTCAGCACTGAGCACCAAAAACGCCATCTACGAACACAAATCGTCCTTCTCTTACTGTCAAATCGCACGAACATACAAATTCCGTCCCTATAGAGAACCTTGGGACTCTTCCAGGTTGCCATACTTGGCGTACCAAAGTAAAGAACTAGCCCTCGCTCAATTCATTTGAGAGCTAATCTCTCCTCAGTTCCTCCTGAACACACAAAACATCGCCGCCACCTTCTCTACCTTCCACAATCTAAGCACAATGTCCACTCACAATCCATGGGCAGACAGTCCATACCCATGGCGCAACCCCGCCATCATCTTCTCATCACCCCCAGAGTCCCTCATCCTCGCCGACCTAAAACGCTCCTGGCACTTCCAGCGAGAAGCACAATCCTGCTGGATGCAAAAAGTGATTTGGACCTCAGTTGACCGCTTCCGCATTGTCCTTCGCGACGTCGAAGGCACCGTAGGCGACATAGCAAAAGAGCTGTGTAACAAGCCTACGGCATTCTATTGGCTCCAGTCTGCACAAACAGGTGCGCCCCATACCCCCGAAAAGACTTGCATGTCCGGCGGTGTGTTTGCTGCTATATACGAGGAATGGCGTCGGAGCTGTGGCAAGCTGGATATTGAGTTTGGACATTTTTTCGCTGCGCCCGTGAGAGTTGCTGGTACGGGTCCGGACAGCCTACCAGATATCTTGAAGGCACATTCATCGCTTTGTGAGCAAGCACAGCGTGTCTCGTTGGAGATGGAGAACTACTCCGTGCATCCGCTTCTTCCTGCTGTTATCCTTGTATGCGACCGCCGTGACTCAACCGCTAGATGCGGACCAGATGGCTTCGTTAGTCTGCGCGAAGTGGGGAGGACGAAGACTGTGCTGGTTATTCTCACAGGAGGAAGAAGTCGAACCAGCACCGGTATCCACATATCTCTAGATCCTCTCAAACCCTTCGCCCTACCTATCGACAGAGACGATGTCGCTCGCCTTGATATCCTGCGCGTGCCCCTGGATATCGCTGTTAGGTTTGTCATTGAGTTGGAGGCCAGGATCGATGAGCGAAAGGAACCGAGCAGTGCAAGTTTAGACAAGAGTCTCTGTCTGCATCAAACACCCGTCGGATACAGTAGCGATATTAGGTTTTACCCCAACGTATGGGCTCGCATAATACAGGCAGAGGCGTTGAAGAATGGGTTTCGGGAGTTGGCGGATACGAAATTTGCTGCTGTACGCGTTCATGCACAGCTTTCTGGGGAAGAGTCGGGTTGTGAATTAGAGCACATGCCATTTGGTCAGACGTGGAAGCCTTGAGCTCCATACGTTTCTCGGCAATCCTTCTATTGTAGTACCTTTTGGGTTCTAGTAGTAGGATCTCTCAGCAAAAAAAGAAAAGCTCTACACCAGTCTGTCTTGCCATTGTCCTTGCTTTCTCCCCTTGTCACTTGTCTCTTCCTTACACACAAGATTATGCCGGGAGTCGCAGAACATGGCAAAAGGCATAGCAATATGGAGGCAAAAAAGAGGGTTCAAATGGCAAAAACATACAACAGCGGGGATTCCCCGGTGGTCACCCACCCGAGTACTAATCCGCCGGTATCTTGCTTAAGTACCGCTGAGCGAACGGGAAGCGCTGTGTCTCAAGATCCTGTGGTCGTATGTGATAGATTGTGGATTTTGGGGAAATATATTGGGAGGCAAAATGGGGGGTGGAAGAGGTGGCTAGGGAGATCAGGGTTGAGTGTGCTGGTTTGGGACCTAGTAGAGTGCTAGCTTTATGGTATGGCGATAGGGTATGGATGTAGATTGCGTGGTGATTCCGAAGTAGTGCGGCTGTGTTGAGGTTGGACTTGGCGCTCGCACCTGCCCAAGGGTGTGGCCCGCGTGGTTTAGGACAGCTCTAGACCAGGGTCGTGGCTGCTACATTGCGCAGCCTGGTACCACTCCAACACTGCACAGCTCAGCCTCACGTTAGGCGCGCAATCATTCGGAAGCTCTCGGCAAATGGAGGACGCTCGAGCACTGGTTTAACACGAGGGCGCCGTGACTTTGGGCTATCCAACGGGAAAGCACTATCATTTCCGGTGAAAGACTCACTTAAGCTGATTCGATGGCAGATGGACACGGCGGGGTAAGATGACGGGTGAGCTGAAGGTTCCTTCGGCCCCTCAGCTGACCTATTCAGCTGCCTTGGTTTGACAGCATATTATAAGGAGGCCATCCACTGTATCAAGGCTGTGCTTATCAACGTACAGCCCCTGCGGAAGGAAGAGACCTCAACGCATAATCTGGAAACTTTCACTTTGACCCCGTCTTCGCGGCTTTAGAACCCCCAGGAACGACACACCACCGAACGAAGTCAGTATGTCGGAAAAGGAACCAACAACTGTGAAGCCGACTCTGTTTCCCAAAGGAACTTGTAGCTCCTGCAAGAAGATCACACTGCATAATCTGTTGGAAACAGACATTTACAAAAAGGAGGATTTAGTGGTCGATTATGGTCCATACAGGCATAACAGTTGCACCATGTGCAAACTAGTCTTCAACTCCATCGATCCTGAAAGTAAGTTGACCGGAGAGATTAGTCTTCGGTTGAGGGTCGAGGACCCCAATGCGGGAAGCGACATGTATACTGGGAGACGAATCCACGAAGTTCGCGTTTCAAGATACGAAAATGGAGGCAGTAGAATCAAAGGGAAGCTCCGCATATATGCAAAACCAGGTACGTAACTCACTCCCTCTGTCACTGGACGTTCACCTCTGATCTTGATCCTGGAAGCTTCATACGCGTCCGATTTTGTACCGTATTGGCGAGCACCATCATCCAATCTCTCGGATGTTACGTTCAAGAACATTGATCGGCGAATCGAGAACTGCAACGAAACACACACACGTTGTCAGAGCCTTTCCGCCCAGTTTTCAGAACAGACGTCAGAACTGATGCCAGAACCGACGCCGCGATACTTGCCTACCAGAGTTATTGATGTTGGCTCTGATATCCGACAGCCGCATCTTCACATTGCCCAAGGACAGCAAAGCAATCGCTATGTCGCATTGAGCCATTGCTGGGGTAACTTGCCACAAGTCAGAACGTTGAGAGCGAACATCGGAAAACATCAAGAAGAAATTGTCTTTGGAGCTCTGTCAAGGACTTTCCAGGATGCTATACGCTTTACAAGACGGCTACGTATTGAATACATCTGGATCGATTCACTGTGCATCGTGCAAGATAACGAAGATGACTGGCTACAAGAATCGAAGAAGATGGGTAGCATTTACACGAATGCCTACGTTACCATAGCTGCAACTTCTTCAACGAATGGCAATGGCGGACTGGATAGTGTCCGCCCTCTAAGCAATTGGGTCAGATTCCCCTGCGATGGCACGGATGAAAGCAAAGGACACGTTTGGTTCACAGATGCGTCGTGGAGCTCTCAAAGCGACCTTAACGACGCACCGCTCAACTTACGTGGCTGGGTACTACAAGAGAAGATACTTTCGCGTCGGATTATCCACTTCGCCTCTTCACAAGTATACTGGGAATGCAAGGCAGGCATCTTTGGGGAAGAACGCGAAGATCATATTCCTTTCCCTGAAGATGCAACTCTGAAGCCGTCATATTTCTGGTCTACAGTGAGAACCGCTTCCCGGATCAGAACAACGCACGTCGAAAATGCGAATGACATCCGCTTTACAAGGAAATCGGTCCTTTCGTTCTACCCAAGCTGGAGGACTTTTATTCGCTACTACAGTACCAGACATCTCACCAACAAGACTGATCGTTTGATAGCTCTTATGGGCATCATTCAAGTCATTGAAGAACAGACTGGGCTCCGTTGTTTTGATGGCCATTGGGATGATGGCTCATCGCAGTTCTTGCACGAACTGATGTGGTTTCCCGAAGAACAAATAAACCTGTCGGTACTTGAAGAGACTAGTCAATCTAGGCTATGTTCCTCATGGTCATGGGCCTCTTGGGGGGTTCCATTACAACTCAGCACGATGACTGTTAAAGCCTGGGAAGACCACGGATTGAAAGATTGTAGTTTACAACTCCAGGCAATCGAAGACAAAGCCCTCGTTCCGTGGGCAAACCATCCTCTGAAGGTTTCAGGCATGCTACGAGGATCACAAAAAGGAAGCTTTGTGAAAGGAAATAAGTATCTCAACCAGGAGTACCCGAACAAACGCGCTTTCAGAGTAATATCAGACGCACTCGAGAAGGACCATGTGTATGTTTTCTTCGACTGCGCAGGTGGAGAACCAGATCAGTTCTTCCTCTCTCCTGTGCATACGTCCAAGAGAGAAATAGCATGTCTAGTCTTGGTTGAGCGAATTTGCGCTGCCAGCACGGTGCGTCGTTTCGAGCGCGTAGGTCTTGGGATTATTACGATTGTCGGGATGACTCCCAAAGATCCTGGTTCAATCCCTAGTGAGAGATGGTTCGAAGGATGCGAAAGAGAAACCTACCATATAATCTGATAATCTTGGATGTTAGGAGAACACAGGTGAAAACAACGACCCACAGAATTCAGGTTTAAACCGTATCAAAAGTCTATCAATGTATGACTGCGCCTGATTGAGAAGACTGATAATAATCGAACATGATGCGAACTCCATACAATTCCGCTACAAGAAGCACTCGCATCATGTAACCCAACCTGAATTCGACATCATAACCATCATCGTTCACTGATGACCACAAAGGCACTCCGAGTCTCTACAAGCTCTTCCATCCTGACACAACGTCAAGCGGGCAACAGCTCGCAAAGCCACCAACTGCTTATCACTCAATTTAGCACTGTGTTGATGCTGGCAGTTTCCAAATTTCTCCAGATAAGAACACTTCCCAAGCAAATAGAACTGGTTGCAGAGCCTGCGACCTTTCATCGCCATGAAGTCTTTGGACGTGTAGCTCAGAGGCGAATCTACACGTTCGCCGGATTTGTTGAGAAGTACCGTAGCAGCTGTGGTAGGCTGCTTGGTGACAGCGGAGTTATGCGCTTTAGACGACGAAGATGAAGAAGGCCCTGTTGGAATCTGCGCAGCGGCCGTTGCGTAGTCTGTCGATGGTGTTCGCGGCGGAGTCGGGAGAGACACCGTTGCGCGCCTAGGGGTGACCACCAGCATTTGGCTCCGGAACACCTTGTCAAATGATACAGTGTGGTATCTGTCCTTAATCGCAGCTAACTCGCGGGCGAACGGCGGGCCTTCCAAGAGAGTGATACGGCTTCGCACTGCGTCGTCTTCGTTATATGGGCCCAGCAATCGGGCATAGCCATTGTCAGCTGAGCCACCGAACAGGATCTGGTGACAGTGCATATCCGCTAGATCGTGCCGAAACATTGCTTCGAGCAGTAAGCATTTGGCGTCTTGCTTGGATGACACATGACTTACCCTTGATCTTCTCATCCGAACACTCTTTGCCGTTGCCAGCATCAACATAGTCACACATGGGATCGCCCATATTGAAACCACGTACGAACTCGTCAAGTGACGCTAACTGTGGGAGAATCTCAGCGTCTTTGTATGTCTTCGCCAGGCCCTTCATGTTCGCGTAAACACGAATGACCACCTGGATATGGTGGGCCAACGCAGGTGGAGATGATCGAAGTTCTTCCTCAACAGCTTGTTTGAGTAAGCGGGCGGCTCTCTTTCCGCCGTCTAGCCCGGCTTTCACAAGGTCATCATTGAACTTAAACCAGGTTAGAGTTGACGGATGGTTGAAGGGTAGAGGACTTACCAGCATACAATCACCATCGATCAAAACGGATGCGAAGGCATGACGAGCCTTCTCAGCCTGAAAAACTTGGATCCGCTTGTCGGCTTCTTCGATACGATCGCGTGTCAACTTGATCACGTCTTTTCGATCACGAAGTTCGTACTCAGCTTCTGACAACCGAGCAGAGAGATCGTTCACATATGCGAATAGATCCTGGATTGGAAGTAAGTGACGGGAGAATCTTCGAGGAATGGCTTGCTTACCTTGATCAAAACATGCTTTTGATCATCATTCGTCTGACATGTGTTCCACACATCTTGCAAGGACTCCAGCTGCACCTGCGGGTCCGACATCTTGCGCTCTCGAAACGTTGCAGACGCAAAATGGTCTCAACTATGAGATCCTTGCAGCAGAAAGGCTGGGAGAGAGCAGAAATAAATAAGGCTGGCAAGGACTGGGCTCACAGGTAAGTGCCTAGAGGCGCAGCACGATGCACGTTACACAGCATTCGTCTCGTCGAATACTCTTCGAACGCATAACAATGCAGGCGCCAACGAACCGCTCATCCAATCATTCGCATAGGCAGCACATGTGCATCCATCCTCATGTGCTGTACACCCTGGTCACATAGCCCCAGCGGCACGGTCCGGTGTATTGAATGTTGCCTCAGGCATCTTTTCCAGAGAAGAGTGTCGAATTTGAGGATTTGACGTGATAGTTGGCGCTCGATGTCATTGCGCAGTATGACTTGGCCGAACAGAAGAACTCGTGTATAGCAGATACGCCGCCACCAGCGCTTGCAACCAAACTGGCTTGAGTACGACCTATTGAAGGTACATTCTTCTTCTAAGGTACAATTGCAGATTAATCAAGGAAAGACCGTTTACCTAGAGCCCACGGTAATGCTAAGTCGCTTACTTTGCAGGTTTCCATTCTGATGTAGGCTGCAAACCCTAGTGTCGAGTTCAGTGGTGGTTCAGGTTGCGATAGATGCGATATCACGTCGCAACAATGCTGTAATGCGTGGCATAGATAATCACCACAGCCCAGGCTGAGGCTGATTGTTTCGGGCACTCATGATCTCGCGATTGAGTCATAGGAAGATTTTGAAGTTGTATGACAGCGCGACATGCGCGATGAAAAGAAGGCTGAAGGTCGGTTCCCCGCTCATCACCGCGGGACAGCCAACCAGGCAAATGATGTACCTTCGAAGGACCGATAGCATAAGAAAATGTACTTTGAGAGGTCAGTCATGTGAAAAGACAAAATAGATGGAAGAGCACATGCGGTTCTTGGGATAGCTATAGTGGATGATGGTGCAGGTTATTGGGTAGTGCAAACGCTGATCGGCACCGGTCTAGCCTCGGCGATAGCGTGAGCGGCTGGATGATGATGGGATCACAGCAGTGGAGGAATGAGGCACAGGTCACAGCCGCTCAACACTTTCCCCTCAATCTCGGCCTCGTAGGGCGCGTAGGATTATAAGACCTCTCTGCCCCCATCTGCCATTGTTGGGCATCGATAGCACGCTGAATCATCCGCCCCGCTTCGCCAATCGCGCGCAACACGGTACCACTACCATCACGCCCAACGTCCCGTACCGTCCGCCGTATCGCTTCGCCGCCCCACAAACAGGCTAGCAGGCTATTTATCAGCAAGCGCCCGTCCGAAGTTGGACGAGATGGCCTCGCGCACTTCGACACCTTCGCGGTCGCGTTCCTCCTCCAACAGCAGCAGCTCTTCCGACACCACCATGATAGACGCGCCGCCGCAATCAGCCAGCCGCCCAGCGCGCCTCCGCAACCCTTCGCATTCGCGTAGCGCCGCACTGCCCACGCCCACATCCTCCCAGATGCCGACCCACGAAGTTCTCCCCGATCCGTGCTTCTCACTGCTCTTGTCTCTGCCGAGAGAACTCCGCGACCGCGTGTACACGTATGCCCTGGTTTCCAAAACGCCGTTCCTGTGGCCCGGTGCCGTGTCCAAATCCACGTACAGCAAACATCGCCATGTCAGCGTGAACCTCCTCCGGACGAACAGGCAGGTCCACGACGAGGCTGTCATTGTTTTGTATGCACAGAACAAGTTTCTATTCACACATCCCAGCGACTGCAACATCTTCCGCGTCGTCACGTCTCCCGCCTCCGCAAACATAACGAGCGTGTACATCCGCATAAAGGACAAGGACCTGCCATTATGGACGGAATATATGGGAAGCGGGAAGGAAGTGAGGAGCCTAAGAGCTGATCTGCCTAAGTTGAAGAGTCTCTGGGTATTCCTCAAATTGGGAATGTGTCCACACTTCATGTCAGGCGTACTGGCTGGGATACAACGCCCACTTCTCGGACCCCAACCAGCGGGACACCCACAGGCGATTCAGAATGCTGTGGGACATCAGATACACACCCTACAGCAACATGTCCAGAACGCCATAAACCAGGTCATGACTACCGCCGGCGTGCAAATCGTCGGCGGCACAGGCGGCCATGCGCATACTCCTGCCAACGCGAACCAGGTCCCGCCTCCGCCCCCGCCAGCTCCCGCTATGCCGTTTCCGCAATTCATGCAAGGAGCGTTAGGCATGGGCGGCCATGGACAGCAGCACCAACAAGCGATGCCAGCACCGCACGCCCACGGCCAGCACAACCACCCACCGAACCCCAGTCCGCTAGCACAACATCTCCAAGCCCAACACGACAATCCCACCGTCCAGGTCATACACCCACCTGCTCAGCAAACACCACCACCTACAACCCCCACAAACAGCACAGACCCCAACAAGCTCTACTCCGGCATGATCCGCTCCAACCGCTTCAAAGTCGTCACATCACTCTGCCTCCAACTCCACGACGTCCTCCACACCAAACCCCCTCCCTCTGCGCTATCCCCCGTATCCTCCACTTCCATCACCCCTACCGAATCGTTCGGCACCCGACTACGCGAACTCTCACACCATCGACAAGTCGGCCCCGAACGATACCCCGAACGAACTACTGGTGCTAATACCACGTCCGTCGAACCATCCCGCTTTACCAGCGACAGCAAGTCTTCCTTCCAAACAACGAAAACCGAGACCCTTCCACCGCCGCCCAACACGGAGATCAAGATTGTGACTATAGTACGACCGGGCAAGAGATTCGTCAAGAGGCTACTTGAGACTTTTCCGGATGAGCTGGAGGTTGATCCCGTGACGAAGGATGCCAGAACAAGGTTTAGGAAGATGCATGGGGTGGATGTTAGTTGGGAGTTTAATGGGTTGAGTGATGTTGAGGCGAGCAGTGCGGGAGGGGTTGTGGTTCCTTGGGATGGGGGGTGGTGAGGGGATGGGGTTAAAGGGGGAGGGACATGACACAATTGAAATAGTGGTTTGGACCTCGAGGGGACTATTGAGGCGCTGGGTATCGGTCGGGTGTCGCAACTTCTTTCATTCCGATAACAGGACCTAGCCTCGTCCATTAGACTTTTATCTAGCAAAGCCCTAGAAGCGCAATACCCAACCCCTAAGCATAAACATAACAAAACGGCCCCCCAACCGTACTCATCGCCTCCCTAATCGTCACATTCCCAACCCCAACCCACTCCCCCAATGTAGTAACATCCTCCAACGTCCCTGCCTCCCCTGGCTCCCCCACCCCACTCGTCCCCCCCGCAATCGCCTCCTTCCTCCCCTCCAAATCCAAATTCTGCCACGTCCAATACACCCTATCCACCATAGCATGATGCGCAAAGAACGCAGGATCCGCAGGCGAATTGATGAAATCAGAACCTGCGTCACCGCCGATGGTGTTGTGGCCGCCAACGTGAGGGCCCATTTTGCCTTGGGCGAATTCGCCGCCGAGCACGGTTTGGAAGGACGTGATGGTGGTGTTGTCTTTGATTAGGGCGGCGACGACGGAGTCGCTGGTTTCGGCGGAGGATTGCAGGGAGATGTCGCGGGAGAGGCAGCGTGGGTTGTAGCCTAGGCCGTTGGGTTGGGGGTTTGGGGTCGGAGGGGGGAGGGAGACGGCGGCGAGTGGGCCGAGGTTTATTGTCCAGCTGAGGGGGGTGTTAGCGATGGGTGTTGTTGGAGTGAGGGGAGGTGGGAGGGTGTGGCGTACTCTTTGAACGGACCGGAGGTTACGCAGCCGCCTCCACTTCCGGGTTGAAGTTGGATGTAGCACATTTCCGCTGATGGGAAGCAGACGGAGGATCTATTGGCGACATATGCGCCGTCTCCTGACATGCTGGTGTCGCTGCCGTCGAAGAAGGGTGAGGCTTCTGGGTCGTCTGCCCAGTGGCCCCTGATGGTTGGCATAGATGTCAGTTTATATTCGGCGTGCCGTCCATACTTGGAGGTTACGCACCAGTTGTAATAAGGCTGGTACCCTTTATACCCGCATTCATTCCTCAGCATCTGTTCAAAAGCCCACGTGTAGTAGCGGTGCCATGTCAAAAAATTGGCCGTTCCGTGAATCGTGAACGCTTGCAGGATGTGGGTCACCACAAGGTCATCGTATCGGCTTTTGGCGCCTGAAGCGATGGCTGCGGGTGTCTTTGCTGGCAGTTTCGCCAGACATTTCACGGCTTTGATGTAGCTGCGTCTTTCTTGTTTGCTCAATGCTGACCTGGATTGCGTGAGTTGGAGCAGAATGGGATGGTGTCTACCTCACTCACCAGTCCCGACGAACGGCTACGTTGTCCAGTGTACATGTTCTCGGGCTCGGTAATGGGTTTTCTGAGTAGTAGGCGTTCATCCGATGTAGACTTTCGGCAGCCAGTGCATCTACTTCATTAGGCTTCCCTATACTCTTTGCGCCGGTGATACTGGCCAAAGCCATTGATAAGACGTTGGAGAGCTTCATGATGCTAGGGTACGAATGTATCCCGTGGTGAATTGAACATGATGGGAAAAAATTCGTATGTTGGATCGGGGATGATGAAGACGCATTGCAATGACACGTGAGATTGTCCCAACCAAGAGCATACCCTGGTATCACTACTTACCCGGGCTGTTATTGCCGTTTTGTAGAACTTCTTAGGCGAGTGGCGAGAATCCTCCATAGCGTGGCGTCAGCCGCGGTGGGGCGTTCAGAGTAATCATCTGCAGTGCTGCAACCTAGTCGCCATCCTTTCAAGATGTGTAGGGGGGTTGACATGGATTCTCCTTCTCGAGCGCTCTCGAGAGTGTGCATGGCATCAGACGCGTTTTCGAAAATGCAGGTTCGATCAAACCTGTGCCGACCATACAAAGTATCTTATCAGAGCGGCGTTGGCAGTATCTGTTGCGCAAAGTATAAAGGTATCTACCACCTTCGAGCGTCCAAACATGAGAATTCCCGCCTCCCGCCAAGGCGCTAGACTTGGCGGCATGCACGGTGCTGCAGGGTCCATTCTTCCGGTCCTGTGTCCCGCGGCGCCTTCCCAGCTCTTCCTCCTCTCCAGCAGCACCTCATACAAGAAAAACAACGAACAAGTCGGGAGACTACATAAACATCAAAGCATGCAAAATAGGTGGCATGACGTCAATGTAGGCTCTAGGGTTTTCGGCTCCTTGGGTTCCTTGGGTTTTCCTTCCTGGTGTGATTCAATAGGCAGGGCGAGTCAAGTTAACGGAACCGGGAATACGAGATGGAGGGGTTCGACGAGCGGAGAGAATGATGGCCATACTTCATGTGTCTGCCATGTTGATCCTAAGGCCCTCTTTACCGAAAACCACGATCTTCTCGACGATGCGGTGACCCAGCTCTGTCCTGTGGTCACGAAACATTCGCATCGTGCTCGATGCGTTCGGAGTTCCCAAGATGGCGTAACAGCCGTTGTCCAAGCGAGTGTACTCGACTTCGTTATTGTTTCCAGTTCTTGAAGACTACGAGTGCACCGAAGCTTCCTCCCTTTGTATCGTTCCTCCTGTAATCCAACGTCAAGATAGGGCTGTTGGTCCTTCGGAGAAACGTACGGCTGCGTAGCGAATCTCTCTTATACCAGGGCAAAACCAAACACCTAAGAGCCTACATTAAGATACAAACGCACAAATTAGGTAGCCTGACGTTGACGTAGGCTCCAGGCTTGATTGTGAAAGCATGCATATGCCATTGGACGGCGACGCGCTGCGTACGTCCTGTACCATCATGCGCTCGTGTGGCACAGTCTCAAGGCCGAAAGTTGCCCCTCCTCATGAGAAACCGCCGTAGCCTCGTGGCAATAGTCGACACTCCCCTCGACCACAGCATGGCCAACATCTACCGAACGCTCGAAGGCGACGAAGTCCGTTTCGTCAGGATTCAGCCTGGTGCCTGGACCGATCCTATTCAATGTGAGCTGGTATACCTACCGCTCCCCAACACTGAAGTCGACGTGGTGGAAGCATGGTTTTCGGGCAAGCCACTACCGAAATTGCTGCATCAAGAGTTATATGACCCACGATGCTTAGGCACGACGGAAACTTCTGAAGAAGAATCAACTGCAACCGCGCCGACACCTTTCGTCGCCATATCGTATGTGTGGGGTGACTCAAATCAGACGGGAGAACTCCTTCTCGATGGCCAGCCAGTCCAAAAGACCGCCAATCTCATAGCTGGCTTGCGGCGACTGAGGGCCTTGCTTGAAGACCCTTCTGACACACCCGCTATCCTCCACCACAAAAGCACACTCTTTTGGGTCGACGCCCTATGCATCAATCAGTCAGATGATGCGGAGAAATCAGCGCAGGTACCTCGGATGGGCATGATCTATGGAACTGCGGGGCTTGTTGTGGCATGGCTAGGAGAGAATGGAGAAGACGATCGCGACGTTCAAGATCTCATGAATCTGATTGACAGTGTCAGTCCGGACAACGTGACGAGATCTTCTCGTACTTACTCTTGCACAATCGATAACCTCGATAAGACCAGACTCTCTCGCATCCGACATGGCTTCGAGAGCCTTTCGCAGCGACCCTGGTTCGAAAGGACATGGGTGGTACAAGAAATGTTGATGTCACACTGCACTATCTTACTAGCGGGTTCCCATTGGTGTTACCTTCGGTTCTTCCTGGACGCCTGGAACGCTATGTTAGAGATACTCATGAAATGTCCAATGATCGATGAAGGCCTAGGCTTGTGGCGTATATCTCAGCCGGGATTCCATGTTTCCGTCGCTGCGGTGCTTAAGGACGACATAAAGGCCATCTTTGCGCAAAAGTCTATAGCAGTATCACGTAGGCCTCCCGCTACGTCACAAAACGAGAAAGATGGGTGTGATCGGCAATCAGACTGCTACATCAAGAAGCGTTCTCCTGAGCCTGGACCAAGATCAAGCATCTTTGAAGATTGGGCCCACGAAGCAGCAAGTTTGCATGAGAGCCTTGCGGTTGCGAAAGCTCACATACGCGCCCGACTCCTTGCGTTCCTACTCAAGGCTGCGCTCTTGAGCATGGCTTCAGGGTACAAAGCTACAGTACCACATGATTACCTTTATGGCATCCTTTCGATTGGGGGTACCTTGATATACCCCAAAGAGCTTGCACCGAATTATGCGCTACGATATGAGGACGTCTTCCATCAATACAGTAAGTTGATACTAGAGTACACAGGCGATCTTGCCATCATTCCTAGGATGCAACACAAACTCGCAGGCGTGCCCAGTTGGGTTCCAGACTTCAGGGTCGCGCTTGCAATTCCCGCCTCGACGAATGTGAGTCCGTCGTCAATCAAGCCTGATGTCACCATCTCCGAGGACGGCCGAGTATGTTTTACGAAAGGGGTCTACTTAGGAGAAGCAGTACTAGCCTTGGATTGGAGCCACGTCACCGATTCGAAACATGAACACGCTGCCGTCATCAATCACTTCCACAAATTTCTGGAAAGATGTTGCAGAGAACGACAGCTAGACAAAGACCACGTCCTGAAAACAGTCCTCGGGGCCTTCTGCGTAAATGCCTGTTTTCGCGGGTTTCAAGCAAGCAAGGTACGAGAAGTCTACTCCGAGTGCGTGTCTGAATCGCCATTGACGTTGTTCCCAAAACAAAACTCTTTGATAGAGTGGTACTCGATGATGTCTTGTTCTACGGGCGACACGGGCGACACGAGCGACACGTCTCAAAGCACTGTTCTGACCGAGTTGTTGTCAAAATTCGCAAAGAGCTTGTATTTTGTAACTTCGCGAGGTTCAATATTGCGTCTTATAAGATATGACGAACAAGCTAGAAAGGGAGACGTACTCGCAATGTTGAATGGAGCCGAAAAACCATGGCTGCTTCGTCATGCCACTGGACCCGACGAAGAGGAATACACGTTAGTCGGAGCTTGCGAAATGTTATACAGGAACACCCAGCATAGTGGGCTAGCGAAAAGGGATCGCAATCACGAGGATTCATCTCGAACTGCAGAGATCAAGCGACAATCTTTTGCGCATAATGAAGTAAGAGAGTTCCGCTTAGTATAGCGCATCACATCGAGGAGCTCCACAGAATGATCTACATCAATGCCATAACGCGATATACTTTCTCGTAGTGAACAATTTGTTTTACGCACGCATCCAACATATGAGCAGTCCAACATGCTCAACATCGAAAGCAAATCATTCATAATACAAAATATGTCCCGACAGATAAATTACAGAGGTCCGACACATGGTTTCAGGCGGTTCCGTACTCAAAGATCGTCGCATTTACTCTTGTCTCATACACACAACCTCTTCTCCTCGAAGAAAGAGAAGAGAAAGTGTTGTGTGTATCCAGCTCGAAATCTGCTGATGGAACAGCGGACTGAGCGAGGTAAGAGACCGTTCTACGAAAGCGCGCGCGTTAGGCTTCCCAACCTTGGAAGCTTCGCACGTACTGCGCGCGCATCTTCATGAATTGATGAAGACTGTGATAGTGATTTACGTGTAGTAAGGTGTGTACGACATGAGTACACAAACTTCACACGCGCGTGGTGATGGTGGCACCGGTTGTGGTTGGGCAGAGTAGGCGGGAGAAAGCGCGGCGTGAGCAAGGGAAAGTTTTTCACGATTATGTCATCGTGCCACTAAACCTGTAGGGTACTAGCGTTCATAGTCAACCCGCGCAATTCATCCCAACTTCTGCCAGTTCACGCGGCATGTTCAGCACCCGCCAATCAAAGTTGTGCGCAGATGGCGTGCCCAGGGCCCTGGATTGGCCGCCGGCTTCGCTTGCAGCTCGCAGAGGTTTGGCATGCTGGACTGATGTTGCGCTAGTGTTTATGTGGCATCCCGTGGATATCCAAGCCGTGCGTGTAGAGTCAAGCGATGTGGAATCATCAACTTCATTTCTTCCTCTAATTCTCTCATCGCTTATTCTTGGCTCCGGATCTGGAATCGCGACAGCGACTTCAACATGGTGACTGCCCTGCAAGACGAAAAAGCGACGGCGTTATCTCCTCGCCATGACGCCGAAACAGCCTTGGACGCGACGTCCACCGACAAAGATATAGCAATCAACCTCGTCGGTGAACGCGCCCAAGACATCGACCCTGAGATTGAAGCAAAAGTTCTCCGAAAGATCGACTGGTTTCTCATCCCCGCCATGATCGTGGGTACGTCAATCCCACCAGCCTCGTCCATACCATCCACCTCTCACCATCATGACTACCACATGATTCCCATCTAACAGCGAATCCAGGCTATGGTCTGGTATACTACGACAAAGCGATCCTTGGTTCCGCCGCCCTCTTCGGCATGACAACCGACCTACATCTCACCCAAACCCTCTCCCCTGCTACACCAACTTCCCCAGCAGTAATCTCCACGACACGTCTCTCATGGGCCACCTCATTGTTCTACTTCGGCATGCTCGCAGGACTCTATCCACTAACATTCGCCCTCCAGCGTTTCAACCTAGGCCGTATCCTTGGTGCTGTCGTCTTACTCTGGAGTCTGATCTGCATGTTAACAGCTGCTGTTACAGACTACAAGGGATTGTACGTCCAGCGTTTCTTCCTGGGTTTCGTGGAGAGTATCATCCCAACTGGCTTTATGACAATAGTGAGCAGCTACTATACGCAGCGCGAACAGTCCGTACGCCAGTCCTGGTGGTTCAGTTCCACCGGTCTCTTCACCATCATCGGCGGCGCGTTGAACTACGGGTTCGCACAAATCACGTCCGGCGCGCTAAGACGCTGGCAGTACATCTACCTCCTCGCCGGCTGCCTAACCTTCCTCTTCGGCTGTTTCTGCTTCTTCATCCCAAATTCCTGTGCCGAAGCGTGGTTTCTGACGAAGAACGAACGAGTCGTCGCTGTTGAGCGGCTGAGGAAGGGTGCGACGGGTGTGCGGTGCCAGAAGATTAAGATGTATCAACTCAGGGAATGCGTTATGGATGTGAAGTTCTACCTCGTATTCCTACTCATGGGTAGCGCATATACCGTCAACGGCGCAGTCTCCGGGTTCGGCCCACTCATCGTGAACACGTTCGGTTGGTCGCCTCTCGCATCTATACTCTGGCAGTTCCCGCTCGGGCTGATCTGTCTCGTTACGATTCTCCTCTGCGGCTATCTCTCCTCGCGTATACCCAACATACGAATCATTCTGCTCATAGTAAACTGCCTCCCCGTCATCGCCGGCTGCGCGATGATCTGGAAGTCGGAGTGGACATACCACGCACCCACCCCCGTAGCCGGATACTCCATAATCGGCACTTTCGGTGCAGTCGTCAGCCAGACGATCGTCATAGCCATGTCCAACGTCAGCGGCGCAACAAAGAAGAGTGCGATGGCTGGCACAGTCTTCGTCGCATACTGCGTCGGCAACATCGTCGGTCCACTGCTGATCAGGAGTCAAGAGAAGGGTGCGCATTATCCTAGGCTATGGACGGGCCTGATCATCTGTTATTGTATCACGATAGCGTCTGCGGTAGCGCTATACGCCGTACTGAAGAGGGAGAACAAGAGGAGAGAGACGATGAGCGTGGACGAGGAAGAAAGGGATAAGATGGCGTTTATGGATTTGACGGATGGTGAGAATATGTATTTTAGATATGTATTGTAGGGCGTCATGGCTGTCTGCATCGAAAAGTCGGGGCTTGTTGGTTTGACCTTCGGATTACACAGCCGCCGGGCTGACTATCAGCCGTTGTATTCTTTTGCCATTTGAACCATCGTTTTTGCCAGTACTCACGAACCATGTGTTAATTAGTGGAGAGATGGATGTATGAGTGTGTGCGTAGATGCGCGGTAGCGGCCTGCGAGCTGTTTTGTCGGTATTTATGCAGAAGTATGTGTTAGCTTAGTAGTGATAGTAAGCGACGGTGAGATGATAGAGATAGGGAAGAGAAGAGGAGATGAACGTTGCGTTGGGATGAAGAGCTCTTCACATGATGGGTCTTCACTCTTCACACTTGTTCGTGACACCGTCATCTTATCGACATCACGACAGAACAACACACATAACCACGTCATCAACAGTCCATCACAGGAAAGACATCAGCATCAAGTCTACGCAGTAATCATTACAACTATAAACCACCGGCCAGCAAATATACCCATTCCACAGAAACGAACTACTTCAGAATCAAAGTAGTCAAAGTGGTATAAACGCCTATTTCCAATGTTATGATTGGGAAGTTGAAGCCCCGAAGGCCCCGAAGGGGGAGAAAGAAGGAAGTGAGTGTACAAAAAAGGGGTGGATGGGAATGAATCTATTATTCTCCTTGGCTAGAAAGAAAAAGCTATAACAGCTTTTTGCTTTGCCTTACAAGACTTTTGGTGCTACATGATAGGGTTGGAGAGGGTGCTGTGCGATTCGGGTTCGACGGGGGGAATGCGCATTGGTGCTGGGGTCGGGAGTCGCGGGGTCGGGGTGCTGGATATGTTTCGTGTCGACTTTAGGCAAATTCGGGATGACCGCAGCCACCTGGAGTCTTTTCCACGGGTGGACGATAGGTTGAGACACCGTTAACCAATTCCCAATACCCAAATGCTGCAGCGAGACGACCGTTTTGCGGCGAGGCGACTCCGCCTCCTCCTCCGAATCGGGACGCATGCGACGACGTTGCTCTATCAAGGATTTCCGGGTAACTGCGAGGGACGTAGACCGATGACCCAGGGGGAGCGAAGTTCCGTGCGCGACGACATTCTTCGAACGGATGGGCTCCGTACTGTGCTTCGAGGTGCTGGGATACGCGAGGGGGAGCTAGAACCTATGTTTTAGCCACATGCTAGACGGTACCTCCAGAGAGGTTATCCAACATCTTGGCCAACACAAGGTTCAAGCAGTGCTGGGGGAGGGAAGGGGTATCAAGACAATCAAGCCATTACGCCTTGGTTGCCGCCTGGGAAGGGGAAGTCAGTGGGCTGGAGTATGTATATAAGGTGGGGATGTCGATTTCACTAGAGAGGAGCGGGGCGGAGGTAGGGGTTGTAGCCGAGCGACGTACCGACTTGACGCTTGATCTGTTCACGTGCCCATCGAGCAGTGTCTCGGGTTCGACCGCTGAAGTCTTGGTTTGCGCGTGTCTCCCTCGCCATTGCGGTGAGGAACTCGTGACGGAAGTACTCCCGGAAGTCACCAGCTGGGAACGCATCCGCGAGGTCACTAAATGATGTTAGTGAGATATGTTGAAAGAGGGACACCTGTACATACCCGATAACACCACACGAAGATCGGAGGAGAGCCTCAGTGCGGTTGCTGTCTGCTTGGATAGTGCGGAGGAGGTCGAAGATGGAGTCAAGGTATGGGACGATGAGTTGAGCTGGAACTGTTAGTGTGTGATCAACGTCTTGGATTACAAAACTTACTCTTGTTGCTGCTCTTCATGGCAACGATGCAACCATCCCATGCATCCATAATACCCTCACGGAGGGAGGTGATGTAGTCGATCATCTCGTAGTTGCCCTCGGTGGTCAATGTGACTTGTCCAGCTTGTTGCAGCACTTGAGCAACAACAGTCAGGTAAGTCTCGAACGCGCCGTGGATGGCATGTGCGATGTCACCGAAGCATTGCAGGATAGCTGGCTTGAGCTGGTTGCCAAGTTGAGGGCTGCGCAGGTTGTGAAGAAGAGAGTTCATGAACGCATCGCAGAATGGCTGGACGTTCTCGCCCAGAGACCGGGTGATGTCAGAAACCAGACCAATGGCCATGGAGCAGAGCGCGGGCTCTTCCTGGTTGTTAAGAGCATTGTACAGGAATGGCGAGAATGCCTCCATGTACTTCTGGAAGTCCTCCTCGAGAGCCGTCGCGATCGAACCAATGGCGGCAAAGACAGTGTCTGGAACACTGGACTTGGGAGGCAGGGATGAAAGCAGACTCAGCAGCGCCTGCATGATGCGGTCGGCCTGGGGCCTGATGTCGCTCTCCATGCGCTGGATGATGGCCATGATGACACTGGCCAAGCTAGTCTGCATCTCTTCGAGAGTCAGCTTGTCCTCAACGTTGACAACCTGCGATTGAAGTGCCATGGACTTCTCGAGGCGCTCTAGGATGACGTTGGCGAGCTCGTTGACCAGAGGAACGCTGTCACCAGCGGCGTTGTTGACAAAGGAGTTGAGTACTTCGTATGCGGCTGTGCGGAGCGTGTTGTCGGCATCAGCGCGCTCGGTGACTTGCAAGAGGCTCTGCACGCTCTGGGCGAAGTGGGGCGACAATGGGTTGGTTGTGCAACCGGGCTCTCCCGCGAACCTGTCGGCCAAGTTCATCAGCGACCAACAGCACGATGCGGCCATCTTAGGGTTGCTGGCGAGACCGTTGAATAGAGCTCCGATCAGGGGAGGCAGGTGCTGCTGCGCGTCGAGTGCGCTGGGAACAGCCTCGCAGATGCGACCCAAGGCGTATGCGGCGGAGTCCTTGACGTGTATGTTTTGGTCATCCATCATTCCGATCAAAGTAGGCAGAGCTTGCTTGACAATGGGGTCTAGCACAGACTCCTCAGGACCCTCCATGATGGCACCAAAGGCGGAGACGGACGCATCACGGTAGTGCCAGTCTTCTGAGCGGATGTACTTCTCAATGAAAGCAAGAACAGGGGGCATAACGCCGCTACCGACACACTGTGCCCAGAGCTGCAGACATTGGTATGCTGCACGGGAAGTGTTGTACTCGTTATCGTCGGCATCCTCGTCTTGCTTGGCAAGAAGTTCAAGCAGTACTGGGACGACCTCTTGTGTGGCAACTCGGGCAAAGTTAAAGTATTCGCGGAGCTCGGTGGAGCCCTCGGCTTGAGCCTGGGAGTTGTCGTCCTCGATGGCGATTTCCTCCTCACAGACGGTGCACCAGAACTCGACAGCCAGCTTAGCAACATCTTCTTCCTCGCTCTTCATGCCTTGGATGGTAAGACCGAATAGCGCCTTCTCCATGTAGAAGCGCATCTTGTCGTAGTACAGACCCATGATGCGGTTGAGACATCCGTACGAGCCCTGCTGGATGCGGCTGTCGTCCGCTTGTGTGGCTTCGCAGATGACCTGCATGATGTAGTTGCGCTCGCCCTCATTGTCGAAGTTGGAGCGGACGAACTCGATCGAGTCGCTGAGCGCGTTGATGGCGGCTACACGGACGTCGTTGTTAGCCTCCTCCTTGCGGGCACCCTGGACGACAGCCGTCAGGATAGCGTTGGAGTGCTGTGCTAGCGCGTCCCTCAACTCTACGTCGTCTGTATCACACACGAAACCGATTGTGGTAAGCGAAGATTGCTTTTGGGCGTCGCTGCCCTGACCGACACTCTCGACGAGCGAGGTCATGAGCTCCGGCCATTGATTGCGGGGTATCTCGATAGCAGCCACGGAGGCGATGAACTGTGCGGCGGCGGAGCCTACGTTCTTGTTGGGTGTGGCCAGAGTCCGCAGGGCCATGTCCTTGACCTGCTGCTTGATCTGGGTGTCGAGGCTGAGCCATCGTTCTTGAACCTGACGTAACCGGGCATACTCGCGAGCGGTGAAGGCGTTCTTTAGGGCCAGGGCGGCGGCCTGTCGGATCTGGGGCGCGGCCTGTTCATTTGCGAGTTCGCCGCCGAGGACGGTGAGGTATTGAGGCTGAGGATAGACGTTAGTGGATATGTTCTGGCTATGTCTCGGGGGGCATGCAGCCTTCTGGCTGCGGGGAGACTTACAAAGTTGTTGTCGGCAGCCTGGATGAGCTGCTGCTCGGCGTTGTTACGGATGCTAGCGTCTGCAGGAGGGTCAGTCGAGCTTCTAGAAAAGTGCGGGTCTCAGCAAAGGCAGCATACCGGCGGAGTAGGTCCCCTCCAACACCTGGTTGATATCCATAACTGCTGAAGGGTGCTTCAAAGATTCAGGCGGGGTATCTGGCGGTGGGAAGAATTAAAGGGCCGCGGTGGCGGGAGAAGCAGAAGGTGGTGCGGCAGGAAGGCAGGTCGTGGTGAGGTTGCGGAGGGCGTCCGTCGTAGGGAGGGAATTTGAAGCGAAAGAAGGTCGAGCGTAGACAGGCCTAGTTCACGTGTTGTTTTCCTCCTAAAGGGTCTGCCCCACTAACAGTGCGGACTTTGGTGCAAGGAGACGGGCGTAAGGGCAGCCAGTCAAAGAGCAGCAAGCAACAGGCAAACACGGCGTTTGACAGTGAGACGGCGTCGTGAGGGCGAGGGTGAGGTGAGAAATTTATTCTTCCGCTGCTTCAGGCACCGTCGATGGGTTCGTTGGAGGAAGGAGCGGCGCCCGCCTGGCAACGGCGCATTGGCTCGCTTGCGCATCGTGCTTTCCCCCCCAGATTGAGCTCGCCCTCCCGCATGCAGCCCTGTGAGAGCCATGACACTGAACGAGGGTCCTACCGTCCTGCACAGACACTGCATAGAGTTATGACATCCAGCCTAGTCGTTGTGCACCTTGAGTTCTTCATACTGTTACATCGCGTCGCTGTGGTTCTGTCTGGAAGCCAAGCCAAGCGTCTACCTGCAGCCCGTCAATCACCTCGAGGCTATTGGACGATACACGCGCATCATGACGAATCGCATCGATGCAAAACTCTAGTACACGAACATCATCATCTTGGAAGTTCCCAGTCATCGAGGCAGCCTACATCATGTATGTCTTCAACGTAGTTGGTAGCGACGGCAGCCTACAGCTGAACCCACATCTGGACGCCTAGAGAGGGTTACTGGGAACGACTCTTTGCTTGGACATGGGCTCATGGACGAGCGTGCGCCAAAGTCAAGTGCTCACGTGTTAGGCTGTTCATCCTTCGAGGAGACAGAGTCGTTCTTACCAGTCCCATCTGGCGGAACCTCCTTGATGCTACTGAAAGAGGGTTTGACTGGGCTTGAAGCATGTCCCCTGACAAGTACCAACATGTACGAAAAGGCCTATTCTCTCTGAGATTCACCCTGTACCTACAATCTGCGAGCAAGACATACACGGCATCGCGGCTCACAATAATACAACGGAAGACACGATATATGCTATTTCATAGGAGGATCATCATAGTAGTCCTATATACAATGCATCTAACCCACCTCCTATGTCCCCAAAGAGCATCTATCATGCACCGCAGTCCCATCGATACAAAAGAATCTCTTCCTCGAGTAAAGTCCTCACATCCTCCCACTAGCCCTCGGATTCTCCGCTTCCTGCCTCCTCCAATCCCTCATCTCCTTCGTTCCCAGACTACCCAACCCACCTTCCCCCCTCCTCTCCCAACCCCCCAACCTAACAACCAAGCCCGTCGCATTATCCGCCCCCTCACTCCCCGTGCTCGTCTCCGTAGCAAAAGCCACAACATCCCTCGCCGCCTGTTCCGGCGTCTTGGCCTCTTTAACAATATCCACAATCTCCTGGTCACTCAAATGACCCGACACACCATCTGAACACAAGATGAGGAAGGAGTATTCCGCGGGCGACAGTTCTATACGCCGGATCTCGGGTTCTGCGCTTACGCCCACCCGTTTGTGTGCCATGTCGCCGAAAGAACGGGTGTTTGCGAGACCGGACATGCGTTCTTCGCCGAAGGAGTCTGTGACGAAAGAGGCGGCGAAGCGGCGGAGGCGGGTTGCTTCTTCGGGGAGGGAGGGGTGGTGGTTCGATGTTAGGGGTACGGCGAGCCCGGTTGCGGTGTTGCAGAGAAGTATCCTAGTATCGCCGACATGAGCGGTTATGAGGGAGGATGGCGAGGATGGGTGCCAGAAGGGTGAGGGCGTGGGTGTCGAGATGAGGGCTACGCTGCATGTGCTGCCGCCTTTGAAGCGGTTTGTGCCACCGATATTTGTGCTGGTTTGGCGGGAGGGCTGCCCGAGGATGTCGTCGTCGTTTAGAGCCTTGTCTGCGCGGACGGGGTCTTCTTCTTTCTTGCCGACTTGGGCGGCGACGAAGTCGTAGTCGGCTTTTAGGAAGGCGTATTCGAGGACAGTCTCAATTCCGATGCCTTCTTTGACGTCTTCGGGTATTGTTGGATTGCTGGTGTGGCGCTTCTCAATGACTTCTTTCTCGGCTGGATGGCCGCGTCCGCCCGCGAACATGGAGAAGTACTCGGGCTTGAAGCGTCTGAAGTATCCGCCTACGAGCTCCTTCCATTGCTTGACCAGCTGCTGCTCGAGCTCTTCAGCTTTCCGTACACTGTCTGATTGTCGCACTGGGGCAACGCCCTCAATTGGGCCGTCCATGGATTTGGAGCCGGCAGTTGGCAGCTGGTCTTTGCTTCCAGGCTGTGGCGGCTTCATAGCTGTTGTGCCAGGTGGCGTATGCGTTTCTATAGCATTCAGGCTCTCCTTGTCCCTCTGCCTTCGGTCGCCAGAAGAAGCCTCGCCCTTGGCCTTTGGGTTGCCAGACTGGGTCTCGGTTCGTTCCCGTGCGAGGCTGCTCGTGAGCTCAAACTGCTTGGTCGCCTTCTCCAGGTATTCGTGCAGCTGCTCCCTCAGGAAGCCAGAGCACTCAGCGCCGCCATGGCCATCGAAGACGCCAAAGTAGAAGACCTGTGGATCTCCACTCGCGCCTACGTCTGGTGTGACCTCGGTGTCCGCGCTCTGTCCCTTTCTGCTCAGAGAGATGGGGCACCGCCGTGCGAAAGCGGGGAGGTCAATGGTGCCCGCCTGGAACGCATCTTCGTTGTATGGCCGCGACCCCCGCGACAAGGAGACGCCGAAATGGTGTTTTGCGCTCTTCAATGGTATGCGGACGACGGTCATCTCGCGCGACGTGCCCACGACGGCAGCCGGCGACCGCCCCGACTTGTCCGCATTGTATGGCGTGCTCTTGTCGCGCGGCAGCTTGTGGTGCAGCGCAGGCTGGGTGACTCGCGAGTCAGGATGCAGCGACGTCGAGGGTATGTGGGTTATGAAGTATTCGTGGAAGCAGCGTCGCTGGCGGGGGTGGTGATAGGTCGGGGGCAGCCTGGGGGCGCGGGCGCAGAGGCAGGCAACGCGGTGTCCTATGGTGCCTCTTTGGGCGTGGAGGTTCGGTTTCCACATGTCGTCTCTTGCTGCGAAGGACGCATGGCGCGGTTAGGTGGGTAGTTATGTCATGGTTGGTGACCTTGGGATAACCAATTCCAAGCTCCAAACTCGCCATGTTCCGCTGTTCCTGGGGCCGCACTCCCGCCTTTGCCTTTTTCGGCACGTCATCCGTTAGCCCTACTCCACCACTCCATCAGCGCGCCGAGGTAGTGATGAGCGCCGCGACATTCATCAATAGTCGAGAGGCCTTTGTTGAGCCATACGCCCTTGTCTGGTCAGCTGACAAGAGATCGATTGTAGGTTGGGATACCACATTGAATCGACGATAGTCCAAGACGACAACACATCTGGGGCCGAGGAGGTAGGCTGGTCTTAATCATAAAGTAATAATTTGAATTACTGACAGCACATTGAGTCCTCCTGGGTCTTCTGTGAAACTTTTGATATCTTGTATACGCATAATCGCAGTTCAATGCATTATATCATATTATCGTGCCTCGTTGGAGGTGCACCTGGGGCTGGGCTCATCCTCCCCTTCACTACAATCATCCTTTGCACATCCGCCGTGGCAACAATCGTCGGGCTCCATGGATCTAGATCCTCGCTGACTCTGTACACGCTGTACTTCTTGTTGTTCTTCATCTCCTGCGCAACCATATCTTGGCTCCTCAACGCAATAGAGTCGTCGGGCTGTAGAGACCCTTTGCGTGAGTTGGAGTAAGAAGACGCCTTTGACCGAACATCCGAAGCGATTTTGCGGAAGAGCGGGCGAAGGATGGCGATTGAGGCTGCGATTATGCCTGTGCCCGGCTCGGCGGTCGCCCATATTGTTGCTTTGACGGCGTCGACTAGATAGTTGTTAGTACATGCTCGAATGATGACATGCAGATGAAGGAAGACTCACTGTGTAAACCTGGTCCATTGTAGCCCAGTCCCTTCAGGTAGACCATCCTGAGGATCGAGCTCACGCTGCCCACTGCACCCAACGCCATAACCATGCTAACGCTGATCTTACTCCTTCTATCGAGGTCACTATCCAGTAGGACGGATATCGGTACCAATACGAACGTCCAATCAGCGATCACGTTGATTATGCCGTAGAGATACCCGGAGGTGAGAACAAGAACAGATGGCAAGCAGTTGGGCGATGACGGTGATCGCAGGTTATCTGCGAGGCGTGTTGGGTCGCCGCAATGGAAAATGATGATCAGGACGTAGTAGAGGCCGTATGTTGCGCTGATGACGAGAACGACGTGGAATAGATGCCTTTGCCATCTCTTTGTAAGGACCCTTAGGAAGAAGAGACCTAGCGAGACTTTGAGGAAGCTCGTCGTTAGGACGTAAAAGACTTCGGAAAGTTGAATAAACTGCAATCTAATTAGCACTGAGAGGGATGTGAAGTTTGGAGGCATACTCACAATTAAGGTTACGTGGATGTCCTCTTCGCCGAAGAGTTTTCGGTCCATGCTCCGAAAGGTGATGGCCATTACGAAAGCGCAATAGCAAGTAAACAGTAAAAGTGAGGCCACCATAGCAGCGTCGTCCCAACCTGGAGATCTCGTGATGCGATACCGCACCCATAACCGCAAACCGACTGTAACATAGCTCAAGATGATAAGTGTTATTATACCATAGAAGGTGATTCGACCCAGGAGCACCAGCTCCATAAGCTTTTCGCTTGCCATAGTTTAGAAGGAAATTAACATTGATGTAAAGATATAAGGTCCGAAATCGGAAAAGGACCAACCACGCACTGGCGGAAGATTAGCAGTCGAGAAGTAGCACGACGGTAAAGGATCCGAGCTGCAGGTAGAGGTAGCCGGGCATTAAGAACGCATGGCCTTGACCACGATGACCGCGGTAGGAAACATCCCGGTAGTACGCGTTGCATGCATGGTGAGGGATCGGGTGTGTGGTATGGGTCATGAACTTTGTTATTCTGCAAGCCTTCACCGATTGGTTACTGACGTAGGTGGTAACCCGAACGGTTTGTGAATGACCTGGATGTCGCAGCTCAAGCATTCCAGATGTTTGGTGTTTAGTAATGTAACCCATGCGGATCAGATCCCGCCACAGTGTTCTCGGCAGTCCGAAGAATGTTTGATGCGTGGGAGCCCCTGTTGTCATGGTCAGGGTGTCTCGAGAGGCTCGTCGATCTTGAAACACTGCTTCCACATCCAGCGGGTGAGCATGAGCACCGAGGTCATGTACGCTGGGGAAGCTGGCCTCATCGATGACGCTATGAAAGAAAGCCTCGTCGAGCTGCGAAGTCGTACGATGTTAAAGTCTGGATATGCCTGTGAGAAGTCGGTCTCCCCGATGAATGAGCTGCATTTCCGAACACCCCAGGAGGTAGTGCCACCCGCAAAGGTCTGGAGTCGACCCATCAGAAACACAAGTTTCGATACAAAGAGCCTCGACGACTCGTTCTCCGCGTGACAATAAGGAAACGCGCTCGATGTTATACAAATCTGGAATTATGGTATGATTGACAGCGGAGTGTAGTTTTGACCGTATATCAATCTGCTCTCCCAGATGCGATAGGTTCGTGTTCTCGAAAGCTCTCATGTTTGACTAAACAGTCCGTGTTTGACGAGGGCGCGTGAGGCGTGTTTCGCGTGGGCCTGGTGCAGAAGGGAACATCCCCAAACGACTCACGTGCAGATGCGGCACGCATGTTTGATCGTCCCAACATTAGGAGAGAACCGAACCCGTGGATACCTGAGGCGAACGTCACTCGGTGTTCGTAAGGCCCAGGGTTGTGGCCACAGGTGTCAAGGCGGGAAGGCCCGTGTGGTTGAAGATGGTCCGGGATCTCGGCAACATAGATGCTCCGATCCTAGCGCCTCGGCGAAAGTTTTCTTCTTTGTCTTCGAGCTGCAGCGCCTCAACTTTTACTTCACATGCGCGGCCAGCATCAGGGGACAACTTTGAACACTATGATCTTGGATTTCCATGGTTATAATGTGCAAAGTTGTCAAAGGGTGTTCAACACGCATGTGCCTTCAATCTAGGCTCTCAGCGCGTCGCAGAGCGCGACATGGCTCTACAGGCATTACTTCGCACATGCTCACTTCTAGTGCAGCGCGAGACTAACCCAGCAATTGGTAAGTTCCATCATTCCTACACCCTCCCCTTTCATGATGAAAAAAAGACAAAATTCACAGACCTGTTCGTAAAAATTGTGTCGAAAACTTTGCTTTATATAATCTGATCACCTTCTTTGGCTACCTGCTTCTCTACGTCCAGATCAGAGAGCTCATTGGCTAACAAAGAGCAGTTACCGGTTAATGCAATCCACTTGTCCACATTACCAGGCGGTCCGAAGTCTTGTTCAACACCACATCTGCTTGAAGTACGCCATCGCCACGACGATGAGTGGGGTTGTTTCTTCAATTGATAGAGCGACTCGAACAATGCTGGTAATTCACCGCCTGGCCGCCCTTTCAAGACCGCTTTGTAGCTCAGCACAATGATGCACACCATAGTATACT
Organism: Alternaria ethzedia; assembly: GCF_023757985.1. Taxonomy (NCBI): domain Eukaryota; kingdom Fungi; phylum Ascomycota; class Dothideomycetes; order Pleosporales; family Pleosporaceae; genus Alternaria; species Alternaria ethzedia. Next base: position 120,033 of record NW_026056215.1, on the reverse strand, counting down.
TACACTCGACATTCCTTTGTCCAATTCAAATCTGTAACCTCACAAGACTCGATGAAAGAATCTCGTGAGCTCTCATATATATACGATGTGAGCCGTGTTATCTGTGCGTCCCGTACGCCGTGAACCTATCAGATCGCTCAAGCTATGTATCCATCTTCTGTCTCACGCATCTCGCCAATCTCTCCGAGGTCACACAAGGATCAACCCACGAACGCATTCACCCAATACGACTTACAGTCAGGACTTCCAACGCTTCACGCTCGTCAGCCCGATTCGATAACAGATACTCATCTACGAACAGGTCATGCTCATACTATATCAGGAACCGGCTCCGGCGCTGTGCTTGGTCTACCCAGTACAATCGATCCTTGCCTTCTCGGCGAGTTTGACTTAACGCAATTTAATCTCAACGAAGATTGCAACGATGATATATTTGGTCTAGACGCGCTCGACTGGATACCTAATAATGGCCTCGATGTGCCCATGGATGAGGAGCCTTTGAACGGGGTCAACGCAGGCGCATTCCAACTCAGTGACCCCTCTCAAGAAAACCACACTGGTCAAGGATTTGTATCTGCGCCTGTGCAAGATAAGACCAATGATCAGTTACACCAGTTGGTCAACCAGAATGAGGTTGGACAAGTGTCGACTGACTTGGTTCCCGTAGAGCCGCATGGCTACCAGCCTACTGACCCTAGCTATGACTTCTCGCAGGATCTTGGTCTTTGGGATACTAACTTCCAGATGCCATCTCAGTTTTTAGACACCACTCCCGGCTTCTCAGCATTTCCAGGTGGTAACGCGTTCATGCCGGACATGTCGCAGTACCCTGTTGCTGCTCAGCCTTCACAGGCATATCCTGACCCATTCACTTCGATTTACCCAGTGCAGCCGTACTACCAGCCAACACAGCAACCGTATCCGCAGCAGCACACTGGATACGTGGCGATGCCTACCGAACAGTATACTGCATCACACCAATTCAACCAAACCTTTCCTCCAAGCTCTCGCCAATCCAGTCGCCCTGCACCGCAATTACCCAAACGTAAACGTACTCAATCTGGCTTCGGATCTGACGACGACGCTTATGTCGCCAAGCAACCTCCCAGGCAGCTTACACATCGAACCCGATCATCAGTAGATACCCGTCACGATTCTAACGTTTCATGCGCGAGCTCGGTTAGCAAACCGGTCAAAGTAGCTGTCGTGCGAGCTGGAGAAAAGCCAAAGAAATGCGACGACAAGCCCTGGGTCCGCGTTAACAACACGACTAGGGGCGAAACCACACGCACCGCTCGCATCAACCAACACGCAGAAGAAGGTCGCAAATACAAGACCAAGCCTCTTCCTCACGGCAACTGGTCATCATCATCAGGTTTCAAGTTCGAGTACAGCCAAAACAACGGCATGCACGAGTTCAAGAAGCGTACCATGACTGCCCGCGAGATTCATGAGTATATCACGCAGTATCCCGGCGAAAATCTGCGCATCTGGATCCAGCCCGTAGCCTCAGACTCTGCCCGTCGTTATGCTTCTGCATCTCACAGCCACTGTCGCTTCGACGCATGCCCAATGCGTGTGTACACCGGCAAAGGCACAGCGGAAGTCGGTAACTACCGCGTCGCATTCGACGAAAAGCACCGAGCCTACGGCACTGGTGTGGTTGATCCGTACGACTGTGTGGGCTTCGCTCATCTATACTGTATGGAGCGCTTCCTAGACTTTGCCTACATCTGCCAGGTAGCTAACGTCAAGGTTGATCAGCGAGTAGGCATGGAGAAAGAGCCAAAAGGCCACTTCGCATCCGCGTTCGGCTCGAAACATCATTACGAAGCGGCGTTGGCTAGCAAGTTCATTGAAGCTGCTAGCAAAGGCCGATTAGGTGATACCCACGAGTTCTCTGACTACCCTGTCCATGAACACTACAAGGGCGGTCATCCTAAGCCTCACGAACGTACGCTCATCTACGCACTCTACGGCATGAACATGAAGCACCGCGCGAAATCACAAATGAAGCAGTTCATTCTCCAGCGCAAGATCCGCCCCGGTTCTTTCCCCGTTCACCGCGGTGACATGGAGGTTAAGCTTGTTGACAAGAAGATCGAGAAAATGGATGTATACATTGACTACAAACGAGAAGGATCGAAGAAGGAGTTCGACTACTCAGCCTACTACGATATCCTCCACCCGGAGATCAACCAGCGCATCGCGGAAATGGAAAAGAAGCGCGACGAATTCATCAAAGAAGACGAAGCGGGTATTGGTGGCAAGCGCAAAACACCGCGTCGGACTATTACTTTTGCGGACTCGGATGATGAACGACAGACTCCTTCGCGGAAGCGATCGCGGTCCAAGAAACGTCAGGGTAACGATAGCGACTCTTCTGATGACGAGCGTCCGGCACTCAAACGCACGTCTACGGCCCGGTCTACAGGACGCATAACCGCTCTCTCCGACTCCGAAGACTCAGACTCCTTCGAGAAAATCATAGCCGGCACAAAACCCCGTCAAGGTTCCCGCGCGGGTCTCCGCAAGAAACAGCGCATCAACTACTCCGAGCCCGCCGAACTCCCTGTGCAATCCGCCGCGCCTCCTCCGTCCAGCGATTTCATGGCCAACTACGCGCCCGCAATCCCCTTCGACGACCGCAAACAGAGCCTCAGCGCCTTCTTCCCCGCTAACAACGATCCTTCTTGGTCTAATATCGATCTCGATGAATTTTCTATTGAGGGCATGGATGATGTGTGTATGGATGAGGAGGCTGTTGATGCGCTTATTGGTAATAACGCGAAGTATCGGCGCCAATCTTCTACGTTTGACAGCGGGCCGTGGGCGGCTGGGAGGACTGCGAGTTTTAATGCACAGCCTGTGTCTGGGAGTAGGGAGTTCAGGAGGGAGGATCCGCCGAGTTGTGTTGCGGAGAGGGAAGTTGTGGAGGACGGTGGAGATGGATCAGTGGGAGTGATGAGGAGGAGTAAGAGGTTGGCTGGTAAGGGTACGCCCGCTTCCTCTGTGACCGGTTAGTTTAGGTAGTCAACATGCTCCGGTCAAAACAAGATGGAGATATCTGTAATCCGAGCTGGAGTTGGTACAAGCTACCAAGATAGCACCTCGTTTATAAGAACCGTATACAGATTATACATATAGTACGTGAAGGTTGGTGTACACGCTACTACAATCCTAACGCCTTCAACAAAGCAAGGTACTCTGCATCCTTCACGGCTCGGTAAAGCTTAGCATACTGCCATTTGGGCGAAATCCAAAAGAAAAAGCACAGTACCCATGCATATCCTGCCAGTCTCGCCACAACGGCAGAGCGGAACATGCGGCCATAGCTGCCATGGATCGACAACAGCCCTTTAGATAGCTTCGTGACTTTTAGCTCCACCATGACAAAGAAGAAGCTTGTCAGAAAGAACTTGATGTCCCTCAAAGGATCAACAGTATCTCCGGCTTGCCAGTCTGAAATCGCATGGAATAGTCCGGACACTAGAAAAGTCCAGAAAGCGACTAGAATCTTTTCGCTCCGCGAGCCGGCTCTCATGCCTAACAAATTTCTGGTAATTCGATGTCCAGAGGCGATGCACGCGGGCGTGGTGAGTCTGTGCCAGAACCGTGACCAAAACCGCCCAATACTGTAGGCTTCTAACGGAGAGCCAAACAGCGGTCGCCACTCTTGTGGCCCATCGATGCGCAGGACTGCAACAAAGAAGATGGAAAGGACGACATGGCACGTATCTAGCATGAGATACGATATCCAGATCCAATAGTACGACACGAAGATACGGATCTCGGTCTCTCTGGCCGTGATGGGCGGCCTTGAATCTTGACATAGGATTCTTTTGATGTAGCCTTCTCGCTCAGGTGCAAAGTCTTTAGAGTTCAATCGAAAATGGCCCGGTATCGCTGCGACGGCATACCAATGTAAGATCCAGCAGAACATCGACTTGGCCAGCCGATTACACGCGAACCTTACTCGCTGTGAAGGTAGTACGTTCTTATCTTTCATGCTTTGCGGCAGTGTGACCCAGTCCACACGCCGCTGAGGATCACACCAGCTCTTATAAGCGTAGATCCAGCGCTCTTTCGTTGTGCCTGGAGGCAGCTCAAAATCCTCGAAGAATAACAACGACATAGCATCGTGCATCCAGATGCATTGGAACAGGCCCCATAGTGCTGGAATTCCTTGATACTCTGGTAGGTTTGAGCATGTGCAAAGAGAGATGATTGCACTTCCCATTAACAGAGGCGATAGGTAGACGCGCATCTTCCTGGGTGATTGAATAGCGAATAGGAATGTTGCTGTTGAGACACAGAAAGTTAAGATCGGGATAGAGGCCGCCAGTGGTAACATTTTCGTGATGAGGAGAGTTTGAGAGTGAGCGGTCGACGTACAGATGAGAACCAAGATATGTTGGGCAGGCTACGCCAATTATATATCCTACGCCGAGCACGGCCTCCAGCGTGCATGGCATTCAAAGCCAATTAAGGAAGTTCGGCTACCAAGTCTTCCGTTGAGATTAGCGCGTCTTTGCGCACGCGTCCTTTTGTTCTATATATCCGCTCCAATACATATGTAAGCCTTGTATGCTTGGTCGCCCCGAAGCCTGTGGCTCTCATGATCACTTTAATCCGGAACTTCCGGGATAATTCAGAACGCATGTTTCTATTTGCTTATAAAGAGATATGTACTATCCCAGACGAATGTGCATACAAACATCGACCAGCTGGGCACCATGCAGTGCTATCACACTTCAATCGAAAATATATGAAAGACTGACTGTTGACGCGAAATGCTAGCGAACGTGACATTCTCGTGCTTTTGAATAGACCCATTAAAGTACATCTCCAGTACTTTGCCAATCTTCCGTGACGGTAGTTTGCAGCTCGGACACCAAGAGCGGGGAGCCTTCCAATGACATATCTTCAGAGAAGACCATTTGCAAGATTGACCAAGTTGACCATTTGGTCCTGAGGCAAGTCCACGTAGTCCAGGCAAGACGTTCCGCAAGGGATAGGGCTTCCTTCATCAGTGAACAATGCCGCAAAATTCATGCACTCTGGCGCTAGCCCTTCAATGCGCATAGCTACAAGTCACGATCGTTAGCACCAAACATTCTGAATTAATTTGAGAGCAACATACAGTACTCGCCCGTCCTTGTGAGCGTGACTTGTCGGCCCTCATTAGTAACCCTGCACTGCTCGATAGATTCTTCAGAGACACCTGGAGGCCAGTCTTCAGACTGACGAGTAGCTATCTCGATGGGCTCGGTTCGTTTGCTAGATCGTGCGAATTTGCGGGCGCAGCACTGAGGCACATCGAAAACGCCCCCGGCACCGAGACCCACAGCAACGATACCGCCAGCAAGCGGAGCGGCGACGGCACCAATAACGCCGGATACGATTGCACCGGCCATTGGTGCTGGGCAAGAAGGGATCGTGGACAGCGCTGCTAGAGCGGTGCCCGTGAGAAGTAGTTTGGTATGCATTATGCTGGAGGGATTGAATTGTCTGGTTGAAAGAGTGGGAGTGGGGATGTAGAGCAACAGTATGATGCCGATGATCATTCTTATAGCAAGAAATGGGGGGCCTTTCTTTCGATCCCAAGTAAGCCAAGATGGATTGTTTTCAATGTCTCTCGTAACTTCACACCAACATGATCCTTCCTATCCGGCATCTTCAATTTTGCCTGAACATAGGCTCGGCAAGGCGTTTCGACTCCAAGCCGTACACAAATTTAACCCATCTAATCACAAGCAGGATACACGGGCCCTGCACCTATACATCTTATCCATACGTAATGTTGCATGCAACAACAACTCGATATATACAGGGCAACAATCCTTCTGACATACGCCCCGTCTCAAGAAGGTGGTCGCTACGGTCCGATCCCAACATCCTTCTCATCCTTCCAATTCTTCTCACACACCTCAAGCTTCTTATCCTTCTCGTCCTTCCTATTCTATCCATTCTTCTCACGGAAACACGGCCTCAACAATTCTACGGCCAAGATACGACCTGCCTGTTTCGTGTGAGTAGCTCAAGGCAACCTTCCAAGTCTATGAGGTGGCCGAGGAATCCTTTTTCACCATGCTTTCGCCTTCCTCGTCATTGTATCCGTGATGACTGGAAGCTTTCCCAGCTTGCCAAGATACGTTGAATCGCGAACAAGGGGATGCCAGTGTCCTTCGCTGACGATTATACTTGGTTACGTCGTTCAGTCGGCCAGCACTACTGTACTCTTCTTAAATACAATCGCTCGTTCATCCGCTCTCACAGCTGCTGCTATATACTACCTGGATTATTTCAACATGTATTCACCATGGCTTTCGCTCTCTCGAATCACCAGCATTGCTCCCATCGTGTGGATGGTGGGAATAATCATCACATCATATTTCAGTCTCTGCATCGTCACGAACTCCACGCACCCAATCCTCGTGGTATCCTCACAATCAATGGAGCCGACTTTCTATCGAGGCGATATCATCTTCCTATGGAATAGACAGGAGACGATCCAGGTTGGTGATATACCTGTGGTGTGGTTCAGCGGGAGAAAAGAGCCAATGGTGCATCGTGCAATCAAGATCGAGTACCATCAGAGCGTTCATTTTGATGAGAGTGGCAATGAAATGACCATACAAACAAGGCACGTTTGCGAATCAAAGTTGAATAAATCTCTTTCATCTAGAAAAGGCTGACGTAAAAGTGCGTAGGCAACTCGTGCTGACGAAAGGTGACAACAATGCCGTTGACGACGTTGGCATGTATCCCGATGGGCGCGAATGGGTTCATCGCGAGGAAGTGGTGGGTCTAGTGAAGTGTTCTATCCCGATGATTGGTGGGATCAATCTGTTTATGAAGGATCATTTGGAGGCCTCGTATGTAGTGCTGACGGCTGCCTTGGTTATAGGAATCCTACTATAACGACTGGTTGTAGAAGCAACGCTGTAGCCAGTAGCATTTGTAGAAACAAAATAGTAGTATTGCTACTAAACCGATAAGTCGAGTAAATCGCTTAGATTATCTAAGCGCCACGTCGGAGTTACGGCACATTATGTCTCTTATTTTGGAAGTTTTGACCATGCTGTGCCACCCGGGCGTAAAGTACGGAGGAGCTCGTACCAAATTGGTCACCCCACCCTACGTCAACCAAGCATTGGCGATGTTGGTCCCACTGGTTTGACCATTGTTATGCACAAAGCTACTGCCATTATATCCACAACGCTGCGAACTTATCAGCCACTTGCGACACTCTCGCCAGGCACAACATGGGCGCGAAATCGGATTACACCCAGGGCATCGAAAAGTCGGATTCGACTGATGCCAAATCCAACGCCAACGTCAACAGAAACAACGTCGATTCAGACGAGACACCACCAATCTACTACGACGCCGAGCCATCAGCCCAGCCCCCAAAATACCCTACCAACCCCTCCACGTCTTCTCCAGACCCGCAAAAGCAGCCTACATCACGCCCCGCACCCACAAATCAACGACACAGCAGCGGCGCACCCGCGAGTACCATCGCAGCAGTCCTCGGTTCTGAATACACCGATCTAGATGCTCAGCGACGAGCCGACCGCAAGAAGAAAACGCTCCGCGAGCGCTGGAATGATTTTAAAGAAAGAAACTTTGGCGACTATGATCTTTCTGAGGATAGGGCTGGAGCGGGGAGTGCGGCGGAGTGGAATGTGCAGGGTGGGAGGGTAGGTGGTGGGGGGATGGCGACGCCGTATCGGAGGAAGGGGAAGTGAAATGGTGGATTAGAGAGCGCTTTTCAGTGCTAGCGAAGATATGCCGGACAGATGTATTTTCTTTTCGTAAAAGGTTGTAGCGTGCTATTGTTGGTCATTATCTCTGCAGGAGATCCAGTGCCCTAACAGACGGAGACTTCTATATGACTTCAGATTGTCGAAGCAAGGCTTTCGAACGAGGCCGTGCCCTCTTTCCCTCTGAGCCTCTCTGCTACTACAACTCTTTCTTCAAGAAGTGCTCAGGTCGGTGATCTGTCTCGTAATCCACATGCACATATGCCCTCTCCACATCGGGCAGACTCTCCAGCTTGATCTGAAGTTCCTCGGCTACATCATGTGTAGCACGTAGCGTAGCTTCGGGGTCCATGACAATGTCGACTTCGACGATGAGACGCGGGCCGCTGTGGTAGGCGCGTACGGTATCGATTTGGAGTATGGTGGGGGAGTGTGTCATCGCTGGGTATATGTTAGTAATTGAATCTGAGGGCGAATTTGGAAGGACCGTGTAGCGGTAGGTGGGGTAAAAGATGGAGGAGACCTCCGCTCACTGCCCGCACTAGAAGACTTACAGATATACGTGATATGCTGCAGCATAGCAGTATCAGCCGTAACACCAATGAGGAGCTGAAACTCCGAGTACGCCGTCCTCGACCAAAGGAAGATGATGAGAACAGAAAGTATCATCGCGCCCATGGGATCCAACCACCACTTCAACTTCGATCCACCGACACTAGTCAGGACACCGAATCCGTTGATGAAGAGATCGTTCCTGTGGTCCTCCCACAGAATCCGGACTTGACTGTACTTATTCCTCAACGCCCAACAGTACAGGAACAAACTGAACTTTGTCGCGAATGCTATGCTGACTGCGATGACAGACGGGAGAAAGAAGTCGTTCGTCTCAGGACCGTTGTGTTCGGCGACTGTGCGGATAGATTCCACGATGATAACCACCGAAACGGTAATCATAAGCGCGCAGAACGACAGGTTTCCCGCTGTTTCAATTCTCGCCTTCCCGGAGGGGAACTTCCTCGCGTCCACCCTCGCAACAGCGCGATTACACATTATCAACGTGAGATTGGACAAGGGATCGAAGAGCGAATCCGCCATAGTCGTAAACAGCGACAGCGACCTCGAAGACACCGCCGCATAAAGCTGCAAAACAGCCAGAATAATATTCGCCGCAAAACTCCCAATAACAGCAATCTTATACTTGAGATGATTCGCCGTATCCTCGTCCTTCGCCGCCGCCCTATGCTCCGCCACGGGCTTAAGCAACCTCTCTATATTCTCATTTTGGGCAGAGTAAAACTCCTCGAGCTTCTTCGCTGACGTCGCCTTCTTGTTGAGGGTGATGGGCCCGCAGCCATCGCGTTTGCGGCTCGTGTTGGCGCGGATGAGGGCGAGTTCGGATTCGGGTTTTATGGCGGAGGAGAGGGAGTAGGGGTCGTTGTCGGGGGTGTAGGAGGGGGGTGATTGCGATTCTAGGTCTGAGCCTTCGGGGTAGTGGCGGACGTGGCGGGCTATGGGGTCGTGGGACGGTGTTGGGGCGCTGGTTTCGATGGCGGTGCTGCTGGCGTCGTTCTTGCGCGGAGTTGAAGCGTCGGCATGGCTGTGGGTATGTTGCGCGCTGGGGCTGTTGTTGCTGCTGCTGGCGCTGAGGTGCGCGTGGTGGGGACTTGATGTGCGTTCTATGCGGTCCGGGTGCGTGTGGAACGGGTGCGGTTTCATAGATATGGCGCGGTGCAGATCGGGTTCTGACATTGTTGCGGTGGTTACTCGATTTCGCACACTGATGTGGGTGGATGCAGATGGATACTGAAGCAATTGCGCGCTCCCTTCACAGATGCCAGTGATGGCGGCGGTGAAATAGGTCCGGTGAAGCAAGCCAGCCAAGCGCCATAGTTGCGATCGACCGCTTGTGGCCAAGCTTCCAGCGTACACGTGGGGGAGATGCGCGGCGTGGTGATAGGTGAACTTTGTTTAATCGTCCCGACTCCTTTGTTTGCGAACTTGTCTTTCAAGGTATTGCGGTATCTAGACAGACCATCCCGAGATCCTTCTACAAACCCGACTTCCAGGGCCCGTCTATCATCTGTCAACATGCACCCGTACCACGGTACAAAGTACTACCGCCTACCAAGCATGCTCTCATACTCTAGCGCGCGGAGTCTATCGCGCCCAGCCCGCACGCGCAGCAGCGCTACAAGACAAGATCCTTAGGTGTCTTATCGATAAGAGACGCACCCATTCCGTCATCGGCGCCCCGCTCACCTCGGCTGGCCTGCCACGTTGAACAGAACCACGTGCGTCACGTTTCTCACTTGCACACTCAACATCTACGGATGGATCTTGAACCCTGCATATACCTCACCAGCTCACACAGCATATCACAACCACTTGCGCATACTCACCGATGAGCATACAGGTCGGTTAAGCAATTGGTGTCGCTGCCAAGATGGTCAGGAACTGTGACTGCTGTGGGCTTGATGGTGAGGTGAAGATTGTGGTGTGTTGCGGTTATGATAGACTTGGTGAGTCGCGTGATGGATATCATTGACATATCCTCATGTACAAATTCTCATCTCAATCGACCAGCCGTAGCATTGCAGTAGAAGTAGTTGTTCCAAGTGACCACTCCGACCATCACGCACCCTCTTAGCCTAAACACGCCCTCCCACCCCAAAAAGGTGGAGTAAGTCACCTCACCTCGTAACAGCCCCCTATATATCCTCTTTTAAGCCCATCACACGTCACCTCAACAACGGTCTCACGCACTCCCTCTCTACATTCGGCAAACAGCGATATACATGTTCAAGTCCATATCTAACTACATCCAACGTGCGTGCATGCATGCGTGCGATCAACTACGCATCTGCATCTCCACTAGCTATTTAGCCACCACCAGAATCCGGGGTATCATAATGCTCACCCCCCTGGTCTATAACAAAGTGTGAAAAGGAGCTCGGGAAGATGTCTAACCATGTATGCGGTACTTGGTGATTGAATGGCGAAGGGGTAAAGAGACGGGTAAGAGACGTGAGGGGAAGGAGGGATGTACGTGGAAAAAGGATAGAAAGATGTTGATGCGTGAAGATGTGAGAGGAAATGGACACATGCAGCGCTGCCCTCAACACTCTAGCCCAAAGATGGCAGCCAGCCTCACTTCCCTCCAACCCGGTCATATAAAGATCAACAAGATCGACAAACGCAAAGCCGCGGCTTCGGCATCGCAATTCCAGAAGCCCTTTCCCATACACCTACTGCCGATCTATTTCCAACCCGCGGCAATCATCCTGTAACCCGATTTCCCGAGACGCGCGCGGAAGCACGAATTTACCATGCAAATATACATGAGACGAAGTACAAGGGTGTCTCAGCATCCATGTCGCGTATACTCCGCGTCTACGGGTGCCGGTGCCGGCTGTTGTATATTGCTTGCTGCAGCTTGTACTACGGCTGTAGACAACGTGCAGTCTCCGTATGCCGGGAATCGAGGGGCATGGAGGGGAAATAGGAGGGTGGGTATGCGATTGACTGGGCCGCTCTCGGCCGGTGTCGGTGGATGGTGTCGTGTTTGGCATGCGCATGTCGGATCTGCGTTCCAGTGCTGCGTAGAGCCCCAACGATTGTGCGTGTAGTGTATTTGGCGCTGCGGGAGAGTCAAGTCAACGCTCTGAAGCGTTACCGTTAGTTCCCATGCATCCAACACGCGCCCTGCGCCCCAGAATCCTGCGCCGCACCCCCAAACTCATATTCGTTCCCCAGCCCAAACGGCGTCTCTAGCATATCCGGTAAGTTTGTATCCCACATCATGTCGTCCCAGAAGTTGTTCAGGATAGTGGGGTCGTTACTAGCGCTGGCCCAGGTGGGTGTTGCGGGGTTGTAGTGGTGGCCGAAGGAAGAGGGATGTTGTTGTTGGGGCTGTGGCATCGATGGGTGCTGTGGTGTGTAGGCGGCGGCGTGGGTGTTGAGCATGGGCGGTGCGGTCGAGGTACCGGGGATGGCGAAGTGGGTGTGTGTCTGGCTGTGGGGATGAGGTTGTTGTGGGTGGTATTGCTGGGGGTGCGGGATGTGTGGCATAGTTGGCTGGGTTTGGTGTGATAGTGTAGAGACGTTCGTTTTGTACGCTGCGTAGAGCCGAGTTACTGCATCTCCACTTCTTTTCGCTGCGATGCTCCAGTCTTTGACTGTCTCGAAGAATGTGAGTGCTGTTTCGATACTGGTCTTCCATTTTTCGACTTCTTCTGGTATGCTCGTGTCGCTGAAGAGGGAGACGAGTGGGACCATGCACGCTTGGAAGCAGAACCAAACTGCGTTCCAACCGGAGATGAGGTCGGGCATGCATTCCTGGCTGATTTCCTCGATGGTCTTGGAGGCAATGAGTCGACATTTGCCCACTGCGACCTTTTCGTCTGCGCTCAGGGCAACCCATGGGGAGCGTCGGAGTGCGGCAGTGAGCAAGATGGGGCGGTGGAGGATGATGCGGATGTTCTGAAACCTCCACTTCATGACCAAGCGCGTTCGTCGGAGAAACTCTGGACACGGCTCATCGGGGTTGGAAAGGATTGATGGTAGCTCTTCGTGCCACTTTACAACCTGCGCGTCGTAGCTGGCTGTCTCTGCAGAGGCAAGGAGTGGCGACTCGACAAGTCGGTCCTGTATCCTCGTAGCGATTTGACAGAATGCCGAGGCGTGGACTAGAGGCAGGATCTTGAGCTGCTCGATGTACTGAGGGCTATTGGGTGGTGGAATACACTGAGGCTGTCGTGACGTCAGTATTGCGCTTTGAAACATGCACCAGTAAGTCTTACAGCGTTTACAGCCGTACCCGGTCTCAAGACAGTGATTGACGGCCCCATTCTTCCCAGCGAAGGGCGTCCTGTCGTAGTCGAAGCCCACGAATCCAGACAGAACAGACTCCACCAGATGCGCCGGCGCATCTCAGGCGATATCGAGTCTTCCTCACCAGGCGCCATAAACTGTCTACTCGCGTCGCTACGCTCTGAGTACTCACGATGTAATCCAAGTGCAGTAGCCATGCGAAGCGTACCACCCATCAGCGAATGCGCTTCATTCGGGCGGTTGAGATAGTGCATGTAGTATCCGCTCATGATAGCCAGAGCCTGGAGGACTTCCAGATTGCCGCTTCCGAACGACTCCAGAGACAGGTGGCGCCGAGATCGATTGAAGTAGACATAGTGAGCTTCGTTGTCTGCAGCTAGAGAGGCAAGCGACCCCAGCGCGAAGACCATGTTGAGTAGTGCAAGCCATGCTGAGTCCTTGCGGTTACCGTACAAGAATGTAGACCAAAACTTGCGCTCATCGATCATAGGACAAAAAGGATGTACGCGGTCGAAGTAGCTCTCGAGCAGTTCCTGGCCATGCTGAGGAGGCGGTAGAGCATCAGGTCTGTTATCTGCTAGCTCTGGTGGCGGTGAGCCTGCACGGCTTGGTAGCGCAGTCTCCTGGCTGTTATGTGCGATTAGTGAACGTGCCTGAGGCGCGCATCGCACGATAACCTTTAGTGCGGCTGTGATTGACGAGATGCCAACGTAAGAAGACAGGCGGTCGACCGACATTGACAGCCCGTTAACATCGTCGGAGATGCCTTGGACACGGAGTTGGTGCTTCCGTGCCTCGTCCCAGTAAGGATCTTCAGGCGGCGCCTGCTCGAGCGCTTCCAAGCTCTCGGCTCCATCAGATCCAGCTTGGGCGTCGGATAAGGCTTGCGAATCGGCCGCCGATGGTGATGTCGTTGGGTGGTTCGCGGAGGATGACAGCGCCAGTTCTAGCAATTCTTCCCGCGGAAGATTAGCGAGCGATTCCAGGTTCTTGACTCCGTACAACTTTGTCAAGATGGTCTTGTACTGTTCGATGTTGTTGGAAAGCTTGTCGACTAGTCTACCAAACTGATTAGCGCCAAATTCGTCCTGGCAGTGTTCTAGAATGCTCACTTTCTGCTAGGCACAACTCGCTGTGCAGGCTTCGAATAGCCACATGCCTCAGGGTGCTGATACCATTGGCATTGTCCGCACGGTTGTGAACCGTCACACCGAATCTTGCGTCTCCTGCACTCGACACATGCGTTGCTGGTGGATATCCGTCGTGAGCCAGGTGGACGTGATGGTTTTCCCGCGCTGTCGCTGTCGATCCCGGGCGAGCGCATACCCACGGACGACTGGAAGGTATGGAACATGTTGCGATGACCTCGGTGGTACGTCGGCTGGCCACGCACTCGACAACCACGAGCTGAAAGAGAAAGAAGTTCAGGCCAGAGTTGTCAGACGACCCTGCAGGACGCTCGATGAAATATGTCGTGACAGGTCAGTCAGGAGGGAGGCGAAAAACCAAGACGATGGTCCAAAGTACCAGTGGTACGTCCCAGGACCAATATAACAAGACTCGGAACTAAAACGTCGACGAACCGGGATCTGATATATCAGAGACGCTCGGTAGTGCAGTTTGAGCTGAACGCATACCATCTGCAGCCTGAATAAAAAAACGAGAAAGTGCACAGAGGCAAAAACGTAAACGTAGGTGCGTCTGGCTTCCAGGCATGTGCCGTCATAATCCTGCAGAAAGCTTGTGTGTATGAAGTCGGCGCGCGGAAGCTAGTCGCAAGTCGCAGTAGCAGGGCCGGAGCGACAAAACAGCCTTCCAGAGTGGACTATTCAAGAGGGTATAATCCCCGCATTATAGCCCACAGCACCCTGGTGATGCATGCAGCAGGGCTGACTGGTGGAGTTTGGCAAGATGAGGAGAAAAAAAAATAAGTGCAGGCGACCGTTGAGACGGGCGGACGGGAAGGGATTGCGTCTTGCCTTGCTTCCAGGGCTTGCGAGGGGGAGGGGAGGGGGTGAGCCAAGCGAGATTGGTGTCGAGAGATGGGAGCGTGCCGCTGCCGACGGCTTCGAAATGCGTTCCAGAAGAGATCGCGCATGTCAGTTGCCTTTCTCGTCCGACGGGACATGAAGCAACCCTTTTTTCCCACCTGGCCGCCTGCGGCAGCACTACTGCACGTCGTTTCAGCGAGTGCGGATCCTTCCCGCCACGATCAAGCAGCGCGTACTCTCGATCGCATGTCCGCGGATGAGAAAGGATGGCGGGTCTACGTTAGAGAACGTGTACATGTGTGTGTGGGTCTCTGGGGAGCGCGTGTGGTGCGCTGCGAACCTAAATTCCAGACCCAAACGTCGAACACCATGTTTCGGGTACCACTCACCCGATCTATGAAGGCCGGTCATTACAGGCAAGCCGCGTTACAGGCGAGAGAACGAGGAGGGTCTGCGCGTATTCGCTACCACGGCCTTCTGCCGGCATATTCAGTATCCAAAATAAAAGTCCACATACCAGCGTCCGGGTCGCGATCCTTCCTGGGCCGAGAGCACAGCGTAGTTGCTGCGAACCGGCTTTGCGTGATGCATGCGGCTAGGATGCATACTGTCTGCACCCTCTACCCCATGCAGCAGTACTCTGACCAGTGCTAAGAGAGCGCTGAAGGAAAGCATCACCGGCTATTTGCAAGGCTTCGTAGGTACTGGGTATGTATGCTCTATCATTACCACAAATACAAACACACAGAAAGAGAGAGGGGTCGTCCACCACCTTCCCATCAACCCATCGCTCCTTCCCAAGCCTCTCGACCCGCAAACTGCACCACCATCGCTGCGAACTTTGGGAACCGGCTTTGCGTGACAGCATGCGGCTAGGTTGCATTTACCTGCACCCCTCTACCCCATGCATGCCGCGTTCAACCAATGCGACATCCCGCCAGCAACGCCATTTAATTTACCCTGGAAAGATAGACGCCTTTCATATCCAGGCCTTGGCAGGCCAACATGACGACGGGCCTATAGCAGCCTCACATATAGGCCGCCGGTTCAAACTCTATGTATGTACTCGACAATGCGTAGTATTACCGTTGAGTAATCCAGTAATTCGTAAATGTGTCGCTCCTTGCCTATAATGTCCGTATTCACAAAGTTTATGTTAGATCGTCCGAGATGACTGTTTACGCAGGGCCGGTGAATGTTGCAAGTAATGATGTGGTGATGAAGGACTTGGAGTGCTGGCGCGTCAGCATGCGCGAAGACATGTTCCTCTAACTACATGTATACTTTGCATTTCCACAAACTCCACAGCATTGTGATCCTGCATCCTTCCCACCTCATCAAGCAACCTCCACATTCCGAATCCACAGTTACGAGCTGATCGCTACTCTTTGCCCAAGTATGTCCACCTCAACGGTTCGTCCTGCTTACCCAGCCCCTTGACCTTAATGACTTGCTCATCGCCAGGAACAACATCTATAGCGCTGTCGTGAACAAGGACGCCTGAGCGCTCCTCAAAGACCAGACCCTTGGTCGGCTTCTGTGCCTTGACTGTGATAGTCTCGCCTTGGGGTACGACTTCCAGCCCGCGGTCCATGAAGTCCAGATACTTGAGCGGCTGCGGCCAATCGACGTCGCGCGACACGATTTCGCCATCGACCCATATGCGTACGGCTAGGACATGCGGCTCCTCGTTCCGGTTGTCGATCGTGCCTGCGAGAACGTCGGTCGTTCCGTTCGGTACGAGCCTGATATCCTTCTTGACGATCTTGTTCTTAATCTCCTTGCCGCTCTCAACGCTAATATACCGCAACTCAACAGTTGCGACCACTTCTTCTAGCCTCTGACTCGCGACCCAGACTTCGTAGTCGCTCGTTGGGGGCACTCTGGCATGCACGACGCTCCAATCAAAATGCGCCCGTTTGACGGCGACAGCAATCGGGGCAAGTACGCGGCGCATGGCGTAGTAAGCCGGTTTCTTGCGCTGGAAGTAATCGACGATGGACCACGAGGTAACTGGCCAGCAGTCGTTGAGCTGCCAGACGAGTGCACCACCACAATGCCTGTTTTGTCCCCACTGGCGCCTCCAGCCCCTGTAGCCGAACATTAGTGCTTCGGCTTGCGACAGCTGTGTAAGGTGGATGAACGACTATTCGCTGTCAGTACCCTATACCGGCTATATTGCGGCGCACTTGGTCTAGTTCCCGACCATGAACCGGGTAACCGTCGGGCGGCACATACCTCTAGGTCGGTCTTGGTCCGGAAGTTTTCCACCAGATACGTGGCTATTCGCCGCTCGTGGCCGTCGGCCTTGTTGTGGAAATCAAGCATGTGGCTTTGCGGGTAAAGCTGCGAGGGGTCGGTGCAGTAGTACTTGATCGTGTCGATGTGTGGAAAGGCTTCCATGCCGAATTCGCTGTTAAAGCGTCCCCCGAGCGTGTCGAATATTTGGTACTTCTCTTGTGTGCCGTGCCATACTGTATCCATCATTAGCATACTATATGTGAGGCAATGTGGAAATTGTTACCATTCCACTGATGCATGTCACCCACTGTGGGGTTTGACGTCTTAAGTCCGTCGCCCCATGGTGACCCTGGGTGATATGGCACATGTGGGCTTTCCGCCGCAACGACGTCGGGCAGCAGCTACCAACGTGTACTGTCAGCGTAATGGTATTTGCTAGTATACGATACGCACGTACCTTCTCGTATATGTACCTGGCCGGGAAATCGGTCTTGAGCCAGTTGTCCGGGTTCTTGTCCTCGTAATCGTAAGTCAAGCCATACGACTCCTGCACCTGGTAGTCCTCATTGTTCCCCGCATAGATGATGATGGATGGGTGATGTCGCAATCTGGTGACGTTGGCAGTGCACTCTTCCTTGATTGACTGCAAGATGTCCGGAAAGGCGGGATAGTTGCCGCACCCAAACATGAAATCTTGCCACACAAGGACACCGAGTTCGTCGCAGAGCTCGTAGAATATGTCTTCTTCCCAGATGCCGCCGCCCCAGATTCTGATCATTATTTGATAGCCATCAACCATCATCTCGAGCCATTTGCGGTACTTCTCCTCGGTTACGCGAGGAGTGAATGAATCCGCGGGAATCCAATCCGAACCGCCACAGAACACATCGACGCCATTGACGCGGAAGTAGAAGCTTTTGCCAATCGCATCCGGTTCCTGGATGAGCTCGCCCTTCCGAAATCCTGTTCGCCGTGATGTTTGATGGACGTCTGTTCCATTGGCAAGGACCGTTGCAGTGACAGTGTACAGCGGCTGCTCGCCATAACCGTGCGGGTACCACAACTTGGGACTGCTGACATGGAAATCCACTTTAGCAACGCCGTCGCTTATTTTCGCAGTCTCTCTGAAGACACGTTGGTCCCCATCGTATACATCAAAGCTGACGCTATCCGCCGAGTCGCCCTCAACAGTCGCAGAAATGGTTCCTTGGACGGATTTGAGGCTATCATCGAGCTTATAGTCGACTCTCAGGTCCTTAGATCTTGCTTGATAGGTCTCCAGTCGCACTTTGCGCCACGGACCGCAAGTGTTCAAGATCGGTCCCCAGTCCCAGCCCCAATGATACTGGGCCTTCCTAACGGCAAGCCTTGACATGTCGCCGTTGAATCCGATCCATCTGTGATCCGGATACTTCTCCTTGATCTTGATGGCTTCAAGACGTGCGGAGGCGAAGTCGATCTCCAAAGAGTTGACACCGTCGGAGCTGAGCTTCTTAGTCACATCAAGTCGATGCGGGACGAACATGTTGTCGCTCTTGAGGATAGTCTCTCCGTTTAGCTTGACAGTGGCGAAGGTATCGAGACCGTCAAATGCGAGTACATGTACGATGCCTTCCTTCGCCTCTGGTACTTTGGGCAGTTCGACTTTGTAGGTCCAAGTCTTGTCCGCTACCCATTCTGCTTCAAGTTCATTGAAGCCCAGGAACGGATCTGGAATTCTAGTCTTCGTGTCAGTTCTTCCAAGTTCATGTAGATTTTGGAATGTTGGACGTACTTTTCATTGTCCATCAGGTCCAGGTGAACATTCGTAGGGACCTTTTTGACTGGCATCCAAGCATCCTCAGCAGAGTCATCACCCTGCTTGAAAGTCCATCCTTCCGACAAGACGTGAACACTCAAAACCTGTGCTTTCGCCATGATGGTCGTCGTCCAAGATGGTGGTAGTCGATCAAACTCGTGACAGCAGGACGTGGCTGTCTGTGAACTACCAATTGGCGGGGTAGCTTCAAATGAGAGAAGAGTACCGTCCTCTTGAATGACGACTGGAGACCTCAGCCATACCACATCAGACGTTTCACCACTCCGGAGCAAGCAGTGCCGCGTTGAGCTCCCTCTCGCGCTTAACGTGGTCAAGAAAGGAAGACGGAGTACCTGCTCCGCGCCCAAAGCAGCTAGCGCGATACCATTTGTGGATCTGACGTCGGAAGATGCGGTCTTGAGCCGCAGTTCAGCCGTCCAGCGGCCACGAGATGCAGGTATAGACGGCGAGTTGCGAGATGGTAGCGGTCCTGGTCGCTCCGTGTCGAATGCAGAAGTTGGAAGTGTTGTGTAGGATGGGAGAGGCGCGACGGCAGCGTTCCGGGTGGTGCAGCCCCACGCGGTGTGGGATGGTGCCGGCGTCGTGCGACCTCAGGATTGCTTCTTTGACAACGGAGGGTGAATGGGCTGCCGGCTTTCCGAGGCGGCATATGTGAACATGCAGTAAGCCTTCGGTGGCCAGGTAGTTGATGTAATGAGGTGTTTAAAGAAGAATTCGTACAAACACGAAGGGTATAGAACTATCCGAGTATCAAACAACAGCAACCACCAGAGCTATCCAACCTTCAACTACCAGCAACAACGGAGCTTCCAGACCCCTTTTGACCATATGCAACCGCCTTGCTACCAAATATACGAAGCTGAAGCAGCAGCTACCACAGCGGAGACAAACGCGAGCAAGCTGCCGTCAGGTCGGGAGATTCCCGATGCAGCGCTTCTCCGGACCTCGTCACTCCTGGCTTCGCTCATCATCATCGTAGTCTGTCTCTCGACCCTCCCATTCTGCGCCAATGCCAGCATCTTATCTCGACTCGTCGCAAGGATGGTTGTGGAACGCGCACCAGGGCAAAAGACGACCTCGAAGCCGGCGCCAGAGGGGATGATGAAGGTAGAGAATTGGTCGTCGAATGCTGTTGCGGCTGTTAGTCATATTCATTCTAATTGTTCAGTGTGACTGAACGTACCATAGCTGTAAGCATCCGGACAGACGGCCTTGACGTTCTTGGAGTACTCGCTCGGTTCGCATTTGTTGGGTGAGTTGTATTCGCCTGTACAGCAGTCCTTGGGCTGGTTGTTCTTCGCGCATGCGGAGAAGCATGGGTTGAACTGTGGCCGTTGGATGTTGTCGTCAGGGTACGGATATACGCCGTCGCCAGGCTTCTCGGGAGGACTCTGTTGTAGGTCCCACGGACACCATTTGGAGATCTTATTCTCGTCTACGTCCTGGTCGAAGGAAAGTGGATACGAGGTATTCGTGCGGAGGAAGTTGGGAAATTCTGGGTACGGGTTGTAGCCCTGGGTAGCCAGGAGCCCGTCTGTGCCTTGACATGACGGGTTGGTGAGGTTCGGAGGGATGTCGTCGAGCGTCACGTTGTCAAGCGGCTGGAGGACAATTGCCATGGGGACATTGTAGCCATCGACCAGCGAGATGTCGTAGTATGTGTTTCCGTCTCCAGCGTCCAACGTGAATTCGGCGAGCGAAACGGGTACGTCTCCCTGTGTCTGAGTCAGCGGGAGTCGGTTAGAAGGGAAGACGAGTATGACATACTCCGACTTGACAGTTCAAGGCGCCATTACAGTCGCCGGATGTGCAAGCCTTTCCACGACCCGATGCAGCAGCAGTGCCATCGTCGTTGAAAGTGCAGTTTGTTCTCCCCCAGACTCGACCTTGCCAGTCCTCTGATACAGTCTGATTCCTCGTCTCTCCGGGTTCAAGCTTGAAGCCAGTCTCGCCTGGACCTGTGCCGGACTGCGTTCCAATACCAGGCCAGATGGGCTCGGGACACTGGTTCGTCACCAGCAGGGGTGTGATGTCCAGCTTCCTTCGATTGGTCTTCCAGGGTGCCTTGAATGCCATGTGGTGATTAGGTCCCATGTGATGGATGGCGTCGGCCATAGGCAGCGCGCTGAGGCAGAGGAGGGTGCATAGCTGTGCGATAGAGAGGCGGTTTATAGACCGGGTATGATCCCTGTTGAACATAACAGCAGACATGATGGGCTGTGACTGCGCACGGCGCATGCGCAATCACAGAATAGGTCTTCGTGGTGAGGAATGGTTGCTAGATATGTGATGCGAGGGTGCAGATCTGCTGAGCGTCGTCGCAAAGGTATAGAGATGAGCGTAAGGTTGTGAGGATGCTGAGAATAAGGCTGGGAAAGGTGGTGAGGTTAAGGGCCGGGGCCCTGCACCGCAAGCAAGGCACATATCCAAGGATTGGCTGTTGTTGGCTGTAGTGAAGAAGTCGCGACTTGGTATCCGTCAGTGACGCAATGTCGTGTTCCTGCCCCTGGCAGACAAGGGTCCAGCAAGGCTGACGGACAGCCTCACAGCCTGTCATTGGCGTCCACGCCATGGCTTTCCAAACAACGGGCCGATGAGTTGGTGGCTTGCTTGATGGTTGCATTCTCTGAGATAGGCATCTGATAAGATGTCCGGGTCTCGGTCGTTGAGAGTTGGTCGATCTCGTGGAGATGTTCAATCTTATTGATTAGTTTTGCTGCTGTCCTCTACAAAGAGATGCAAATGCCCCAGGCACCCAGATAGTTTCGCAACAATGCAAGCTGCATCCGGGTTCTCATTGGTGGCCATGCAACGCGTGAAGCATGTGAAAGACGTGAAAGCGTCACCAAGGTACGCCGGATTATGTGTCGCACTAGATCCTGAGAAGGTCCTTCATGATGGTAATATCAATCGAGATAGGATTTTACGTCTACCTAGAAATTATGGACTGATTGGAATGTTGTGCATGCAAACTAATGCGATGGAAGTCTGTCATCCCCTGGGGCGTTAGGCGTCAGGCGTGGTCGACATGCAAACCACAACCGAAAGCATCCGGGCAGCGAAAGCATTCGGACAACGAAAGCGGACAACTAGAACATCAGTGATCCGACTATGGGCATGAGCAGAACGCTACAAGAGACCGAGGCCAATCAGCGCATACTACGGCGAATACCAGGCGAGGGGAAATTGCATCTCCTATTCGCGGTCTGAGATTTCGTGGTGGCATCTCGGAGGTGGAAGCGCACGAATGCCGGTCTCGCCACCATTAGCTGCGGGTGGTGAGATCTGCGCATCTCTTGGCTCTCCTGACAATTGACTGATTGCTACATTACTCTCCGCACACTCCCGCGTGTTGTATTGTTACTCTACCGCGCATCCTCCCACCCTATACGCTCCTTCTCTACATCGTGCTGTGTTTTACTGCGCCGCAGCTTCTGTCCTCGGCCACCGAATTAGTGTCGCCACGCAACCGCAGCTATTCACCACACCGCCGAGACCAGTGTTTGAAGATACACCGCTGGACACATATAAACCACAGTCCCATTCCTACGTACCGCAAACAACCCACCGCCGAACATAGACTTGATGTCTACAACCACCACAATGCCCGGCCGCACCCTTCCGACGATTCCGACCGCCGAGGTACGCGCGCACAACAACGAGAAGTCCTGCTATGTCACGATTGGCACCAAGGTCTACGATGTTACCGACTTCCTTGATGGCCATCCCGGTGGCCCCGAGTTTATCCTTGAATATGCGGGCAAAGACATCGAGGCAATCCTAAAGGACGAGATCTCACACACCCATTCCGATTCCGCCTACGAGATTCTCGAGGAAAACTTGGTGGGCTTCATGGTCCCCGAAAATCTCCTGAATGGCGTAGTAAAGAGCTCGAATCCTGCAGATATCGTGCCTCTGCCATCTTCCGAGGCTGGCAAGCTGGAGCTCAAGGGCATGGAACAGGACGGCAAGCCGCTGTACGAAGCAACCGGCATGTCATCTGCGGAAGACCTTTCAAAACCGACAGACCCGAACCAGGACTACAAGCAGCACAAGTTCTTGGACCTGAGCAAGCCGCTTCTGATGCAGGTCTGGAATGGTGGATTTAGCAAGGACTTTTACCTACAGCAAGTGCATCGCCCGCGCCACTACAAGGGAGGCGATTCCGCGCCGCTGTTCGGTAACTTCCTGGAGCCGCTCAGCAAGACCCCATGGTGGGTTGTACCATCGCTTTGGTGGCCTTGTGTCGCATATGGAACAGCGGTCGCGTTTGGTGGGCTATCATCAGCGACGGAACTTGCTGGATACTGGATCTTTGGGCTAGGATTCTGGACCATTATCGAATACGTCTTGCACAGGGGATTGTTCCACTTGGATGAGTAAGTACTCCCCATCCACATGGATTCGACTTGTGCTAACAACAAGCAGCCATCTCCCTGATAACCGCGTCGCGATCACCCTCCACTTCTTGCTCCACGGCATCCACCACTACCTTCCCATGGACAGATACAGGCTCGTCATGCCCCCTACACTCTTCGCTGTCTTGGCGGCGCCGTTCTGGAAGTTTGCACACGCGATCATCTTCTGGAACTGGTATGCCGCTCTGGCTGCCTACTGTGGTGGTATCTTTGGCTACACCTGCTACGACATGACACATTACTTCCTCCACCACCAGAAGTATGTATACCCATAGATCACTATGAAGGACCTCGCTAACAAACTGAAGGCTACCTCCCTACTACCAGCAACTCAAGAAGTACCACCTTGCGCACCACTTCGCCGACTACCAAAACGGTTTCGGTGTCACCAGCCGCTTCTGGGACCGCATCTTCGGCACCGAGCTTGAGATGGGACCCTCCAAGGTCATCAAGTCCACTTAAATGGCGGCCCACGAATAGACTTTTGTTATTAGACACCCACCTGTCACCACGTTGTCAAGACCGGCATTGAAGAAGGCGTTCAGCGGGTCTGCAGGGCCATTTTGGGTCGATGCAGCTTTGATGTTTGTAGATAACTTTATGACTCACTACCTCAGATAATCGTAATGCCAACAATCACTTCACCTCTGTTCACCATTCTTCAGTCACTGCTCATTTCCCTGTTGCGCTCACGGCGGCAGTCACCTCCGCACGGACTCGCTGACTATTAGTCACGCGGACCCTGCCAAGGCCTCTCCAACTTTTCAACTTATCACGCCCAGGCCTGCCTCTCCACTTTCCACTCACCCACCCATTAACACGTCGTGCTGCACGAGCAAAGCTTCAATCAAGCACCCATTTGTCAAGTGCATCTCGGTCAAGAGGTCATTCGGCAAGCGCCAGCAGTGACATTTCTACGTCCGTTCGATATCGCAATTGAAATCAATACTTGAGCCCCAGCTCGCCATCACAACAACACATCGCCCATTGCAGTGACATCGCGCATCACTTCCACCAGCTACGCTTATCGAGAGCTAGGAACCGCCACCGACGTCGACATGTCTACCCAAGCCGCAGTCGAGGCCCTCCTCGAGGAGACCGCCCGCGAAGTCGAGATGAAGGACGCTGAGCGCAAGCGCACCGCCAGCAGCGAGGCGCGCGACACCGACAGCCGCCGCGACGACCGCCACTCAGATCGCCGTGACCGCCGTGATAGGAGCCGAGACCGTGGGGACCGTCATCGTGAGTCCAATGGAGATCGCCGTCGCAGCCGCGATAGAGACCACCGCCGAAGAGACGGAAGCCGTCCCCGTTCTAGCAAAGGTGCTGACACAGATGAAGACCGTGATAGGCTCCGCCGCAGCAGCTCGCGCGACCGCCGTGGAGGTCGTGGAGGCCGTGACCGCGGAGGCGACTTCTACAGCGGTAGCGGTCGTCCGCGTTCCCGCTCCCCTCGCGACCGCGGCAACGACAGGTACCGTGAGAGGTCCCGCGACCGTCGCCGCAACGGTGGTGACGACCGCCGCAACAGCCGTCGCAACAACACCCCGCCCAAGCCAGAGGTCACCGAGGACGACCGCGACAAGCGCACCATCTTCGTCCAGCAGATCTCCCAGCGCGCTGAGATGCGTCACTTGCGCAGCTTCTTCGAGCGTGTCGGCCCTGTTGTCGAAGCTCAGATCGTCAAGGACCGTGTTACTGGCCGTAGCAAGGGGTGAGTGCTCACTTCTCCATTCCTCATAGATGCATGCTAACATCCTTC
The DNA here is from genome assembly GCF_023757985.1 of Alternaria ethzedia. Taxonomy (NCBI): domain Eukaryota; kingdom Fungi; phylum Ascomycota; class Dothideomycetes; order Pleosporales; family Pleosporaceae; genus Alternaria; species Alternaria ethzedia. Next base: position 95,203 of record NW_026056215.1, on the reverse strand, counting down.
CAGCGTCGGCTACGTTGAGTTCGAAGCTGAAGAGTCTGTACCTCTTGCACTGGAGCTGACTGGCCAGAAACTGAAGGGCGTTCCCATCATTGCCCAGCTTACTGAAGCCGAGAAGAACCGTGCTGCTCGTCCTTCCGAGGGCGGTGCTGCACCCGGTGCCAACGGCGCCCCCTTCCACCGTCTCTACGTCGGCAACATCCACTTCAGCGTCACCGAGAAGGATCTCCAGGAGATCTTCGAGCCTTTTGGTGAGCTTGAGCAGGTCATCCTCCAGCGCGATGAGTTGAACCCTGGCCGCTCCAAGGGATATGGTTTCGTTCAGTAAGCACTCTGTCTGTGTCCATTGCAACATCATTTGCTAATACATCACAGGTTCGTTGACCCCTCGCACGCTAAGAATGCTCTCGCAGAGATGAACGGTTTTGAGCTCGCCGGCCGCCAGATCCGCGTTGGTCTCGGCAACGACAAGTTCACCCCCGAATCGACCGCGAACCTCCTCCGTACATTCACCCAGCAGGCTCAGTCCTACCAAGGCTCTGCCTTCAGCGGTGCTGGTGGTCGTGGTGCCTATGCTGGTGGTACTGGTGGTGTCTTCGACCGTACCCATAGCAAGGACGACCGCGGTGTTAGCGGCGCCTCTGCTCTTGACGACTCTGATGTCGCTGGGGTCAACTTCAAGACCTATGATCGCAGCAGGCTCATGGATGCTCTCGCGCGCCGCGACGTGCCCGGAGACTCCAGGCAGGGTGGTCAGGCTATGCCTGTCCCCACCACTCGCAAGGCTCCCGCTCCTGCCCCCGCCGTTCCCATGGCTTCCAAGTGCGTCAAGATCGAGAACGTCTTTGACCCTGACGAGTAAGTCCTCGCATCTTCTCCCAGACATTCGCTAACACATTATCAGGGAACAGCGCAACTACGGTGACAACTGGAACAAGGAGCTCCAGCACGAGATCAAGTCCGAGTGTGACAAGAAGTACGGCAAGGTCGTTCACATTGCTGTCGACGCCAACAGCGAGGGTGACGTCTTCGTCAAGTTCGACTCGGTCTCCGGCGGTGAGAAGGCTCTCCAAGGTCTCAACGGTCGTACTTTCAACCACCGCACCATCCGCGCTTCCTACGTCGTGGACAAGATCTACAACTCCCTCTGGGGTGCTGCTGCCAGCAGGTTTTAACCGACCGGTACGTCACAACTGTCGTGGGGTGCTCGGTAGCCACTACTGCCGAGCATGCCCGATCACTCATGTGCACAGTATACCTTGATCGGTTCTTACGGTTTCTTTACGACTCATTCTCTCGGTTTACTCTTACGGTGCCTACTCTCGGCACACTCTCACACCTCTGGTACGTACGCATGGCGTTGACGGTATGATACGACTCTCTTTCTTTCATCTGCTTGTTCTTCTTTTTGGCGTTGCTTTTCAGGCTCTGCTGGCGAAGGTGTACAACGTGCAGTGCTTTGGATGGTGGAAGCTGCGTTGTCAAGATCAACATGAGGGATGAACGAACGTTCAGAGGTATGATGGATGAAGGTCTTGGTGGAAACTGAAAGGATAAGGTCCCGGTGCATGACGGGCATGATTGTTTAGGCGGATGATGGGCGAGAGCTTGTATATGGCGTGGGACATGGCGGTGGAGGAGTGCTTACTTCGGTACGTTCCGTGAAAGGACTTCGGTCTTGTTCAGATCTTTCACTTGGTCTCAGGTCTCCTCACAGACGATTGCGCATGCATCAGCGGCACTTACCACGGAAGTGGAGGACTCATGGCTGCTAATAGCACATAGGACCAGCTCGTCACTTCCTATCTTCCTGGATGACTTGTCTGCCAATAATCATGTGTTTAGATACTCTCTTGGATCCCTTGTTACTATGGCCTTCTTGATGTGGAGAGTGTTGGATGTGGATTGGTTCCATGAGGCTGTGGCTGTGGTTGTGGTTTGACCCTTCTCCGCTGCTGACCATGTTTATTGCCTGACGTCGTGACAGGTTTCGATTGTATTGTTTTATTGTGGCTAATTAGGACAGTCCAATCGACTTCTTCCCTGCTTCGCGCAAACATGATGCGTCGGAACCTGCGGTCATTGTTTGTCTGAGATGGGCAAGTTCGTTCGCTCACCCGCTTTTGGCGAATGGCATTGCGACCACTTAACACATCACGCATTTAAGATTATGTCCGTTACGGCCTGACTGTCATTACATTCTGCCATCTTACGGTCTGTCATACCCACCTCACCGGATTGGCTGTCATGTCGGTGTGTCTTCACGGCATCACGTCAATGCGCCTTTTATTCGTCTTCTGCCATATCGAAACGCTAGACTATCCCAGGATAATCTCCTTCCACTCATCGTCCGAGAGGGTAAACGCCGCTTTGAAGACTTTGCCAAGAGCCACGCGCCGATGAATTCCTTCCTCGGGAAATGGCTCAACCAAGAGCACAAAGTATAAATCCCATTCGGAATCGACCCTCTCTTTTGGCAGATAATATGTCCACACCGGGAACTCCTGTTGGCTGAATGATTTTGCGTCTGAGATCGCAATGAATTCGAACGTAGTCTGACCGGTGGCTTCGTACTTCTCCAGCCAAGTCTTGTTGACAACAACGGATCCGCATTTGTCGCCCCGTCGGTCTGTTATGTGGCATCGAGCTCTCGCGGCTCCAACGTTGTCTCCCTCGACGTTGGACTCACTTGAGCGTACTATGTGGAAAGAGGCCCGCCAAGTGAAAAATTGTAAGAAGGACTGGTCTGGAAACTCTTTGAGATCACCGGCGGATTGACTGGATGCTGTTATCCTGACATGATAGGGGTCTTCGGGTAAGGTTAGAGCGAAGTCTAATCGTCTTTTGAACTGGATTTCATCTAATGGGCCTCCTGTTAAGCGCCGACCGTAACTATCATGGGCTTCACGGTTGGCCATTCTCTCCAGAAGTTGACCGGTGGACGTTCTCATGCGCTTCAGGCTTCCCGTGCCAATGGTGTTAGTCATCTGCCGATCCGTAACGGTACTGGTCAACGCATGTGCAATAGGTCGCCTAAGACGAACGGCCCGTCGATGCCGACGCCCGTGGATCGCGCTGGAGGATGACGTTGAGTCATTGTCGCTTCCATTCTCGCTTGTATTGGGTTCAGGAACAGCAGGCTCTTCGGCTGGTCGTATTGATGCGCTGTAACCTCTCCATTTATCGTCGGTACTTCGATCCGTGATGGCACATTCTCTATCCCAAAGGCGACGCAGTGTTCCATGGCCGTCTCTGATGTGCCAATCAATCCACGTGTGGTCCAACAGCCAAGCATGCACATCAGTGAGACAGCCATCGATCATCTGCGGTTTGTATTGGATACCATCACTCTTCCACCCACACCAAGACCAACTGGGGAACTTAATGTCTTTATACTTAGGTTTTTCCGAAACGTTGTGATAGTCCAGAGGTTCCAACCGGTCAACTGGCTCCCACAAAAGAGCGAAGTCAAAGTGTGACGTTAGAAGCCCGAAAGCAAAGGGTGCTCGCATGGTTCCCTCCATCAGCCTACACATTCCACTGAATGCTGCCAGGATATCTAGCGGTTCGTGAAGCTCTCTCAAGGTGTAGAGATGTACACAGTGGGCATAGAACCACATGCTACGTTTCTTGAGCTCCGTGAGCATTTGGAGAGGCGCTTGTACCAGATCTAGCGACCAGCCTCTGCCCTTTCCGTCTGCGAAGACATCTTCCGACATACCAGTAGAGCGACACTGAAAGTAAATTTGACCTCGGGTAAATATCAAGCAACGTTTGGAAAGCAATCGTTCCTGGAACGTCCAAGCGCGCGTGTTCCACTTTGACGTCTGGATACTGATCTCAGATGGCTGATGCAATATTAAGTGCACGCCATCAGCATAAACGCCAATCTGCTGCTGTGGACGCTGACCTTCGTCAAGGGCCAGCAAACCAGTCCGTGAATCACCGTCCGCAGCGCAAATCGTCAGCGTCGCATTGCCGTATATGAGATGCATGGCCCGCGAGTTAAGGCTCCACGAGTGGCTGCTGTCCTGCACAATACACAGCGCATCAATCCAAGCGTATCTTATACCCAAGTCATGGACCAGCCGAATGCTCTGCACAAGCGCTTTTGGCAGCTTGCGAATTGTAGCAGCCAGACCACCAGATTTCCGCCGACTTTGTATGTTACTGATCTTCGTTCGATAGTCCATCCTACCTGTGTCGCCCCAAACATAGCTCACAGCGGCATAAGGCTCGAATTCCAGGCGCTCCATCGTACCCTCGAATGGCAAGGGAACAAGCCGGTCATTCTCGATGTCAATGACGCCGAAATAGGGCTCCATCAACGTTTCCATGAAAGGGTTCTCGATGCCAATCTGCTCGGTACAGCGACGATCGTGGTTATTCTCGCATAGACGTAAGAACTCGCGGATGAGGTTCTTCTTGTTCTCCGTTGCACCGAAGCGACGCCCGAGGAATTGTGTTTCCCTGTTCAGCTGCTTGGGATAATCCAGATCAGAATTGGCGTACTTCATCGGTGCTGCTAAGACCAAGTAAGACTCGAAGGCTTTGAGCAACGCATCACTCCATGTAACCCTCAGTCGACGGGTTCGCCTCTCTCGTAGTGCGCGTCTGGGGTCGACAGACAACCGGCCGTCCATCTCCCACGTCAGATGGCAGACTGCCTTAGTAGCATCGACATTCTTCAAGACGTCCTTTGCGATTGAGTTGATTACGAGACGGCAGAGAGGGCAAGTTTCTGCTCTCTCAGTGATGCTGTCAAGAGTTCCGAGTCGAAATCGTTCGTTGGCTAGTCGCAACGAATCGAGTGACGGGCGAATCTCTGCTGCCTTATCGTCTTCGATCACGAACTTCTCAATGTTTAGATTGAGCGATGCGCACTCCTTGCATGGTCGCTCAACTCTGTCCATAACCGCGCCGTTCTCGATAGGCTGGCTCGGCATCGTCCCTTCCATTGGCGGTTCAGAGTCAGTTGCCATCGCGCAGTCGAAGCCCTGGAGGCTTTGGGATTTCGCGTCTCTTAGTCTAACTCTGGCACCTGCTTCCGGGGCTACCTTCAAGATCAGCACAAGAAATCCATCGCTAATCCTTCGGAATCTGCAGCTCGATAAGACGAGCCTAGTGTCACTACTTACTTTCGCAGCTCTCAGGTTCAGGCTCCCGCATTGAATGTCTACGCCCAGCTTTTGAACGCAGCCCGGCACGGCTCGCAATAGAGCAGCTAAACTGCTGTCACTCAGCTTCCGCCCTCAAAGCTTGTTTTCCCAGCCGCATAGCCTCCACAATTCGGGTGGCCAGACCAGTCATAGTGAACAAGACATATATTATAGCGCCGTAAAATTAGGCGAACAACCCCCAAACAAGAGAAAGTAGAGGGAGGGCAGACTTGCAGCATGCGTCGCTTATTGAAATTGTGGGTACCTGGCCTGTACAATTGGACCACGTTCGTTTTCAGGAGGGTTCAGCCGCACCCGTCCGCATCAGCAGGAAAACATGCATATTGAACATGTACCCAGGTTGTGACGAAGTACAGCATGCATGATAACTCTTTAGCCACCTTCCTCTTCCAGATGAGTCGATCTCTTTACAAGTTAGACTGCGGCAGCGCGCGCACCAACATCACCGATGTCAGCTGGAGCACGAACCCTCACAGACCTTCATGCTGCCAATCTCTCGATATCTTGTCTAATATTTACTCCGCTTCTTGCTTTCCTCTACAGCGGTATTGCGGGAACTACCTCCACTCATGCAGCTTCGCTCGCTTAACATTCATCACCCAACACCCATGGATATGTATACAAAAATGATCCATTCTTTCACATACGACCATGAAAATTAGGCTTCCCGTCCGCTCAGCCATATACAAGCTCGCGAGGCGGATAGCCTGCATCGCTATAGCACACAACATCCTTAGCCTATAGCATAGAGGTGCGCTACCTAAGCACTTAGCTATAGACCTAGTTACCTCTTTTATCTATAACGTAAAGACAGCCTAGTCTAGGCATAAGTATATATCTATAGCTACTATAGACGTTTAAGAAGTATTTAATATACTACTTAAGAATTAGTTTTTTTAATAACTTAAAGAGTAGAGCTAGCTTTTAATTTTTAGAAAGCTTATTTAAAAGTTTTTATCTAATAAAACTATCTATATAAAGCTAGAAAACGCTACTACTCTAGTCTACTTTATACGCTATAAAATACTCTAAGAATTACTACTATTACTAGTTTTTTATACTTTCTACTTAGCTAAACTTTTAAACTAAAACTAATAATTACGCTTTAAGTATACTAATAATATCTATATTTATAGAACTACTTATTCTCTAAATAAGAGTACTATATTACTAGTTTTTAATTTAAAGTCTATTAATAAATAGAAAGTAGTAAATAAAATTATATTTACTTTTAAAAAGACTAAGCTAATTTACCTAATAAAAAAATAAAGCCTACTTTCTTTTTCTATCTAGCTTAATAACTAAGAAATTTACGCTATTCTTTTTAAAGTAAATAGTAGCTTAGTAGCTTTACGCTAGCTAGAGATATAGTTTAATAGAAAGCTAACTTTTAAAACTTATATTACTAAATAAGTAGTAGTTACTTAAAAGATTTCTTACTACTTTTAAAGTTTTATAAATACTACTTATAGTCTACTTACTATATTCTTTTATAAAGTAGTTATAACTTATATTATACTATTATTATTTTATAGAGCTAAAGCTTAGTATAAAAAAAGAATAAAGAACTTATAAATTATTAGAGCCTTTTATAAGCTTATAGTTAGTACTTATATTAAGTAGTACTTAGCTATAATAAACTATACTATAATAACTACTATAAGAGCTATACTACTAGTGTAGTAAACTATACTAAACGCTATTATACTAAGAGAGGCTACTATACTATTAGTAGTAGTAGCTCTAGAAGAGATTAAGCTCTAATAATTAGTATATCTACTAAGTATAGATAGCTTCTACCTACTAGTAAATAAAATTTTACTACTTTTTATTTAATAGAGTAAAGGCGCTAAAGATTACTAATACTTTTAATCTAAAGTCTAATAAATAGTCTAGCTTCTACTTACTATCTTTAGGCTAATCTTAACTAATATTTAATATTTCTTACTAGGCTTATAAGAAGACTTTACTTTTAGCTAAGCTAAAACTAAAGCTATAGCTACTTTTATAGTATAGTAGAAAGCTCTTAGCCTAATAATAGTAACTATTTTTTTAGATAGCTTTAAGTAATAAATTAAAAGTTAAAAAGCTATAACTTATAAATATACTATTTACTAAGGCTAGACTAAATTAATAACTAGCTAAAGCTTATTATATCTTCTCTTTTATGTATTTAATATAAAAGTAATAAAAGCCTATAAAGGTCTTATATATATAGTTTATCTTACTCTACTTAGCTACTAGAAGATTATACTCTATATTAATAGTACCTCTATTATTTAAAGTATCTAAAAATAAGTACTAGTATTATTTTAATAAGTATTCTTATAAATATATAGTATTATAAATACTTATAATATATAAGTATAGTAAATACCTAAATATACTAGTATCTTTAGAAATAAACTAGTAGACTAAATAGTAAATAATAAAGCTAAAGACTTATATCTACTAGTTAGATAAGTAAATAACTCTATATATTTAGGTATTAGATTAATTAGTTAAAGCCTACTAAAATATATTTACTAAAACTAGTAGAATACTAAAAGAGATAAACTATCTACTTAGTACTTATAATAGTAACTATCTTACGCTACTAGATAGCTACTAACTATACTAACTTTACTTTAGTATGTACTAGCTAAGACTCTAATAATCTATTTTAAATATAAAGACTTTACTTAGTATTACTAAAGATTTAACTATAAAGATATAACTTTAGAGTATATATATAGTAGAGCTAAGACTTTTAAATATATTATTTTTTATAAAAGAATCTAGTTAAAGTTTTAATACTAGTTTTTACACTTTAACACCTTTTTTAGTATATAGAAAGAAAAGCTTAAGTACTTTAAAAAATTAATAAACTAGCCTAATAAATTTATATTCTTTATTAAAGTAATAAACTACTATAGTAGTATAATTATACTATAAATTTATTTAAATTTACTAAGACCTACTAAATTTCTTAGTATTTTTTAGTAAAGTACTAGTAGTCTAAAAGCTACTATTACTTACTTTTATTTACTATTTTCTTATTATTTTATATTTATATTTACTATTTTTTATTTATTTTTATCTAATATAGTAGTAAGCTACTTTAATACTACTAAAAAGTAGTATTACTACTAAATATAATAAGTATAAGAGGTACTTAGAGGTCTTTCTTATTTCTTTAATATATATATAATTTACTTTAGAATAGGCTTATAAAGTAGTATACAACTACTATAACTTCTTAGTAGTGCCTACTAAAATGCTCTCTAGAAAGTTATATATAGGCGTAAAACTAATATTAATTAATTAATTAAGCTATATATAAGCATGATACCGGCGGATTAGTAGTTAGGTGGGTAACTACTAGCGAATCCCCGCTGTTGTATGTATTTTGATGTTTTTTTTGCCATCTTCCCATGTCCGGGGCGGGCAGGTAGGCCGACGGCGAGAACAAGCTTAACCAGGTGGACACAACAGAAGACATGCCCCCGTCTACAATCTTGACACACCCTCCATAAGATCATCAACTGCGCTGTCTTGCGCAATCGCAATTTTTGTGTCCAAAAGCTGCTCAGCTAAGTTGTCCATCTCTACATCTTCATTGGGCGTGATCATGTTCTGCTCCTCAACTCCAATCTCTTCGCGCACGACTCTCATCTCCCAAACCCTATCCATGATGTCTGTTTTCTGTCCTAAAGCCTTGAACCCCTCAAGATACTTGATCCGAAAGACAGACCTCTCGCCATCTCCAGAGGCTGCTTCGCAGACCCTACCTCCCTGCGCTGCGACCTCTAACACAGCCTCATACGTCCAAAGCTGCACGTTCGTTTCCATATCGTCTGTTACTATCCGCGCATCCGATCGTGCCTTTTGCTTCCCTACGTATCGCGCGTACTGACTGCGTATCTGATCTTCGATGCAGACGGGGCAGATGAATGGATGCTGATGCAGGTTTTCTTGTCGCTTGAGCCAGGCCAAGGGAAGTTGGGGCTTTGTAGTGTAGATACTGCGCGTGCAGTTTGTTGAGCATGGCGACTTTGGGGCAGGGAAGCACACCGGCGTGGAACGCGAGGACGACGGCTTGATGACGTGTTCGCAGTCTAGAGTATGGAGAGGGGTGGACGGGTCGTCGCAGTGGTTTTGGGGCGACGGCTTCGTGAGCGCCATGGTAGGGTGCGGTATGGGTTGGCTAGATAAGTCGCGGGCGGGAAGAATTCGGGTTTGGGTGTGAGTGAAATGGTAGGCTGTAGTGACTGGATTGTGAAGATATGATGTGGACGGACATATGGGAGAGGGGTCAAAGTGCAAGTGAGATTGCATCTGTTTGAAGGCTGGCTTACTCTCGGCATACAATGACCACCTTCATTGAAGCTGCAGTGCATCTGCTATCCTCGTATCCTTCTTGGCTACCGGAGCTCCAAGTCCCTCTTTCTTACCAGGCAGAGCTCCCTCCAGCCATCGCTTGTGCTTTACATCCTTATAGCCCACAACCCTAAACACTATCTCCCTCCCCATTGTCCGTTTCGCTTTTACATACATCCCTGTGCTCACTTCCTGGAGCAAATGGCCACTTTTCCGTACCGTGCCTGGATCTTCACAGCGCACGTTGAATACAACGCGCTCGATTGAGTGCCGCTCTGGGAGACTACGAAATGCTTCGCGCCAGCTTTGGATGAAAGGAGTCATCAATGGGCCGTAGGTGTCACCGTCGTTTAGAACATCATCGGAGGAGACGAGCGGAGATATCCCGATGTGCAGCGCTCTGATTGCAGTGACGGGGAGCGAGAAGCAGTCGTCGGCAGACTTGCGTGAAGACTGTGGCTGCAGGATGCGGATGTCGGCGCCTGATGTGGCTAGCGCGTCGCCTAGGACTGAGAGGGTCTCGGGGTCGTTGATGGTAACGGAAAGATATGGCGGGTTGCCAGGCATGGTTTCTGCGTAGATATCTGGACATTCTGACGATGCGGTGAGAGTGTCGGGATGCTCGGTGTCTGTTGTTAGTTCTAGAGAGACTGGCATCGTGAAACGTTGATTGTTCTATGGGTCGTCAAAGAAGAAGGGTGTGTAGAGGAGTGAATGTCGATGTTGATGTCAAGGCTTTTGACGTTTTGACTCCGCCCGATGTTGACGATTTAGGCAACCACTATGGCAGCCAATGAGCGTGGCTGTCATCCATGCTGCTGGAGAGACCTCATAGTTCTCACTGGCTCTTCGAGCTATTGGTCTCGGTGCCGATACATCCGAATATCGCCGAAATCATACGAAGTTGGGTAGGCGTTCACTTGCTGCAAGTGTCAGTCATCTTGCGCATCGCATATTGTTACGTCCTAGAGCAAGCACGCACAACCAGCAATCAACGTGAAAGCAGAAGTAGCAAGCTGACGTCATTCCTGAATCACTCGTCAGTCGCGCCTACCCAGCTTCACGATACCTCCGCCAATCTCAGGTGGTGCAACTATATACTACACCACCATGTGAACCCACGTCACGAAATCGTCCGAAGACGCTATAACACCCTCAATATTCGCTGCGTACGCGATGCGCGGTCTGAAATCATGGGCGAGGTGAAGACTGCGCGGTTGCTATTGTGCGCGGCCTGCCCTTCACTAACTACGGCTGCGTGAGTATCGCCTGTTCAAGAGCTCACACCCAACTCACCCTCACTTCTTGGCGGTGAATTCTGAGTATTCAATCCTATTGTCGCGAGACCGACTCTTCTCTTTCGACTCACTCTGCCTCGCCTGACCTACAGTCCAAGCTACCGACCACCCACCTACCGCACAATTCAGATCGCGCTTGCCGCCTATATCATCCTGTATCCAAAAGTGTTCTCGTCTTTAGCACTCATGTCGTCGTCTGTCGCCAGACAATTCGGCAACATGCTCAACACTCGGTGGTCGCTCCCAGGCCAAGCAGCCGCGCCGTCGCCATCCACCAAGCAGAAGACCGACTCCAAGCAGAAGACAGACGCCATACACGAGACAGTCACCTACCCACGCGTCTTAGGATCACGGGACGCGGACTCATGCAACAACACATCCATGTCCTACGAGCACCTCCTCGCATGCGGCCACCTCATCACCACACCCACGCCCGACGAGCGATGCGCACCCAATTGCTACTGTGTCGAGCACAGATCGCACAAGATCAACGGCGACGAGAAGAAGAAGGCGAAGATGCTGCTGTTCTACTGCGACGCGTGCGTAGAGGAGGAGAACGAGAAGCTCGTGGCTAGTACTTTGACGTCAGCAGCGGCAGGTATGTTCACTTACTGGCAGTAACGCCCGCGATGACGCTGACCGCTTGACAGAGAACCTGCGTCGCACCCTACGCGAAAAGGCAGCTATCAAGCGCGAGAAGCAGACCAAGTTTCGCAAATGCTATATCGCACTCAAGATCACCTCCGTGCCTTGCCATACCGACGGCACACTACGCAAGAGTTATACGCCGCGCAAAGAGCATCATGCCTTCGATATTTCGATCCCTCGAGTAGGCGACAACTTCTTCGAAGACATCCTGGTGAGCCCGGTGGAGAAAATGAAGGCGCCTGGCAACACTACCGCGACCGCGCCTGGAGAAGCAAACCACCCCGTCGTCGGCAGTAGCCCAGCCAATCTCGGCGAAGCCGGCGCAAACTACCTGCGATACACGGCAGCGCAATCCGCAGCACCCAAGGCACCCAAAGCCAAGCCGAGCGCCTCCAACGCTAAGAAGACCGCATCGCTGTCTGCTCCCCGTGAGGCCGCTGCAGCATCGTCGGTGGTACCAAGCCCCGATGTCGCGCAGAAGATAACTCCAAAGCAGTCGCGCAAGAGGCCCATCGTCATCGACGACGATGAGGACTACGTGGACGCGCCGGAGAAAGAAGCAGAGGGTGTCAAGAGAACCAGGAAACGACAAAAGGCTACTTCGTTGCCTCTGGCTCTGCCAGCTACCCCGAAGAGGAAGCCAGGGCGCCCTAAGGGAAGTGGTCGCAAGAAGGTGTGAGGGGTTGGCGGATACAGGTGGTGCGAAAACGTGAGGATGTGGATGTGATGACGAGGTTGGAGAAAACAAGGATGGTGGGGATGCTGCTATGCGATGCGTGGATACTGTCGTATTTGCCAGGCTGGTATTCTGGTATGGGTACATATTGAATGGAACATGTCGTTGATCACGCTTCTGATGAAAAATGTGATGCAGAAGGGTAACGTCTGGTGATCGTGTGCGATGTTGCTTTCACCCCACTTCGTCTGCTGACTAATCTGCAACCTGCCATCTCGCCACCCGTCCTCTGTACAACGTACCAAATGCACGGTTGAAGTGTACAGCATATTTTATTTTGACACTTATTAACGCGAGTTGAACTATCTATCTGCATGCTCCAGTACATCTAGTTCTAAACTATCATACATGAAGTTCCCCACGTCGCCATCTCAAATCCCCCCCTTCTTTATCCAACAACCACTCACAATACGCTAGATAGATACAGTCCAGACAGTACACAGCATACAACGCCTGAGACCAAGATTACCGCGATCTCTATGTTCGACATTTCGTCCACGCTGTGAATTCTGATGTCCCGCCGCCTATCATCTCTTTCTGAAGGGAGACCGCGTTCTAGATCAATTGTAGTGCGCTCTTGCTGGTCGTATGTGTTGGGGCAGATGATTGGGTCGGACATGGTGTTGGTGTCGGTTGCTGTTTCGCGAGCAACTGTTGAACAGGTTGCAGGGGTTGATAGGTTGTAGGCGTACCGTTGTGTAGAGCTCGTAATATAATGGGTGACATAGTGGATATGGTGAATAAGTGAGACGATTATATAGAGCGGCCGGGCGCTTTGACAGTGAATGAGCAATGCACTGTTTGGCTGAAATCTGGTGTGAACGAAAGGCATGTAGCGCTGCGAGCGACTTGTGTAGTATTCGATCGGATGGACTTGGGAAACACCCTGCCCCCGCCCCATACCGCGATCTCCAATCCTCTCACCCATCAACCACTCACAACACACCAGTGCCATAAAGTATAGACAACGCAAAACACACACCGCTCACAACCAGAAGTACCGCGATAGTCATGTTCACCCATTCACCCTGCCTGTACATCCCAGTATACCGACGTTTGCGTCCATCATTTCCGTGCGGGGAGCGACCGCGTTCTAGATCAGGCATGGCGGGCTCTGGCTGGTCGTGCGGATTGGGGTTGGGTTTGATGAATAAGCCGGTAAGTAGGCGGTTGGCGGCTAAGGAGTCGCGAGCAGCTGTCGAAGGGGAGGTTGAAGGGGAGGCTGAAGTAGATGTGGAGGTATTGTTGTTTGGGGTAAGTGTTGAGGGTGTTGATAGATTGGTTGTAGGGGTACTGTTGTCTAGCGTTCGTAGGATTATGGGTGGCATCGCTATTACTGTCGGTCTGAGTGGAGTGAATCTGAGCGAGGTAAGTGTAAGAATAGTCCCGGCGCTTTATAAGTGAATGTGCAATGGGTTTGTTTGCTGCCTGGGTGGATGGATAGAAGAAATGTGGTTATGTGAGCCCCTTCTAGACTGCATGATCGAAAGTGCCGGTGTGTTCCACAATACTTCGTTCCCTGGAGATGAGTCAAAAGCCTTACGTGTCATTGCGTTACTAGCTATGGGAATGGCTCCGCTGGCTCTAGTGGTCATTTCTCGCGATCCCCCGCGTTCCCCGAGGGACATCAGCAGAGTTGAGGGACTGACGATATGCTTCCGTAGATGGCTGCATGGCTCTCACCATGAATCATTCCTCAGCGCCAGAACCTTCGACGTCGTCCACATGTTGTCCAGCCGCAACGGCGAAGGCCCCCTAAGCAGCATATACCACTTTAGATCCTTGGACGAAACGTAGGGTATGTTTTCCAAAGCCGACGAGTCGCGAACATACTCACGATACTGTCGGACGATTGCTGCAGCCTCCATCTCACTACCGACGACCCAGACCTTGTCAAACCCACCTATAATCGTATTTGCAACGACGATAAGACCGCCCACTTCGATTGACAGGAGGCGATTCTCCAAGGTTTCTGTAAAGACCTCCAATGAATTCTCAAGAAAGACAACATTCTCTAACCGAAGTCTGATTGATAGTCGAAGTAACTTCTGGACTGCGATCCGGTTCAATTTCACATTGACGAGACTCAACGTGTCGAGACTGGAGGTCCAGATCGGACAGAGAAGCTGAGACGATCCCGACACTAGCCCTATCTGAGGCATGGACATGTGAAGCGCGTTGTTTTCTGCGAGCGATCTTCCCGAAAAGGTCAGATGCCGTAAATTTGGACAGCGCAAGGTGTTGGGCATGATGAAAGTGTCGTTGGCCAGTCTCATCTTCAACGAGTCGCTGCTATACGCATCAGACTTGTCGCCACTGTCAAATATGTATTCCAGTGTAGTGAGATGAGAGAGTACCATGTCTCCGGTCGGAAAACCGACGAAGCCAAGTGTGTTGAAGTTGATGGAGGCTTTCCAAAGTCGCTGGCCTTGGCGGTGATCTATGTGTCTAAGCAACGCGTAGAAGATGTTCATGGAGTGTCTGCTTTGAGATTTCGCGCAGGTGTACCGTAGCGGATAATTTTGAGCGAGGCTGAATGAAGGGAGAACAATGTTGCCTGTATTAATTCCGTACAGCTCTTGATAGGGGGCCTGATCCATGAGACGCAAGTTGTTAGTCTCCCTGAGTGGTGTATGCTTCGTGTACGCTCTATCCACGGAAAGTGGAAGCATGCTGCGGGTTGGCCGATAGCAAACTGCTTCCAAGTTGATGAACTTGTCCATCCAACCTACGCTGTTATCTTCCAACCATGTAGACCAAAGATAGGGATCCGTCATCCGGTCGTGTTGACAAGGGCGGTGGAACTCGCGGTCACGATAGCTCAGGCCTGCCCTCTCAAACTCTGCAACTTCCAGTCGTCTGGGCGCCGCATCTTTGTACACTATAGCCTTCACGAGTTTCGCTCGAGCTGGATCATCAGCGATGCCTTTGAGTACGGCGAGGCTATCTGGATTTGGCGCAAAGCACACGGTGCGATCGAGATACTTCTTGAACCCCGGTTCGTTGCAGGCCTTGGAGGTCAAGAGGAAGCTAAGGACGTCACTGTAGCTCTCATTATTGTCGCAGACGACGTACTCTAGTACATCGTCTAGAAGTTCGTTCGGAAGTGGGAAGCGATTGCGCGATGGCGTGGACGGCGAGCAAGCATCGTCATGGAGTCGTTGAATGCGCGGCTGATCGATGAGATGAGCTTGTTCCTCAACCAGCGTACTTGACCAGGGCATCATCTGGTTCATGAGTTGAACGTGCGCTATTATCCGGGGTCAGCATCAGCGAATGATACACGTATATATACGTATGCCCGTCCCGCGTAGCGCGCGTGGACCACACCGAGTGAGCAAACAGCATCACGTGCTGCTCAACCATTTTCACAGCCCTTGTGAGCACCGACAAACAATGAGAAGAGGAATGGTAGCAGAGATCAAAGGTTTGTGACTCTTTTCGGTCTCCTGGACTGCACTAAGAAAGAAAGCGTGCTGTCCTGGTTGTGATGTATGCATACTCCGCACGCATAGCGACAGGGGTGTAGCTCGAATGTGGGGCCTCTCACAACTGGATAAAGTACGTTTAGAGCGCGTACACGCAGCCCCGTCAGTTGGCAATGCATGAGCATAGCGCTGTATCGCAGTGTTAACCGTTGATCAACTGCCCGGATATGTCGACGTGCACAACCAACTTTGAGCTTCGCCCTGCAAGATTCTCAGATCTTTCTTCGATAGCGACAGTATGGACAGCGGCGTTCTTTGACGATGAGATTATCGGCGTGATCATGCATCCGCACCGCAAGGAGTATCCGGACGACGTATACTGGTTCTTGCTGCGCGGTATCCGAGAACGGTTCTGGGACTGGCGACATCGATTCTTCGTCGTGACAGACGCTGGAAAGGTCATCGGAGCAGCGGATTGGAGAAGGCTAGGTAGAGGTGGAGAGAAGTTGGAGTTGGCGAGAGCAGACCCACGTAAGTCCATAAAGCACTTCCTATAGCCTCTATGAGCGTATCACTCAGCTTACCATACCTCCGCAGGTAACCTCGTCGCGTCGGTCGTAAAGACATATCACTCCATGTCTCTAGCGCTCTTCCCCAACCGCGCGGCTGATCCTACGCGCACTTCCTTCCTCGACACCGCTGTCGCGAACTCTGAAAAGTACTGGACTGGCCATCGCACTGAGTGCTGGGACTTACACGTCTGTGGTGTACACCCAGACTACCAAGGTAAAGGTGTTGGAAAGCTGTTAGCCACGTGGGGTGTACGCGAAGCGCAGAAGGAGGGCGACGAGGTTGTGGCTAGTGTATTGTGCGGAGAGAAGAATAGAGGATTCTATGCGAAGGCCGGTATGGGTGTTGAGGTTTCGGAGTCGAAGGGCGATGGAGGCGGCATCGCGTTGTTTTCGAGATAGATCGCACGGGCGACGCGTGTCAGCCAATGAGCATTGCCGGAGTCGTGCCGGCGGCATCGCGTCTTTCGTGACGCGTCTGCGACTACCATCTCTTCCTACCCATCACGTTGCTCTTTCTATCACCACACCTATCTCTTGCCTATCCTCAATCGTCCCTTGTGAATTGATTAGACAGCACGCAGCACCGTAATGGAGGTGAGAAGGAATGACCGAAAATGCCGACCGCGCGGACCGAGCGTGACTGCCTGGCAGCAACACATAGCTGCTGCTACCCGCCGTATTAGATGACTTCCAAACAATGAACCCTTCTGCTCCATCAATCACTCTTATGCCAGGATACAGAATATGAGATTCGCTATTACATTCGC
Source organism: Alternaria ethzedia (assembly GCF_023757985.1). Taxonomy (NCBI): domain Eukaryota; kingdom Fungi; phylum Ascomycota; class Dothideomycetes; order Pleosporales; family Pleosporaceae; genus Alternaria; species Alternaria ethzedia. The sequence continues at coordinate 78,218 of NW_026056215.1, read as the reverse complement.
TGCGGGTGTCGTGCTCCACGCTACTGTCTTCGCAGGGGATCGCGAATGGGACCGCCATGCAGCCAACATCCTCATCTCATCATGCGTCCTCTTCGCAGCTACAGTTATAGCAGTCGCTGTTACTGGAAATATCTCCTGGATCTCTTCCTTCGCTTCCGCGAGCATCTTAAGCGCGTCCTTCGTCAGCGGCCTTCTCAGCTCCATGACTGTGTATCGACTATTGCTTCACCCTCTCAGATCGTTTCCAGGACCGCTAACTGCACGGATAACCAGCCTTTGGGTGATCAAGCAAAATGTTCCTCATCTCGACCTTTACGTCAAGATGCGCAGCCTGCACGATCGATATGGGGACTTTGTGCGAATAAGTGGGTTTCGAGAGCATTCAAGCGGATGCAGTGTTGATCTTGTTCAGGGCCACGCGAGATCTCGATCTGTCATCCTGATGCGATAGCGGACGTACACGGACCGAGAAGCAAGATCAGGAAAGGCGAATTCTACGATCAGACCTATCCATTTCATAGCCTCCAATTCATCCGCGATACGAACCTCCATAGGGAACAGCGTCGGAACTGGGACAGAGCTTTTTTTAGTCAAGGTCAGTGGTCGCCGCTTTCGTCTGCTGCCAAGCAAATAGGTCGAGCATACACCTCCTTCTGTTTTACCCCTCCTGATTCCCCGCGATCAACGTGGCCAGCTAGCATGATGGAATGTTTGAATATCACAGCTAACAGCTGTAGCATCGCGGGGCTATGTGCCACGACTCATAAGACACTATCGAATCACTGCCAGTATATTTGCGAGTCATGCAGCATCACGAAAGCCGATCGACGCCAGCAGTGCTTTCTTAGACCTCTTCTTTGATGTTATATCGGAGTTGACATTCGGCCAGTCCTTCGACACACAGACCACGAAGCAGCGAAATCCGATCGTGGTAGAGTTTCTCAGCAAACAGAAAGCACTTGGCTTCGCCTTGCTGAACATGCCTCTACTCCACCTCGCCAAGAACCTTCGCATGTCCGTGAAGAAGCAGAAGTCCTGGGAAGGTTGGTACGATGAAGCATTGAAGGCCCGCAGTAAGGTAAGTTAGCTAAGCTCCGACGGACTCATAATCGTGATGCTCATGTGCCAAGAAAACCGTTCCAACGTCCGACCTATACACATACTTGCCGCGATCTGCAGACTCGAACGGCAACGTTCTCAGAGAGGCGAAGCTGGCTATCGTTGCTGGCGCTGATACAAACGCTATCACGATGTCGAACATTTGCCATCTTCTATGCCGGCATCCTGAGTACCAGGCAAAGCTCTACGATGAGTTGTCCGGCTTACATTCTCTTTTCCCCAGCGACTATGATCTATTGGACCAGCCTTACTTGAATGGGATCATCAACGAAGCATTGAGATTGCATCCGCCTGTTCCCTCCGGTCTTCAGCGTGTAACACCCGCAGAAGGCGTAGTCATCGCCGGCCGACACATACCGGGCCACATGAATGTCACAACGCCGACGTACGCGTTACATCGAGGTAGCGATTTCTCTCCCACTTGTTGCAGCTTGAGCTGATCTTTTAGATAAACGCGCGTACGTTCGACCAAACGAGTTCATTCCCGAACGCTGGTACTCGCGCCCCGACCTTATCCTTCGCAGAGACGCATTCGTTCCATTTGGCTATGGCGTGTACAACTGTGCGGGTAAGCCCCTCGCTATGTTACAACTACGCATGGTCCTCGCCATGATCTCCCGACGGTTCACCATGGCATTTGCTCCTGGCCAGGAAACTCTATGCCAGTACTTCATCGATCATCAAGCCGACTGCTTCACGCTCCACCTTCAGCCCCTTCCTTTGATGTTCGAACGAAGAGGCGTGTGAGCGATACCAAGGTGGATCTTGTATCGCGATGTGGCTGGCACATGACCGCATGCTACATTGGCGAAGATGAAACATTGCTACTGCAACTTTCTGATAGGTCTGCAACATCCTTCCTTGTTCTCCATAGTTGCAAACATTCACATGAATATTGACGAGCTCTCAAAACTGTGAGTGAATTGCGCCTTGAGCGGCGAGAGAAGCAGTCACTCAAATGACCCTGAATGACCAGTTGTGCTCCCCTATGGTTCGCTTCCAACCCACACTCCGTTCGCTACCACGGAATTACAGCAGCCCTTTTCCCTCCCGCTTTGACCTCAGCCCAAGTAGCCGGCATTATGGGCTTCATGAAGCAAGGCAGCCAACGTCCCCTCGGCAGGCGCCGCACTCTGCACGACTTGCGAAGGGCAGCGCGCAGCCCCAAGCAACCTGAGAATTCCGACCAGACCTTAGTGCAAGCAACAGACGCCCCGCAGGCTCAAGATAACACGTCACGACTCAAGAAACGTGCAAGCACCTTCGGCATCAAAAATGCGCTCACCAAATTACGCATCATCAAAAGCAGCGCAGCCCCCGCGGAACCAATCTGGACCCAGTATGAGCTTGTCAAGCGCATAGGCTCCGGTGGAAACGGCCTCGTAGATCTCTGCTTCGACACCTCGGCCGGCATCCTCGTCGCCGTAAAGACTCTGACCCTCCCAAACCCCGCCGCACCTCTACCAGAAGCAACGATTCTGCAAAACCTAGGCCGCCACGGCAACATCATCCGATACTACAACAGTGTCCTGAGTCCCCCGCACCCTTCTCGCCTCCAATTGATTTTCGAATACTGTCCCAGAGGCGATCTACTGGACTACCTGGATACCTTGGATGGCCCTATCCCCGAACTATTCCTTTGGCATGTGTTCAAGCATATTACTTGCGGTCTCGCTTTCCTGCACAGCCGCGGCATTGTGCATGGCGACATAAAACCCGCCAACATCCTCCTCACCGCGGCGCGAGAAGGCGAGCGCTTCTCCCTACCCAAGATCGCAGACTTCGGCGCTGCGTCATGTAACCCCTTGCCAGAAATCCCACGCGGACATATAGGTACACCGTCCTTTCAACCCCCCGAAGCCGATCTTCGCCACGGCCCAGAATCCGATATCTGGTCCTTGGGAAGCATGATGCACGAACTGGTACTGGGTCGTGTACCCATGCAGAAAGTGCGGGAGCTGGAGACTGATCCCGAGACTTGGTTTGGGGGGAGTGGACGGGAGATACCGGATGGTGTTGTTGCGCGTGGTCTCTATAAGGAGTTTTGTTACTACCAAGCTGGCCACGTTGTTGAACGCACACGCATCGATTGTCCGTCGGAGTATACGACGAAAGTATACAGCACCCTGTTGAACCACTTCATGATGCGCGCGCTTGAACTCGACTGGGGGAAACGTATCACGGCTAGCCAACTGTGGGACCTGTTGCCTAAGCTCGAAGCTATTGTGCAGGATATTCATATCCTGGGGAAGCCTGAACTTCTCGATAGCTTCGAGGAACGAGAGGATATGAATGGTCGAGAGGACGTGAATGGTCAAGAGGCCGTGTGCATCACCGACTCCCAGATGCTCCGAAACTTGTTCGAGAGATTGGCGCGGTGTGCGGATTGGGCGAGTCATCAGGAGATGCGGAGGAGAGGCATGCAGTTGTTGTTTATTATGGAGGAAGAGGATCATTTCGCGGTTTTTAGGGCGCTGAGGGATGTGAGGGGTCTTTGGGGGATGGAGTGGTGATGTGGGACGGATGGGTGGTAGGGGGAGACTTGTAGCTTGGGTGGGTGGGGGAGGCGGATGGGAGATGGTGGAAGTTATCGCTATCTAGATCTTGTGTCCATCGTTTGTATGCAACAAGCCTGAATCCGAAGCTCGCCTGCTGAATTGTGTTTGTCTACGACTCTCTCGATGATGCTAACTGAATCGCAATGATGAGCCATTGTCAGCTACACCACGTAGACCATCGAAACAGCAAAGCAGCAAACCCTTCAAGACATCATTATCATTACCGCTAAACCCTAAAACCTCATACACATATTCTCCACCCCCTTCTCCTTTTCCCCTACAGCCTCGCCGACTCCCTAACCTCCAACCCCGCCATAATCCCCCGACTAATATAATCGCTGATCGCCATATTCGTAACCATAGGATTGACGCCACTAGCGCTGGGAAAGACACTGGCATCCGCAACGTAAAGACCTTCAGTGCCCCAGACCTTGCCCTTGGGATCCACAACACCATCTCTCTCCTTTGCACTCATCCGGCAAGTACCCATCTGATGCGCAGACACATACACAGTCTCGGGCGACGGCAGCCCCTTAGCACGAATCTCATCGAGCCAAGCCACAAACTTGGGATCGTTGATACCATCTCCAGACGGTCCCGCCGGATCGCGGATAAACGGCCGCATATTGGGTATAACGGTAAAGATCTCAGTCGCACCCTCCACATACTGTATCTTCGCCAGCGCAATAACGCCCTCGAGCACATGTCTCTTATCGTAATTACTCGTCTGATACGAGAACCTGACACGTCCATCCACCGGATCCGGATACACCCTCCCTGTATCCCGATCTCTTGCAATGGAAATATACCCAACCATGTGTTTCAACTTCGCAGCATCAATCTTATACTGCATCGCAGACTTCCAGTCCACCCACATCAGACACGCCGAGGGCACCATGTTTGTGGCTTCGAGCTTGACGCCGTGGCCTGCGTTGTCCATGTTTTCGAACTCGGAGACGACGGATGTCAGGATGCCGCCTTCCCACGGTTTTATCTCTTCGTTGTGGTAGGCGCCGAGGAAGGTGACGGGGTGCAGGTAGAGGTTTCGTCCGATTTGAGGGTTTGTGAGACCGGAGCGGAGGAGGAGGAGCGGGGATTGCATTGTCCCGCCGGAGACGACGACGCGTTTGGCTTTTAGAAGGACGCGGCGGGTGGTTAGGGGCGTGCTGGAGACGCCGCCTTGGGCGTCGCGTGAGGTCCATGTACCAAGCACGCCGGTTGCGACGCGCTTGCCATTCTTGTTGGAGAAAATGATCTTTTCGGCGTGGAAGCCTTCGATGAATTTCGCTCCTGCGCGGGCGGCGTCAGGGAGGAAAGACACGACAGGGCCTTGTTTCTCGCAGGAACCGCAGCCGAAGTTGCAGTAGCCGCAGTAGTGTTGTTGGCCGCCGGTATTCTGAGGTACAGGCGCAGCGTTCCAGCCGAGTTTGCGGGCGCCTTCGAGCAGGATCTCGTTGTTGCGGTTTTGCTTGATGTTTTTGTCTGAGACGCCCATTCGGTCGCAGACGCGATCGAGCGATTCTTGGAACTGGGCGGATGTGAAGAAGGGGAGGCCGCGGGCTGCCCATTCGCGGCGGACGTAGCCTTGGGTTTGGAGGGAGGCAGACCAGTTTACTGTTCCTCCGCCGCCGAGGGACTGGCCTGCTACTACGCTCACTGAACTGTCGTCGGATGTTAGGAAGGATCCGCTCATGAAGAGGTGGTGCCATCCATCCAGTTCGGCCATGGGAAAGTGGTCTGGCGTCCAGTGGTATGCCTTTTCTACAATCAACACACGATGGCCGGCTTCAGCGAGGTTCTTCGCCGTCACACCAGCACCACACCCACTACCCACAACCACCACGTCTGTTTCAATGATCTCAGGTTCGTCACCTGGAGGTATCTGGATGAACTCATAGTCGAAGCCCTTCCCAGGCCTCATACCAACAGGCACACGTGGAGCACCTATTACGCGTCTCAGCGAAGGCGACGTCTTGATCCAAGCCTGCTTAGTGATAATCACCAACGAGCGGCGCAGTTGGCGAAGCGGTCCCAACCGTGCGGTAGCCCAGCCCTGGATAATCGACTCCCTTACATGAGCGGGTTGCTCGCTGATTGGCGTGAGATAGCCCGTCAAAGCCAGTGACCCCGCCCGAGTGTTGAGGACATTCAACACCATGCACAGGTCCTTTCTCTGGTTCTGCGGCATGTACATGGCGAAGACGCGCTGCAGCTCCGCTCGGAACGCCGGATCCTGACTCGCATAGTCGTCGAGATACTCCTTCACCGCCGTCTCCGCATCAGGATCGTTTCCGGGCGCTAAAGCCCTCAGCTTGCTGACTGCAGTCGAGTAGTCGGTGTCGGTTGCGGCGAGTTCAGTCTGCGTCCTCGCCGTGGAGATGGGCTTGATTGCTGGGATGACCGCATCCGTGATAGCAAGTAGCGTCTTCCATTGTTGAGGCGTGAGCGGATCCTCAGCTGGGAGCGGAGGCAGCGGAGTAGCTTTCGGCGAAACGGGCTCAGAAGGGAGTGTTGTTGACATTTTGCCACGTATGGTTGGGTGTTCAGGGATAGCCTGGATGTCGCGCGTGGACCATCAAAGGGTCTTGAAGGTGGAGCTGTCGGGCATGCTAAGGACGCAGGCGTCGTTTTGTTTAGTTTCCAACCGTGTCCACTGCGAGAGATGAAGCAACTTCCCCCGCGCCACATGCCGTGCCATTGTTGACGTCTGCTAGCCCGTGGCGGTTCATGCCTCGGTACAGAAAACAAAGTTCATCGACGTGTCCCGGCGGAGGGTTGCCAAGGCTGCCGTTGCTCGTGGATGTCGGAAGGACAGATTCGCCGGAGCCGCCATTGGACGTCTTTCAAGGGCTATAGAGGACGTCAGGATAGGCTAAATCCTGTGATGTCTTGCATTGATCTGCGCGGCAGATCTCAGTCGTAGTCATGTTAGCCTTCGATGCGTGTGGGCCGTTGCGCAACTCAGCGTCGTAGACTGCGGATCTCTCATCAATGCATTGGAAGAGCGTGTCCATGTGATCCGAAGTTCTGGCGGTATCGTGAGGTTGCAGTGGCCGGCGGCGCAGCGTTAGTGAGGCGAATATCCGACGATGGTGGGTGGGTCGGCTCGGTCTTTGAACCAGGATGAGACGGGCGCTTCTTCATCTCGGCGAATCTGGCCGGCGTCTCCAAGACTCCAACGGGGGGAGTCGCTTATCTCTGGATCTAGCAGGAGTACTCCAACTACGCTTTCGCGCCTATGCAGCTGGACTACATTGAAACAACTCGCAGCGTAGGATCAGTACCTAGGTAATATGAGATATCTGCCGGCCAAACTTCCATCTCTTACGCGTACGTACGTCCTCACCCTTGCGCATGGTGTGGTCAAAAGAAACTACCGACACCCGTGCAATCTTAGAAGCTCGAGCGAACTTCGTGCGAGGCAAATCCCACCAAGGATGATTGCGCAACGTCCCCACGAATCCAATTATCCGGTTGAATCCATCTGGCAGGATCTGGTCGGTGCGCCTCAGGAATATGCAGGGGACCGACTGGGAAGCCGTCTGCTTCTAGGCGAGATGAGGTTTCCACAATACCACTGTCTGTCAAGACATTCGTTGATGCCTCTTTGGAGATGGTTCTGATGAGAGCATTTGCACTCGAGACTCGATTTCGGTCCCAACAGTTCTTTCTTGGAAAGCAAGCGGTCGTTGGTGTAAGGTATTGAAGGCTCGCTAGTCAAGACGCGTACGTCAGTGCTACCTAGATAAACTAATATCTTGACTTTAGCTTGAATATGTGATTAGTTTAATAGCTACAGAATTAGGTGCTGTCTTCATGATTTTGCATCGAACAATCCCCTACCGGATCCTCTCCAACCTAGCGCGCATATGCGCTTCATTTCGTGCTTTCACTTCCGCAAGCTCGCTCTGTGACAGCGGGGGACGGGGTTTGTGTTCTTCTTTCCAACGCTGAATCTGCTCGTCAAGGCTCGCCAGCTGCTCATCCAGCTGAGCAATCTTAGCAGTAAGATCGTTAATCTTATTCGTGCAGATGATCTTCTTATCCTCCTTCTCGCTATCGAAGATATGCCTTGTCTCTTTGTTGAGCTCAGAGAGCTCTTGCGTCGCGGCTATAAGATCCTTCTCGTGCCAGCCCTTGAATGATTTGTTTATACTCGCGTCTCCTTCCAAATGCAAAAGATACTGCCCAGACATGTCTTTGCAGATGTTTTTGCAGGACATGGCGAAGGTATTGCGATGCGAGATGGTGGGTGGTGGATGTAGCTTTGGGAAGTTAGAGATCGTACGGTTGGTGGACATGGGTAAGACGCTGGGCGACTGTGACGTAGTGACCCAAACACTCCAACCATCACATGACAGATGTTCTTCAGCTTCACCGTCACTTTTACTTCGGTGCAAGAGATGCCTAGACTTAGCAAGACTTGGGACGACGAATAGTGACAGATAGTTGATGGAAAGATGCATTCGGATCCGTGACTTCACCTTGGACGTTCGTAACTGTAAAGGTGACGAGGACGTACCGTGCAATGACACTCGGTATTACCAGGACTCTAATCAGAGTTCAGTCACCAGAAACTTTGTTCAGGCTCCTCGTGGTTCTCCCAGGAAAGTTGCGGATACGGTGGGGAGTCTTCGGATGTCAGCGTCGCAAGGTTTGGTACGATGTCAAAACTCCAACCGGGGATCGCTGCAACGCCTCGCAGGACCGCTTCACGATGCACGCACGGTCACAACACCAATACGAACAACGACACTACGCCTATGCCCAAGTGGGTACGATGTTATGAAGCGGTCCCACATTATTCAAGATCGTGAGCTCTGGCCGAATAGCCTCAATTCTTCGCTGCGCTTCACGATGCACGTATGGCATGATGGCCTCACCGATACGGACCTACAGACTTCACACACCCAAGTAAGTAGATTGAATTGACGTCCACCACCACCCCTCCACCTCCCCCGCCCGCCATCCCAATTCTGGCCGAATAGCCTCAATTCCACTTGGAGTGGAGCATAATATATTGGATAATTGCGTCGCGCGCGCCTTGCTCGCGTGGCTACAGAGTGGATGAGGTGCATTGAATTGAATACAGTAGTGTGGCCAAATGCCCCGCCAGTTGTTGCAAGCTGGCCGTACTTGAGCGGGATGGTAGTGTGTGTGGCGCCTCTCGCGGCATACTTGCCTGTCATTTAGCTGTGATGTCAAAGTATGTCTATCATGTCTATCAACGTCCATCACCGCCTCTTCTTGCGTTTGCGCAGGGCGTCGCAATCAAGATATGGGGTGAGTGCTATGTCATCACTGTACGGGCGCCCCAGGAAATGAGTTCACGCTTGACGCAGCAGTTCCGTCCTCGGAGAAGGTTGAGGCGTTGCTTTTCTTTTGCAGAGGGCGTGATTGGTTAGAGATAAGAGACGCCCAAACGGGCACAGTGGGGCCCAACGGCTGGCCGCCTCGAGAAGAGGCGCAACGGTCGTGGTGAAGAAATGAGGGTTGCGCTGGGGAAGGGGGAAATGGGGCGTTCGCGTAGGAGATAGAAGCTACTCTCAGCCTAGGACTTGTAGTTGTCGAGTCTCTTTTCAAGCAGCATGGGAGGGCAGCGTGAAGACAGCTCGCTCGATGCGACGGCCATGTTACAATTAGAATCTTCCAAATGGCCGGTCGTAGCCCGATGATACCCTGTCGTTCGGTCGGTCGCCAAGGGCGCAGGCATCCCCCATCGGGCATGGCCGCCCATCCGTCAGTTCGCTGCTGGGAAGAGGTCGCTGGAGCAGCTGGCGGGCGACAACTTAATTCATCCTGTCCCCAGAGCCTCACCCCAGGTCTCCTCCGCACTCACGCGACACCGCTGTTTCTTATCTACACCTATATCCGCCTCACTCGACGCATAACACATATACGCCCACTACCACGACCACGACTATATTCACTATCATGTCCTGCTAAACCACGGTCGACTGTTGGCCCCGGCGTCTGTTGTATCACCGCCCTCGTCTCTTATCGCCTGCACGTCAGCTACCAATTGACACGCACCCTCACCACCAACACGTCCCCAACCGTCCCCAAGGAGCCGCACGCGTCCTGCTGGCCTGTCAGCGTCGTCTGCACCCGTCGCACCACTGCAGAGCCACTGATAGCCTCCCGCTCCCAAAGCGCTGTATCAGAACCTCCAGCGCACCAATACCAGCGCAGCACTTCACCGCCTACGACTACGTATTATACGTCTCTCTCGACTTCTCGCCAACCTCAACTTCATTCCGTCATCGCCAACCTCAACTCCCCCCGTCACCATGGCCACGACCTTCTCGACGGCGACTGCGATCCCGCAACACGCACCCTACCAGCACCACGCCTACCGCAAGAGCACCCACTCGCAGTACTCGCCCACCCACTCCGGCGTCAACACGCCCGCCAACGTCTCGCCCACGTCGCCGCGCACCACACACCTGCCCCTCGCCCGCCACCAGGGCATCTACCAGCCGCGCACCGCCATCGGCATCCCCGCGGCGCTGCGCAAGACGGAGAAGCCCAGCAGCAAGTCGCCGCCCAAGGTCGACTCGGGCGTGTCGTCCCCGAACCAGGGCTGGTCGGCTGGCACGTACGGGTGGGTCGCCAACGAGGGCAGCGCGACGCCCGTCTCGCAGATTGGCAATGAAGACATGCAGAGCCTCTACAACGCCGAACCACTGTCGCCCGTCGCGGGGCCAATCACACGCAACCACTGGCAGGTATGTATTCGCGCCTTTCCTACTTGTCCGCTATGCCGCTGCTAGCCCGTCCGTGCTTCCCTGTCGCGTGCTCACCTGGGCTGCGAGGGGACCGTCTTACGTACATGGTCCGGTCCCACCGCCTAGCGTGCGCTGGTCTGGCCTCCCGCTGTCTGCAGAGCCGACATGCCGAGCCCTCCAATTCAGCTCAACAAGACGCCTGGGGGGCAAACTCGGCGGCCAAGGTCGATCATGTTGTGCATGTCGCCTCGCCATGGCCTTCGGATAATTTCCATCGTCTGCCGGCTGTCGAGACATGCACACGTCGTCCCCCACGCTAGACCTATACCTACTCTTTTACCCGATGCAGGGCTGGAGTCCGGGCTGTTCGGGCTAGCGACACCTGTCCACTTGTCCACAATTCAGAGTTGCCGTTGCGTCCAGAATCCCCACTAACTCATCCCTAGGCCGACGGTTCCACATCGGTGTGTTCGGCATCCAGCTGCCAGGAGCCCTTTGGCTTCTTCCAGCGGCGCCACCACTGCCGCAAGTGCGGCGGCATCTTCTGCTGGCAGCACTCGCGCAACAACGTGCGTCTCGACGAGCTCGCGCGCTTCCACCCAGAAGGCCACTGGCACCGTGCCTGCGACCGCTGCCACAGCTCCTTCCGCGAGTGGGAGCACCTCCGCTCCAGCCGCACCAACAGCGAGAGCTCCGACAGCAGCAATAGCAGCCCCGCTCCCGCAAAATCCATCGAGACCCCTGTCCCGGCTAAGCGTCCTGAGAATACGCGCGTAGGCAGCCTCGCACAGAGCTTCCAGGGAACATGGAACTGGAGCACTTTCTAAACATGGGCGTTTGCTTGTCATCGCTGCCCACAAACTTCCTTCATTTCTTCATGACACCTGGACGGACGGATCTTCCTGCTCCTGGCGTACTCTCTTTTGATGATATCCGGAGGGCCCAGTATTGTCGCAACGGCACTGGTCCCATTCCACCTTTTCACTGCTTCGACGACACGAAGCCTTTCTGCATCTGCATCAACTAAACTGCATAATACCGGCGTCCTGTTTTTGCTTTTCCAACATGGCGTCTTGATCAATCACGGGGGGTGGTCTGCGTGTGCTTTTCTCGTCTTGTCCTTGCGATTCAGCGTTTTCTTTCAACAACCTTATAGAGAGTTTCTTACCTCTCTCGATCTGTTGATATGTCCCCTTTGTGGAGAAGACAAGATGTTACAGTGTTTCACGGCCGACGAAGATATCCAGAATAATGATTGTTGGAGATGGTCTTTCTTTTCGATGAAACCTTCAGCTCCAGCTCCGGATCATGGCGGTACGCGGTGATGTGCGACGGACGCACGTAGGCCGTTCAGGAAGACGTGCGTCCGTCTCATATCACCGCGTACCGTGGTGATCTGGAGGTCTTTGGGCAGATGGATGGCTGATTGTTCGTTCGGCTGGGTGTAAGTGTGTTTTATCATGTGGTTATGGTATACGTGGAAGATGGTGTGTGGTGGTTGTAGTTTGTTGAGATGAGATGAAATTACATTGGTATATTCTGAATCTTTGTGCAAAGTTGTGTTGGTGATGTGCTAATATATGGGAGAAGACAAGTACTTCTTCCTATACATATATGTATAAAATGGTGGGCATGTGCTTATATATGTAGTAGATGTGGCGGGTGTGTTGTGATGTGGTACCCTGATGGCGTGATGTCGGTAAGGGTTTGGTTGCGGCAAGGCTAAGGGAGGTTGTTTGATATGTGGATGCCGCTTGTGGGTAATGTACCGCGTCTTCGGGATCGAATGATGCTGAACCCAGTAGTTGAGAACTATAGACAATGTTTGCACATGTGTTATATGTTAGCATATCCCTTGTAAGGTCTCAAGCATGGATGGAGTTGCAGAAACATCTCCACCAACCTACCCCAGCATCAAGAACTCCAGACACAAACAGCAAAACAGTAAGACAAGAACAATGACACAGAAATAAGAAACAGAGAATACAAGTTACATACCACAAACAAAGTCCATGACTCCTCCCCGTGCTTCGTTCGCACAAAGGCACCATACGGAGATACCCCGCACTCCGATTGGTCAGATGCAGTGGAGTGCTGATGGCGTTTTTTTGCTGGACGAGCACGACGACGTTCACTGCATACTGCACGAGTCATCGAGGCATCTGGTGAGATACACTAGTCTTACTCGAACTTGCTCGGCATTTACGGGTTTGCGACTTTGCTACACGCGCTTCACTTGCTGGCTCGCTACACTCGCCGACGGACAAGATCTCGCTGCGCTCAACATCACCGCGTTCGACGTCCGTCGCCATACGTCCTTCTCTTCTCCACGTGTTTGGGGGCGCCGTCGCCCCCAGGTTAGCGAGGGGGTTCACGAATCGATACTGCGCGAAGATGGCGACTATGGCTCAGACAACGGTGCAGGGGAATGGGGAGGTGGCGGGGACACTGCACAACACTGGGAATGGGATGGCGCAAGAAATTGGAAGCAGTAATGGAGCGACGCAGTCAAACGGGAAGAGGAGGAAACTACATGGGCGCGCATTCTATGAGAGTATCGGCAGTCCGAAGCTCATCCTTGCGCCCATGGTCGAACAGTCTGAGTTCGTATGTCTCTTCGTCTCTATACGACTCTGCGCAAAGACAATAGCTAACATCATTGTCCATAGGCATGGCGACTACTATCGCGCTCGTTCCTCCCCGAATCTCAGCAAAAAGACCTCCTAGCATACACCCCAATGTTCCACTCGAAGATGTTCGGCGAGAAGAGCAACTACCGCGACGCCCACTTCCAACCCCTCAAATCGACCATCCCTTCACCCAGCGACGAATACCACCTCTCACAACTGCCTGAATCGGAGAGACATCTCGACGGCAACCCCGCGTTCGACAGACCCCTCACCGTACAATTCTGCTCGAACGATCCCGAAGACTTTCTGCGCGCGGCGAAACACGTTGCGCCCTTTTGCGATGCGGTGGATCTGAATCTGGGATGTCCACAAGGAATCGCGAAGAGAGGGAAATACGGCGCATTCCTGCAGGAAGACTGGGATCTGATATCAAGGATGATACGCAAACTGCACGAGGAGCTAGACGTCCCAGTCACAGCGAAGATGCGTGTCCTCGAGACACCGGAAAAGACACTGGCATACGCAAAGACCCTATTAGACGCCGGCGCAAGCATCATCACAGTCCACGGCCGACGCCGAGAACAAAAAGGCCACAACACCGGCCTCGCAGATTGGAAAATGATCCGCCACTTACGGGAAAACCTTCCCAAGGAAACCGTCATATTCGCCAACGGCAACATCCTCCAACACGAAGACATCGCCGCGTGTCTAGAAGCCACAGGCGCAGACGGCGTCATGAGCGCAGAAGGAAACCTCTACGACCCCACCATTTTCGCCGCTCCACCGCCGCCCGGCCAGGAAGGACGAGAGTACTGGCGCGGACGTGATGGTAAGGGTGGGTATAGGATGGACGCTGTGATGAGACGGTACATGGACATCATCCACAAATACGCACTCGGTCAGGAACCACCACAACGGAAGCCCCTCTGGATGTCTGGAGATGTCGATACCGAAGACCCATCAAAACAACCGCAAGAAACAGCCCACTCCAACACCAACACGAACACGGACGCAGCAGAAAACGGCAAACGCCCCGCCGACCAAGGCGAAAGCCCGCCAAAGAAGAAACAAAAACCGTTGTCTAAAGCCGCAAAGAAGAAGGAAGCTAGTAACCCCAACCTCACAGCCATGCAAGCCCATCTCTTTCACCTACTGCGTCCACTGGTTTCTCAACACCACAATGTGCGAGACGCGCTTGCCCGATCACGGACGGGCGATATCGATGCGTTTGAGAATGTGTTGAGGCTTGTTGAAGAGGCGGTTAGGGAGGGGATTATGGGGTATGAGGAGGAGTGTGGTAATGGTGCTGCCGAACCGACCTCCACGACGACAGGGACAGCGACAGTGAATGAAGAAGAAGAAGAGAAGGGGGCGAAAGAGGTGGAGTTAGACCCGTATGAGAGTTCTCTCGCAACCGTCGCGAGGGTTAAGAGGCCGTATTGGGTGTGTCAGCCGTATGTTAGACCACTGCCGAAAGAGGCGTTGGAGAAGGGGAGTATGACTGTTAGTAAGAAGGAGAGGAAGAGGGCGGAGGAGGAGGCTGAGAGGAAGAAGAAAGAGGAGGAGGAAGTTAGAAGTGTGGGACTGGTGCCTGGGGGACGGGTTGAGCAGAGGGTTTTGGGTGGGGAGGATGCGGAAGAGGGAGGGAAAGGGGGGAACGAGGTTGTTGAGGAGCCGAGGGATGGTATGGTCTGCGGATGAGCGTGTAGAGACATTGAGAGGTAAAGGAGTGACGACAGGGGAAATATACCCAAATGAATCTCAACATGACAGTTATGTGAAAAATAGTTTCTACATCACTATATCCACAATTCAACGTGATCATTGTTTTCTGGTGTTCTCCTCTCTCTTCTTCGTGTAATGGACGCAACTGCCAACTCCATGTGTGGATTGGCGCTCTTGCGATACTCTTAGTGTCGAGGGCGACCACCATCTCCTTCGTCTGTTCTCGTAACAGGTTTTTGGACGCTCTCACGTGGCTGTATTTGCGCAGGTTTTGTCGAGTCGTTGTTTGGTGTGGCTGGCAGATATGTATGTATGCTGCAACACTAGACAACAACGTTCACTTGCGTGGCAGTGGCAGTGGCAGTGGCTGCGACAGGGCTCCTGGCTGTGGCTGTGGTTGTATCCCGCCTCTACTCCTGTTCCTAGCACCTGATGCTGGGACGGGCGCGCTACGTCGAACAGTAACTCGATCGATGTCAGTACATCGGTCCGCGCGAATGCAGGATGTCCAAGGGCGTACCTCGATGGATGGTCAAACACCATACAGCATGCACACTCGCAAAGATGATCATAGCAAGAAGCTGAAGGAGAGCAAGCACGTCTGATCTCGTCCACATAGCTAGGATGTTGGCTGCTGTTCCCGTGCGGCGTGGTAAGGGGGTGTGGGGGCGGAAACGATAGGTTGTGATCCTTCGGGGGTCGTTCTGTCCTTTACTACATTGCGGGCTTTTGTGTTCTTATCTACCTGGGTATGAACATGTTTGCCCGGGAAGAAGGCACGAAGGCTGTGCGCGGCGACATCGCGAGGTTTAGGGGCTCAATTCCTTTGCGCATCCGTATGCGGTTGCGGAACGATGAGCATCCTCGCATGTTGATGGTGCTAGTCTCTTTCGTGCTGCGGAACTGCAGAGTGCTGGTAATGATATCGCGCTAGTGAGTGCCCGAAACAGCGCTAAGACTGTTCTGGCTGCGGAAGCATGGCCTGAGCGTGAAGGATGGCGTAGTCTAGTCTGCTTTGGGATGCGGAAGCTGTTACCGACGTCCCTCAGCCTCTGTCACTCAGGCTTGGCCCTTGATGTCTGCCTGTCTCTCAACAGCCCTGGTTCTCGCCGTGTCAGTGTATAAACAATGCTTCTGCATTCTATCAACATGTCGCCTCCCAACCCACCGACTCAATCATTTGAGGGCTTTCACACAGTTGCGCACCTCTCTTTCAGCACGATACCTCATCAGCATTTCGCTCCTCTGCCCTTGGGATCTCCGGAGCTTCTCTCGAAAGAGAGAACCGTTAATCCGCATCTCACGAAGTAGGCATGCAAGTCAACGTCGTGGATGATGGCGAAATTGCAGCCGAACAAGGCGAGGAAGTCACGACTGGACGAAACCATCGACCACCCAATTCATCGCTCTTTACAGTCGCTCAAGAAGATATTGCATACCCTCTTCCGCACTTGGACGATTCCCAGATGCTTGGTGATCCATCCATGAGTATTGGGCTACAATACGCACCCCCTCCAACACCGTTGGTGCCCTCCCAGTTGGATCAGCAAGCAGCGAATCATCTCGAGAACATGCATATACAGGAAACTCACCTATCCGAAGAAGTTCAGCGACAGCTTGCTGAAGTGGAGTGGCAGCATGAGGTAGCACGCTACCAGATTCTCGAGAAAGCGCAGGCGGTTCCCGCAAGTCAACACTTACAGGATGCTACGGATAGCCATCCTTATACTACCATGGATTGGACAGCTACTGGATATACTGGGGCCGATGATTACACCAACATGCCTGCGAACCCATCTCAGATACCCAATCACGGCTTGATCTCGACAGACAACATGACTGCACATGGGATCGACGCCAACTTTTGGCCTTCACAACAGCTACCACAGCCTACTGTCTATTTGAATGCTTTTCAGAATCATTTCCAAGATGTTAGCCAGCAGAACGATACCTTTCTCGCCGTCCAGGACCTCGACTACAATGCCTTCGGTCATTCGGCATACAGTCAGCAACCTGCTTTTCATCCGGTAATGTTCGAAACATCCCAATACCACACGATGCCTTCTGTGCTGGGTTCACATGACCAAGGCAATTATTACGATCTCTCCATGGCCGCCCCTAGGCCTCCTTGCATTCAACTGAGTCTTCCACTGTACGATGTTAGATCAAGTCCTGCTTCCCGGGGCGAATTTCCGACATGTCAAACCAATAGACCTCTTCACGGTTCGACTACTCCTCATCAGGGCCCGTCATGGGACAGCCATACCCCTCTAGTGCCCGGTCAATCTTTGGATGTGACAATACCGGCAATCGATCACTCCGACACAATCAGCCTTCATGTACCTGAGACTCTCGAGCCCCAGCTTCCTGCAATAAGTCGCAGAGGACAGATCAAGCGCGGAAAACGGAAAGAACGCAGCTCTAAGAGTACTGGCGCTGAACGGACAAGCGCTGCATATGCACTCGACAACATATATTTCCATTCCAACCCAAGTGCTGATCGCCAGCGGCGGAGACTTGAGCCAAGGCGTCGTCACGTTACGGAGAAGGCCACACGGTCATGCTATGGGTGTCGCTTCAACAAACGAAAGGTGCGTGTACAACTTCCAGTTGAAGCTTGACTATGTTGCTGATTAATTCCCAAGTGCGATCTTGATGCTCGTGGTATTTGTCTTCGATGCCAAAACATCTTGAAGACATATTCGTGGCGAACAGCTATTCCGAAGTTTACGTGCGACGTTCGGACGAAGTTTTCCGAGATGTTGATCTTCGCCGATATACCACCAGAAAATTCATCAGCGGACTCGGGGCTCTCGCCAAAATTGCTTTGCGGTCGCTCTAGCCCCATGAAGATTGATCTGGACGATGGTTTCGGTCCTGTGACGATTGAACGCTCCACAGTTCCATTTTCAAAGGCCGGCTTTTATATTATGCTTAGGCTCCTCTGGCGAGTCCGCAATCTTCTAGACGTTTTGGAACCACTTCACTTTCGACAATATGACACCAAGGGGTCCGATCCAATGACGGTCTGGAGTTACTCTTTCAGCATGGTCAAATGGAAAGACGCAATACGCTTCTTTTGGCCAGAATTGGGAGACGTAGTGGAATTCCATACGAACTTCCACCGCGATGCTTTCCGAATGTTCCTCTCAAGTCTCGATTACGTCTCTACCTCTAAACCGGACATATCTTGGATCATAACTCTCAACTATTGGTACGAAGGAATTTCCAACATGGACGACACTCCTTTGGTAAACACCGCTGCAAAAAACCACCTTCTGGACTCTCTGACACATTATATACTTCATCTGTACCGCAGGATGTTTCCCACGACCCCACTGCGGAATGACACCAGGCGTTTAGATGATTGGGAAGATGTGGTGAGAGTCTACAACTTCTTTCCACTCACGTCCAAATTGTTGCCCGCGAAGTATCGGTCACTTCCAAGGATATCCATCGCAATCATGATGATTCGGGAGCATGGGGAACAATTGATATCTCCGGCAACGATGATAGCAAGTACCGCTTCTGCATTTTCCACGGAATCTCTCAAGCAGATGAAGCGCCCCTCTCCACGGAACGCATATGTTTCCAAAAAGATTGCATCGATCTTTAGATTGAGCGCGGCTCAACTGGACAATTTCGAAGGGGTTGTTCAAGACGATCTCCTCGAAAATCCCACATATCCCCAGGAGCCGGTGTTTGGACTATCTACTTGGACCTTGTCTATTGCACTTAGGGCATATTTCGAAAATTTCGAGATCCTACCCTATACAGACGAACGAAATGCCGCCATACTGGTGTTTATTATTTACAGTTCATTGCGAGTATGGCATTACTTCAAAGACTTCTACCTTCAATCTGATCCGTCAGATCATCCCAAAAGCTTTGGGGATTTGATAATGACTGATCGGGATACACTGGAGACTCGTTTGGTCGAGTGGCTCGCCGAAGATAAGACTGCCAGATCCCCAGAATCTTATATACCCAAGAGAAGTCCAAAAAAACTCCCACAGTAGAACTCAGCGACGCTTGATGTTGTATGGTTGCCTAACCAAGACGGAGGGGAAAATGGAAAAGCTGGATGCGAAAGCACATGTGTGACTTGAAGGTTGCCTTAATCTATCCTTTCATCTTCGTGAAAAGGCTTTTGTGATATTATACCTACTCATGCCCCACACGTCAGAGTTCCATACGTATCCACGTCGATAGGAAGCTTGGGTGTAAGCCATAAAGCGACCGCGTAACATGAACTTTGTCGAACGGGCGATGGTGGCGAATAGCTCGCCCTGGTGCTCCAACCTTCGTAGATCTATCAAGGTATCTAAGGGTTTTGCTTACGACTCTCTCACAAGCTCGATGATCCTCGGCTGTCTGAACTATCCGGGTGTGATGAATGGGAGAGGATAGGAGAATCCCACGAGAGTAGCGTTCATGTGTATACGCACGCCCTTCAAGGTGACACAGCAGTGCATGAGTCACGATAGCTACGTTAGTGAAAAAAAAAAAAGCTCGCTCGATTCTGATTGTAGTATGCAACCTGCTGGTGTTGTGTCAAAAACTTTTTGAAGGGCGTGCATGTATAACCTGATCAGTAATGCAAAGGCAGCGTGGTATGCATTATTCGAGCCTGGTGGGTTTTATCGGCTTCATTGCGCCTCCTCTTGTCAGCCTTGCGTACGCACACATGCCCATGGCAGTCTGGCACTGATGGAGGGAACGCGCAATACCGGAAACTCTACCGTACTCTGCTATGGCGAATAGCTCGAGCTGACATGTGAAACAGACGCAGGTAAGGCACCAGACGATCTCAGGGCAGCGATAGTGGCAGCCCGATGTGTAGCGCGCGCCGTGATTGGTCGTCGGACCCCATATGCCGTGTAGTCCGTGCGGTCCGAGCAAGGGTTCAAGCTAGTGACATCACTTTCTCAACATCAGTGGGGGACGGCCTCGAGACGTCACTCGCCCGCGCACCTCGACTGCGCGCGATCTCCAGCTGTTGTGCCGCTATGAGTATAGAGCAAGTCTTAGGACCCTGAGCGACTGAAACTGCGGGTCCCAAAACAACGTGTTGCATGCTACCGTAGAGTTTGTCGGTGTGCCCTCTTTATAGGGCGCATCGCGCCTTCCCAAAGCAGGGTTTGCCTGAATTGCGCCAATTCAAGACGACGACTGCCACGCAATTTCCCTCATCACTGCCACCAAGCGCGCCATTCTAGTCCTCTCTTCCCAAATCAACCGCACCTTCACCACCACACCGACCTCACCACATGCGCAACTAAACAGCGACCCCATCCATCCCCGCCATGACCAGCGTACTAAAAGGCGGCTTCGGCTCGCCCAACGGTGCGCCATTAATCGCGACCAACTCCGGCACCGAGTTCGTCAACACCGTGTGCCCACTCAAGAGCGCCCTCGATGGCTACGACAACACGCTCCCCTGCAGCAAGCAGAAGATCCACGTCCCGCAGAACTTCGCCGACGCCATGGCCATCCGCGAGGAAGTCTACGGCGAGCAGGGCGTGCCCCTCGAAGCCGAGTTCGACGAAGACGATGCCCGCAGCTGGCACTGGGTCGCTTATGCTTCCGTTGCCACACACTCCACCCACCCTCCCAAGACACTGCGCCGCTCCGACTCTGGCAACACTCCAGCTGATGACGCCCGCCGCGCCTCAGCCACCGCCACCCGCGTGCCCGTCGCGACGATTCGCCTGATACCCCCGCCCCACGGCCCAAACAAGTACGTCGAGGACGACAAGACGGACAAGCATGCCGATGCAGACCCACCCGGTGAGGAGCAGGAGAGTAAGCACCCGCCAGAGCCATACATCAAGCTCGGCAGGCTCGCGGTCCTAGCGCCCTACCGCAGTCTCGGCCTCGCAAAGCTGCTCATCAACGCCGCCCTCGACTACGCGGGCTCAAATCCTGATCTCATCTACCGGCCTCCCTCTCCCACCGCCCTGGAGATGGCGCAGATACTCGGCAACAACAAGGAGCGGGAGATTACCTGGCAAGGCTTGGTCATGATCCACGCCCAAGCCAACCTGCAGAGCATGTGGGAGAAGCACGGCTTCCACGAGGAGTTGAAGAACGATGACGGCGAGGTTGAGATACCAGCAGAACCCCACTGGATCGAAGAGGGTATTGAGCATGTTGGCATGTGGAAGAGGTTGCCGATTGAGAAGAGGAAGAGGTTGTCGCTTTCTTCCCTGGAGTCGGGGTCTTGAAAAGTTTTGGTTTTGTTTCTGGTTTTACTTACGCGTGTTTGATAGGTTCTGGCTGGGAGACGTTCCAGTCCCAAGGATCTACGTCAGGCCATGACCTTCGCGTTCGAGATCCCTTCTCAATCAATCATTTGATGAGGGGATCTACAGGCCACGATGTTTACGCTCATTTTACGTACGGAGGATTCAACATTGCTTATACCCCACACTGCACGATTACGAAGATACGGCCGGATTTCAACATTACTTGTTTTGCGCATAGAGGAGGGGATGAAGAGACAAGACATAGAGGTGTCATGGTACATGGCTATAGACTAGTAACGATCCTTCTACTTCTCACATTCCATCCGCGTATTCATTTCCAAGAGTCCCGCGTCCTTTCTCCTTGTTCTCCCATCCCATTCCAGTTTCCTAGCCAGCTTTCACGTCTTGGTATTCCTTCACTAGCCCGAAACTGGAGAAGCGAACTCGGGTCCTACGCAGTGTCTGTTGGTATGCGAAACACAATACACATCGGCAACTTTTTGCCGTGCGGGTACTACTCGGCTCGTAACCAAGACATAGATGAAGACGAAGGCGCATCCTGCCAGTGCGACCACGCACCGACCACACAAAGGCCTCGTCACATTCACAGAACGTGGGCACAGTAGTACGAACGGGACACTAAAGTACTTCCCGCTGTCAGAAACATTTCACTCAATGCTTGCACTAGACCAACTTGCTACAGTAACAATCCGGTACCTCGCATGCCTAGGTGGCGGAGGCCTCTTCCCTCTGCTTCTGTCCGTGTGTTTATCTGTCCGCCTGGCGTACACTGCCGGCCTTATTATATTTATGGAGCGTGAGCACAGTAGTAAAAACGGCAAACTAAGTACTTCCCGCTCTTGAAACCTTTCACTCAAACGTTCCACTAGATCACATCGCAAACAGAGTAATCCGGTACCTTGCATCCCAGGGTGGGTGGGGGAGGCGGAGGGGAGGCGGAGGGGAGGCGGAGGGGTGGAGGAGGGGAGGTGGTGGAGGTCTTTTCTCTCCTCTGTGCGTGTGCATGTCTGCATGCCTGTTCTATGCTGCCGGCGGCCTTGCTTATGTATGGAATGTCGGCACCGTAGTACAAACACAAACGACACACTAAAGTTCCTCCCGCTGCTGAGACATTCACTCAATGCTTGCGCTAGACCAAGTTCCTACAGTAGCAATCCGGTAACTTGCGTCCCTTCCTCCTCTTCCCGTATCTACCACGTCACAACGGGAACCCGCTGCTCTTCCACTGCTTCACCAACATCACTTCGCACCACACTCGCTTCCATGTCCTCAGATACCCCCACCAAACCCGCCTTCAAGGCCCGTCTCCTCAAGCTCCTCCGCCTCTGCACTCGCCCCGCCATCATGCTTCCCTCTCTAGGCATCATCGGCCTCATACTCGTCATCACACTCACAGTGCTCCTCCCGCAAAATGTCCACTCCATCGAAATCCCCGGCGCAGACACCAACCACAACTACCTCGTCGCGGTCTCCCACTTCCCCTTGACCGATTCGACAAAAAAGGATCCTTACCGCCCAGATCAAGACCGACGGATCATGGTCAGCTTGTACATGCCTGTACCCAGGAAACAGTGTTCTGCGATGGGCACGCAGGAGTACATGCCGCCTCAAACCGCGAAGATAGCAAATGAGCAGTTTGTTGAAGGGAATGAGCGGGATGCGGGGGCTTTTGAAACGATGACTTACGAGTCTTGTGTTGGTAGTGATAGTGGTGGTGGCGGCGGCGGCGACGTCAGTAAGGTACCCGTTGTGGTACTGGAACCACACGTCGACACGAGCAGGTTGATGTACTCGACAACCGCGCGTTACATCGCGGCTAATGGTGCCGCAGTTGTCGTCATCGATCACCCTGGCGACGCGTCAATCGTCGAGTTCACGTCGTCTCGAACGCGGGATTTGGAGGTTGTGTATAACAGCGGGACGGTTCCTTTGTCTAATTTATCGCCGGTTACGGAGTATAACGAAACTGTGGAAACTGCGGTCGCGACACGCATCTCGGATATCGCATTCACACTCAGCCAAATCAACAGTACTTCCTTGATAATCCGCCAATTTCCTGCCCTCCACTTTACGGGTAGTTTAAACACGGAGTCTTTCGGTGTCATTGGTCATGGTTTAGGTGGCACAGTTGCAACGAGTCTCAGTCTCTTTCCTAGCCTGCTCTCCGGTACAAACACTACAAACTCCCCCAGAGCAAGCTTCAGCATCAACCTCTCCGGTACACCCCCCCTCCTCAACTCCTCCACAAACAACAGCCCCCTCTTCTTCTTCGGCCGCGCGGATTTCAGACGTGAAGACGATGTAAACTGGCCTGCCACATGGTCGCACCTCACGGGTCCAGCGACTGAATTCGATCTCGACGACTCTGCTATCTTTGACGCCTCTGACTTACCGCTGATCATGGAGTTGGCGAGGGAGGAGGGAGGGAAGAAGGGGTTGGTGGGAAAGGGGTTGAGTGGGGGGAATCCGGCAGAGGGAGCGAGGGCGGTGATATGTTTCTTGGAGAATATTGTTAAGGAGATGGTGGGGCTGGAGGGGCAGGGGAGGAATGTTGGGGATTGTATTAGGATGTTTGAGGGGGTTAGGCCGTATCCTGGGTATGGAATTGGGAGGGGGGGATGAGAGGGTAGATGGGTATGTCGGGAGATGGGGGCTGGTTAGGGTTGTATGAAAAGTGGACGGCTAGGGCTGGGGGTGTAGGGAGAGTGTGATACAGAATTGAGAGTACACGCTGTTGCGCTCGAGAAAGGCGAGGGAGTATGTGTTCGCGCCAGATAAGACGTCATTTCGCGGCTTTTTGTTTGGGGTAGAAAAGGTGCAGCAAGGGAGCGCAGTCGCTGTGGTCGTTTTTTCGCGGTTGATGACATTGCCCGGGTGCGATTTTGGGAACGATCGCGCATGTATTGGTGGTCTGTGGCAGCGCGTCTATGGATGGGCTTCTTAGTGGCACATAAATGAAGGCAAAAGAGATAATGATACTAGAGTCTTCATTCACACCAGGTGTCTTGCATGCTTGCTTTGTCTTAGCGTAGTCTTCGGATTTGCTGTATGTTCCCTTGTATGAGAAGGACCTGTAGAGGGTCACTCGTTTTCTCCATGTCGGAAATCTCGGAACGAATCCGCGGCGATGCGAAGATGTTCAAACGCATTGCAAACACCATGCACGGAATTACACAATCGCACATAAGAACAAGCATGGATCTCTGTACTTACGCACGATTGTGACAATCCAACTACCGTGTATCGAACTACCGCGTATCGCACCTCGCCGCATACCCCACCTTTGCTGGAGCCATCTTACTAAGGATTCGCCAAGAGCGGTTGTAGATCCCTGTCACAGGCTCAGACAGCCCACCTGAACCGCTCCGAAGCATGTCACATATCAGTCATCTCCGCCCTACCCTCTTGCGGCGTATATAGCTCCCCATGTGCGCCCCTCCTCCTCCCAATGTACGACGCGGACTTTCGAATCGACACTCCACGTAATGGCGCAAATGGCTAGGATACGGGCGGGTCCGGCCGCGCTGCGACTGCGACGGGCGGTTGGTGGCAATCCCATGTCACGTCCGCTTTCACGACCGCTTGCACACCCGACTACGCGACTGTCGATAAGCGCATTACGCACAAGATGCATTGCGACGAATGCTGCGATCCAGGAACCTGATGTGGATTTCCCCGCGGGAGTACCCCCAGTTTCGGTGCCGGCGTCGTCGAAGGTGGAGGAGCGGAGGAAGGCGATTAAGAACGCGAAACCTTTTTCTGATTTCCTGACGGATACGTTCAATCGGCAGCATGACTATCTCCGGATCAGCATCACAGAGCGCTGCAACCTGCGGTGTCTGTACTGCATGCCAGAGGGTGCGCTTCCAATATCTGCACAGCAAAACAAGCTGCTAACAAACAACAGAGGGCATACCGCTATCACCCCCCGCCAACATGCTCACCACACCCGAAATCTTCTACCTCTCCTCCCTCTTTGTCTCGCAAGGCGTAACCAAGATCCGGCTCACAGGCGGCGAGCCCACGGTCCGCCGCGACATCGTCCCGCTCATGCAGCAAATCGGCAGTCTGCGCCCGCGCGGCCTCCGCGAACTCGCCCTCACAACCAACGGCATCTCGCTGCACCGCAAACTAGACGCCATGGTCGAAGCAGGCCTGACCGGCGTCAATCTCAGCCTCGACACACTAGACCCGTTCCAGTTCCAGATCATGACCCGAAGGAAAGGCTTCGACGCCGTCATGAGGTCAATTGACCGCATACTCGAAATGAATAAGCTGGGCGCGAATGTTAAGCTGAAGGTCAACTGCGTCGTCATGCGCGGTCTCAACGAGCGCGAAATCCTGCCTTTTGTCGAAATGGGCCGCGAGAAAGACATCGAAGTGCGGTTTATCGAGTACATGCCTTTCGGCGGGAACAAGTGGAGCGAGAACAAGATGATCAGTTTCCAAGAGATGCTAGACATCATCCGCACGAAATACCCCGGCCTAAGACCCGTCCCTGGACACAAAAACGACACGAGCAAAACATACGAAGTACCTGGTTTCGTGGGCAAAGTCGGCTTTATAACCAGTATGACGAACGATTTCTGCGGGTCCTGCAATAGACTTCGCATTACGAGTGACGGGAATCTCAAAGTCTGTTTGCATGGTAATGCGGAGGTGAGCTTGAGAGACGTGCTCAGACAGGGTAATAATGGCGAGCCTATTGACCAGGAAGCGTTTGAGCGTATCAGGCAGATCGAGATGGACCGGCACGAGGGCCGGCTGAGCGACGAAACGGTGCTGGGCTGGGGCCAACGCGAGCGCGAACTTCTGGATGTTGTTGGAGCTGCTGTTAAGAGGAAGGCGGAGAAGCATGCTGATCTGGATGATTTGGCCAATGGGGAGAATAGGCCTATGATTTTAATTGGTGGGTGAATTCGGACTCTCCTTTTCTCTTTTCTCACGCATTCTGGATCCATCGAGCTGTTGTCGCATGCGACGAGATCTCTTCCTCTCACGACGGTCATGGTAGGAATGTCTGATGATACCACGGCGGTCACTGCATAGATGGCGTTTTGAGCGATCGAGCTTCTTTCTTCTGACTCTACACTGTCGCTTAGACTTGGATAGTCGGCTATGCTATGGCTACATACACCAATCATATACCCGATTCAGTCCTCATCTGAGACCGTCCAGTCTGTGATGTACCTTGCTAACCTTGTTCAGATGGTAAACTCTTGTCCAGCCTGGATTCCCAATGGCCTACATCGCGAACACCTTCCTACAGCCACTCCAACCCCTTGCGACCACGCTCCAGCATGCCCACCTCGCCCCTCCCTTTCCTACACACCACCTCTCATCCAACAACAACAACCACCCGCGCCTTCTCCACATCCCCCACCCCCTTCGCAAAGAAAACCTACCAACTAAAACGACTCGCCAAAGCCAAAAGGCTCCTAAAGAACATCGATACATCAAGATCCACAGACGCCTTCGGCGTCCAACAGTTTCTAGAGGACGTCGAAGCACCGAATGAATCCGAAAACCTCCTGAAGGATATCGAGAAGAAGATTGCGAACCTACATCGTCGCATTGTGGAGGTTGAGAGGGGGACGCCGCTTGCTTCTGGTTCTGCTTCTGCATCGCAGGTGCCGGACCCGCCAGTATTGATTAAAGAAAGTGTGGCGGATGCGTTCGATGCCGTTGGCACTGCTGTTGGTAATGGAAACGATAATGCGACGGGACCAAGGAAAAGGAAAGGCAAAAACGAGCGCGAGCGAGCCCGAAGACGCGAACAAGAAAGATACCGGAAAGAGAAGATGAAGGAACTCAGTGTACTATTAGCGGAGTACAAACAACAAGCCGCAGTCGTCAAAGCCGAAGCAGAGAGGCACGCTGAGATGCGCAAGCGACGAGAAGTCGTTCTAGCGAAGAAACGCTTACTACTCCGCCAACTACACCAACACGAAGAGGAGGAGCGCAGGGCCAGTCTCGTACGCATATCTAGCCAGGCTGATAGCTCAGGGGCGTTGCCGGAGGGATTTGAGCTTGATGAGGTACTCGATGATGCGATGAAGAAGGTTAAGAAGATGCCGATGCATCCGCCGAGGGAAGAAAGGGTGGTTAAAGAGAGGGAGGTGAAGGATGTGGATGTGCCGAGGGCGAAGAGGGTGGTGTGGCCGGCGGGGAAGGGGGCTGTGAGTGTGCTGAAGAGGGGTGGGGATGGGGATGGGGAGGAGGTGGTGGGGGAGGAGGTTATGGATGGGGAACGAGCTGATGCTGGGGAAATTTTCACGATTGAATCGGGTCAGGAAAAGACAACGGTCATTACCAGCGGGTCGACCGACGATCTGTTGGTAGATGAGCCAGTTGACATGACTGCCGACGATGTCACCACTTCCGTCGCAAACGCAGGAGATCCCTTCCCTCCCTCGTCCCCCCAGCAAAAGCCATCAATCAAAGCCAGCAAACCCATCAAGAAAGACACTCCACGCCCACCACCATCCCCACCGTCCTCCAAGGACGACCTACGCCTCAACATCCCTCCCTCAGGCATCGTCCCCATCGACGCCTCCCTAATCCTCTCCCTCGACTCCCCCGTCCCAGCCCTCCAATCCCAAGTCCTCGCCCTCCGCAACCGCCTAAAATCCTCCTACCCCCGCATCGACAACCTCCCCTACGACGTTTGGACCTCGTCCAACAAACGCACCCTGCAAACCTGGCTCAAGATCCTGATCAGTCGGTGGAATGAGCGCTTTGACCATGTTGATCGTACGGGCCAGGTTGATAAGGGGATTGTGGATGAGAGGGTCAAGGAGGTACTGGATAGTATGGTGAGGGAACATGATTTGGGGAATGAGGCGGCGGAACGTATGGCGATGAGGTGGCATGAGGTTTTTGGGGGGAGGGGGGATATGTGGGGGGATGCGGAGGGGAGGTTGGACTGGGAGGAGATGGAGGCGGGGGGGTTGGGGTTTTTGGGTGTGGAGACTGAAGAGGTGGATGGTGGGGTGACGGTGCTGGAGCAGGAGGTGGGCAAGACTAGTGAGGAGGTGGATGTCGAGAAGAAGAACATTGAGCCTTCGCCTGCGAGGACGGCGGGAAGTGGTGTGACAACGAATGGGGTTATGGGTCGCAGGATGTATTCGACGTCCACAAGGCGGGGCTTTTGGTCTTGGTCCAAGATCTTGGGGACGGAGGGGAAAGACGAAAAGAACGAGAAGAAAAAGGATTTGAAGCAGCGTTATAGGACAGACGCCATACCAGACAGCACGACCCAGCCAAAACCCGCTGCTCCACCGCCCGCCAAACCAGTCGCGAAGATCGAAACGAAAACGCACGAAAAGACCAACGTCCAACCCATCGCCAAACCAGAAAGCCCGACTCAGCCCAAGCCCGCTGCTACGCCGAACACCAAACCAGTCGCGAAGATCGATGCAAAAATGCACGAGAAGATTAACGTCCAACCCATCGCCAAACCAGACGTCAAGCCCGACCCGAAGCCCCAACCCAAGCGCCCCGCAGAGTCCGTCCCACCAAAGCACGATGTCAAAGCAGACGCCAAATCCGACGCCAACGCAGACACAAAAGATGACGCCAAACCCGACCCTCCCAAAAACATAGAGTACTTACCTGGGATGCATCGGCCTTTCGGTGAGGGCGTAAGTCGTACCGTCTTGCGGAGAAAGAGGAGGCAAGCTAAGAAGATGGAGGATGAGAGACGAATGACTGAGACACTGAAGCGGCAAGGAGAGGGTGGGGAGAGTGAAGAGAGAGGGGTGGAAGTACAAGAGCAGGGAACAGAAGATGAGAAGAGACAGTTGGACTCACAAGTACGTGCACGAGAGCGTGCAGAAGAGTCTGAAGCCCAACAGCCGCCCCAACAGCCGCTAACGGTCGAACGCACAATCGACAAAGTACCGCAATACGGACCGGAAAGCATCAAAAAGGCCGAGGAAGTCTTACCTAAGCCCGTCCCACGAACCCACCAAATCGTACCTAACCAAGACACCGAAACCGACACCGACAAACCAGCCTTCGTACGCGCCAAGAGACCCCTCCAGTCCCTACCTGAACTCAGACGCTCGAGGCATGTTGAATGGAGGAAATTGGAGCGAACAGAATTGCCCGGGCCGCCTAGACATATCGTGAAGCCTGCGACAGACGTCAAGGGCAAGGCCCCAGGAACAAAGTCGCTGCAAGACTTTTTGGATAGCATGAATGAGGTTGCTGCGCATTCGCCTTTTGAGGCGGAGCCGAGACAGCAGACTCGTCCTATGTCGATGCTGGAGGGGGGGATGGAGGTACCAGTGCAACAACCATCCTTCGCTCAACAACCCGTTTCACAGACCAAATCCACCTCCTCACAATCCCAACGACAACAATCCCAATTACAACAGTCCCAACAACAACCATCCCTCCCCCACCTCACCCCCACCGGCTCCGCACACATGGTCTCGGTATCCGCCAAAGAACACACGACCCGCACCGCCATCGCCGTCGGAACCGTGTATTTCACCAACGCCGTGCCCCTCCGCCTCATCCGCTCAAACGCCAACAAGAAAGGAGATGTACTGGGTACATCGCGCATAGCCGGCATAATGGCCGCGAAAAAATGCCCAGACCTAATCCCCTTGTGCCACCCCATCGCCCTAACCCACGTCAGCGTTGAACTCCGCCTTTTTGGTGATAAGTGGGATCCGCGGACAACAACAACAACAAAGGAAGAGGAGATGGAGGGGATTATGGGGGTATTGGAGAGAAGTGAGATATTAGGGGGGAAGGGCAAGGGGAAGGGGAAAATGGGTTTTGGGGGTGTGAACATCGAAGCCAAAGTGCAATGTACGGGGCCGACGGGAGTGGAGATGGAGGCCCTAACGGCGGTTATGGGCGCGGCGCTTAGTGTGGTGGATATGTGTAAGGCGGTGGATAGGGCGCAGAGGGTGAGTGGTGTTAGGGTTGTAATGAAGGAGGGGGGGAGGAGTGGGGAGTGGAGAGAAGAGGGGTGGAGGAGTTGGCAGGAATGAGTAGGGTGGGGGATATAGATATTGAGGAAGGGAAGTGGGTGATGACGGGGATGTAGGATTATGGGGATGATAATGAGGATGTCTGTGTGGAGAGGATTCTTTCTACGATTTGAAGTTTTACCTAGAGAGTGTTGAATACTGCAGCGACTGAGGTGCCTCGCTACACTCTTTCTATTCAAGCAAAACGCCGCGCTGCCACAGCGACTGATACATGCGTGCTAGTCCCTAGAATCGCAACGTCATCAGCCGCAAAAGAATAAAAGCAATACGCATGGAGGCAAATGCACCGCCTCCGACAAACTTCACCCTCGCAGAACCGTTAATAATATCCGTCATCGACACCTCTCAAAGTTCTTCAACTTCACGTCTCTAGTACAAACCCTTATAGCTCACAATCCTCTTCCTCGTCCCTATCGTCCCACGCCCTTCTAAAAGCCTCAAAACTCCTCGCCCTCGTCCTCTCGCTCCCCATTCCGTT
Source organism: Alternaria ethzedia (assembly GCF_023757985.1). Taxonomy (NCBI): domain Eukaryota; kingdom Fungi; phylum Ascomycota; class Dothideomycetes; order Pleosporales; family Pleosporaceae; genus Alternaria; species Alternaria ethzedia. Next base: position 47,703 of record NW_026056215.1, on the reverse strand, counting down.
CTCTACACTACCCTCCTTCTCTGCCTCACGAGCCTCCCTCCTCCGCTTACTCTCCCGCTCAATAGCACCCTCAACATAAACATCAGCATGCCTTTTCCGCATAAGCGGCCCGACGACATGAGGTGGTGCGATAACGAAACTCGCCTCACCAAATGCAGGATCAGGCTTCTCGAAGACCCTCTTCTTCGGGGGTGGTGAGGGATATGGTGGGGAGGGGGGTTTAGAGTTGGGGAGGTAGGCGAAGGGTGAGGCGGTGGGGGAGGAGGAGGAGGAAGTTGAAGATGAAGTGGGGGTAGAGGGAGAGGGAGAAGGAGAGAATGGCGAGCGACGCTTTGTGCCGCGGGTAGAGGGTGTGATGGGTTCGCGGTGGGTTTCTAGGGACGTCTTACGCTTCTTGTTGGGGTTGGTAGGGGGTGCGGTGTCGTGGTTCTCGTCGTCACCCGCGGAGGAGTCGTTTCGTTCACGCTTACGATCCTCCACTCCATCCCCGTTCGCGCTCGTTCCCGCATCGCCATTCTCATCCCTCGCATCCTCCTCCCTAGCCCTCTTCTCCCGCGTATTCACCTCCTCCTCCTCTCTCGCCCTCCTCTCCCGCTGCTTCCGCTCATACCGCTCCTGCATATCCCTTACAATCTCCTCAATACTATCACTCCCACTCGGATCCGGATTCTCCGCCACCTCACACTCCCTTCCAGAATCCTTGCAGAGAAACCCCGCCACAGCCTCCGTAACCCCATTCTTAATTTCCGGTGCCGCCCTCACAACCGCCTCGACACAGCAAGCCAGAAACTTGATATCTTTCTGCTTCCTGAACTCCCTCAGCCTCATTGAATCAGCGGGCTGGAAAGATCCCGTGAGGATGTTGCGGACGATGTCGGTGCAGGTTGGGCATTTGAACTGTTTGTGGCTGTGGTCTTGCTTCTTGCAATTGGCGCCGCAGGGCTCGGTGCTGGCGATCCAGTGGCCGCAGAGGAGGAGGTGAGTGACTTGGTTGCTGCAGCGTTTCATGCCGGGGTACTCGGGGATGAAGTGCCGGCTACCGCGGAATGTGCCCAGGTAGCCGACTGGGAGGGCGTTCTCGGGGGTGTCTTCTTCGATGACGATCTCGTCTAACCAGTTTGGTGCGGGCTCTGATGTGGTTGTCGTAGGTTGGGTGTCTTGTTGGCGCGGTGGCTGGGAATGAGGACTGTCGTCACGTTCCGGAGATGGAGGTGGTGTCGTGTCGTTGCGCGGCTCGCGAGTGTCATCGTCTTCGGCGGATGCGCCGTGAACGTCTTCTTGGGCTGGTGTCTCGACCGAAGGTCGGATATCATCACCATCACGGGCTGGTGTTATTGGAGGCGTCAGAGGCGACATCGGCGTAGCATCTGGCATGTCGATGTCGTCCGATGTGGTAGAAGCGTCGTCAGTGGCGTTGCCAGTCGGCGCACTGAACATGGGAAATGGCGGTGGCGGGATGTTGCTCATTCTCGCTGTAGACGTATTGGTGTTCTTCACTTGCGAAAACAGGTATCCTGATAGCGCAGCATTGGGCGGCGGAGACGGTGTGGTGTTGAACTCGCCGCTTGCGTAGCGTGTAGGAGGTGCGGCGTGATTGCAGGCGGCGCGGTACGCTGTGCTCTCAGTCGCTGCATCCTTGGTTGACGCGTTGTTGGACGATGTGGTGACGCTCGCGTCTGCGGCGCTCCAGAAACTCAAGAGCTTGCGGATGGGGTTGAACATCTTTGCTGTTGGCAAGTGGCTTTCTCGTGGAACTGTATGTGGAATGGGGTTGATGTTCGTGGAAAGCGTATCGGAAAGAGTGTTGTGAGTGGAAGAGTGCTGTGAACAAGAGGTCGAGACGTGGTGCATTGGGTGCGGAATCTTTAACGTCATCAATAACAATACCGAGAGTAGTGATTGTGGCGTTTCAGCACTTGCACATGACGTTGTGTCAATACTATTGTGCGGGAGTTAGTTCGCGCTTTCACTTATTGCTCCGCCAAGGAGCAGCACCTGATCCCGTCCATAGGGAAGACAGTGCGAAAGGGTATATGGAGATGAAATATTGCTACATGCGGTCGTTTGAATTACTTGGTGATATCGTCACCGGGAACTTTGGCATGCTGAAGCGAAGCACTGTTTGGCTCGTTGCTCTGCATAGCTTCCAAGATTTCAAGATCGACATCCGCCCGCGGTCCAGTAAAGTTCTTCCGCCCATCGATAAACCATTGGAAGGTACTGATGAACAGTATGATGCCGAAAGCAACGACGCAGTAGTCTAGCGTTATTAGTGAGATCCAAGCACACTCATACTGAAACTTACTCATGCTGGACGCTGAGACAGGGAGCTCAGGAGGGAAGAGGAACAGAACGGTGGTGATGATTGTGTATGCGATACCGATCAAGTTGGCGATCCAGCCCAAGGGTCCAGGCAGAACGAAGGCCCTAGGTCCAAGCATCTTTCTGCCGCGGCAGACATTGATTGCGACGGGAATGGCGTAGCTCACGCCCAAGGCGACGACTGAGGATGAGATCAGAGCGTTGAAAGCGCTACTGGACCCGATCAAGATCAATCCAAACAGGATGGTGAGGGTCGCAGCCAGGATCAGAGCATTGAGCGGCTGACCGAGTCGCGGGTGTACCTTGGCAAAGACCCTGGAGAATGGAAGGCCGCCATCTCGAGCGAATGCATATGTCATGCGGCTAGAGGTAGTCATGATGGCAATCTCCGCGAAGAGGATACAGATCAATGGGAACATCAAGAGGCATGCTGCTCCAACTTTGCTGCTTGTGGCGTTGTATAAGATCTGTAGAAGTGGACCGGGAGCTGCAGAGATGATGGCTTCCGCGTCGCCGCCGGACACGAATAGCAGGACCATGAGGAAGATGAAGCCGGTGACAGTTCCGATACAGACGCAGTAGATCATGATCTTTGGGCCCTCGACTGACGCATTCGGAATCTCTTCAATCATATGCGCGACAGCATCGTAGCCGGTGAGTCCGAAACCGCCCTGGAGTAGGCCCAAGAGCCAGGCGACGCCGTCGGGCCATCCCGTCTCGTTGATGAACTCGGTGAAGACAAACTCGGCGGAAGCGTAGTTAGGAGATGAGCATGCCAGGGCTGTAATGCAGACAATCGCAAAGCCGCCGATAGACCAGATGAATGCGCCTCGATTAACGTAGGGGAGGAGGCTGTTCATGAACGCATTGATGACGAAGGCGATGAGAGTCCAAGCGACATAAATCAGCCAGACCTGCCATGCGTGCAGCGTGAACTCAGGGTGGAACAACGCGATGAGGCCGGATATGAGTTGGGACGCGAGGAGGCCTCCGGAGGTAGTCAAGGCGAGCCATCCGGATACGTTGATCCAGCCGGTGATGAAAGAAGCGAGGGGAACCCATTTCCGCGGGGTAATGACGGCAACCCAATGGTATCTGCGATGCGTGAGTTGACGATGCGAAAGCTGACTGAAGGTACTTACTGTCCACCAGCAGTAGGATACGCTGACAGGAACTCGGCCAGCGATGCGGCCAAACACAAGTTACAGATGCCAGCGGTGACGAGTCCCCAGATGACGCTTGTAGAGCCACCAGATGGCAAAGCCAGTCCGATTGACGATGACAGCGCAGTCCACGAGTTCAAGATGGCGAAAGCGAGTCCAAGCATAGACAAAAGACTGAAGTTGCGCTTCAACTCGCCTTTGTGTCCGAGTGCCTGCAACTGGGCTTCATCGTCCAGCGTGTGCCGTTCGACGGGTTTCATGATGGCGTATGCAGGCAGCTACCGGGTCCTCGCGACGTGATACCAACGACCGGAAGATGATGATGGAGCAGACAGTCTCTATAAACACATGGACGTGAAGATGCGATCCGGAAGGATGCGCGAAGCCGTGCTCTTAGCCATGCGGCCATTGACGTCGGCTGCACCGAACAGGCATGGCGACCAGGTCAGTGGAAGCTTGTCAATGCTTACTTGTGGTTCATCCACAGATAAGAGGCCCGGTGGTGGTCTCCACAGGGGCCAAAACATGGGGTAGAAGCCAATCAGGCGCCATAGCGACGACTATCTCGCGCTGACGGAACGGCGTTACATCGCGCAATTGCACACAGGCCTAACTGGTGTCGGCAAGCGGACGCGACCGTATCTAGCCGGAGATTGCGCGTCAAGAGCGTGTTCTTGGAGATGGGCTTGGAGATATGTGACGAGATCAGATGACAGCGAGTGAAAGGCAAAGGCATTGAAGAGTGCTGGCGGAGTTTGAGGATGGGGCCCGGGCGTCGGCTTGGCGGTCACGGCTTCTGCCGAACACCATGATGGCCATACACGCATACGTCACTTGGACGACTCGATTCCCATCAACAACACCTAGTACCGAAGTACGCAGCGCGTCAATGCCACTCGCATTGTATATCGTCCCCAACCCATCCATTAGATGACGCAGGCGTGGAACAGGATGCGCAACAATCGCTCGCAAGATTATGCTCCGCTCCCAATGAGCGAGAAGGAGCCTCTTTCCAACAGATCTCGACGCGAACAGCGACCGAAAGGCTTTGGGCGTCGGGTCCTTCTTGTGGTTGGCGCATGTGTGGTCCTGTATTGTGTCCATGGGTACGAAGCACCAATATGCTGGAGCACGCAAAGCTGACAACCGCCAGTCTCTTCACTTTCTCTCGTCCCAAGAAGTCGTGCGACACCATCGACCAAGGCTACCGATGTAGTCCGAAGAAATCGCACTTCTGGGGCCAATACTCGCTTTGGTATTCGGTCCCCTCAGACATCGACGTAGCTCCTCCCAAGGGCTGTGAAGTCACCTTTGCGAACGTCCTCTCCCGCCACGGCGGTCGCGACCCAACTCTGGGCAAATCGATCGCGTACCACATTCTCTTAGCCGAAATACAGAACACGACTACATCGTACCCGAAGGAATTCGAGTTCCTGAAGGATTATGACTACACCCTGGGTGCGGATGAGTTGACAGATGCTGGAAGGCAGGAGATGGTCAACTCCGGGGCTCACTTCTACCAACGGTACCAGAAGCTGATCGACGGGAACGTGCCGTTCGTGCGGTCAGGGGGCCAGCATCGCGTGGTCGAATCCGCGGAGAAGTGGCTTATGGGCGTTGCGCAGTCGCTGAAAGAGGAGCCGGGAAACATCGACGTGGTGATCCCAGAAGGGCCGACGTGGAACAACACCCTCTCCCACGACGTCTGTCCCGCCTTCGAGGGCGGCCCACATCACGGTCTCGGACTCAGGGCGCAGCAGGTATGGGCCGACAAGTTCGTCCCACCCATCCAAGAACGCATCAACTCAGCTCTTGGAACGAACCTTAGCGCGACGTCCATCGTCTATCTGATGGATATGTGCCCCTTCGATACACTAGCACACCCGTCTGCAAAGCTGTCCGACTTCTGCAAGATCTTCAAGGTGAAGGAATGGCGCGAGTATGACTACTTCCAGACGCTGGGCAAGTACTACGGATACAGCGTCGGCAACCCGCTCGGTCCCACGCAGGGCGTCGGCTACGTCAACGAGCTGTTGGCGCGTCTGACTAACAAGCCTGTCGACGACAACACCAACACGAACCGCACGCTCGACTCCGATCCCAAGACGTTCCCGCTCGACCGCAAGGTTTACGCCGACTTCAGCCACGACAACGACATCAGCGGTGTTTTGGCTGCGCTCGGACTTTACAACAAAACGAAGCCGCTGTCGAACACGACCATCGAGGATACAAAGAAGACACATGGCTACTCAGCAGCGTGGAGTGTACCTTTCGCAGCCCGACTCTACGTGGAGAAGCTGCAGTGCAGGCATGCGAAGGAAGAGTCGGTTCGTGTCATTGTGAACGATCGCGTGCACCCATTAGAGTTTTGCGGCGGCGACAAGTTCGGAAGGTGTACCTTGAGTAAATTTGTGGAGAGCCAGAGCTTTGCGAGGAGTGGTGGTCTTTGGGACCAGTGTTACGAGTAGACGATTGTTCTCACGCGACTTTCATACTATCATCTAGCATTCAGCATCGCATCATGAGCATTTACGCGGGGTATCATTAGAGAAAGACATTTGGTCATGGGCAAGACAATGGCATTCATCTCAACAATCTGAAACACCTTTGTTCCGGCAGCCATGCTGTCATTGATCTCTGGCTTACCGCACATGCAAGCTATCAAGCACCCAACAAATACTCTAACAAACTTCTCAGCTAGCAACACATTTGTAGCACCGCAATGATGGAGGAAACAGCAAGCTCGACAGCGCAACGAATGAGCCTAGTCAAACAACATCCCGATGAAAGGGTCGCGATAGCCGACCTAATCACAGACATGATGGGCCTAAAGATCAGGATACCAAAGCGCATGTGGAATGAGTACCAGCCCACCACGCTTGTCGCAAATCCCAGCCCTCCAGATAAAACGCGGCTGAGGATCAGAATACCGGCACACATATGGAACGCATACTCTCCCCCTCCCTCAACGCCGCTACACAAAACAAATAACGAGAACGCACCACGGAAGCTGACTCTGAAGTTACGATGCCTATCACTACCTCCTTCTCCGTCCAACAAGATCCGCGAAGCGAAGCAACGTAAACCCAAAGACGCAGGAAATGGTGTGAAGTCTTGCAAGGTAAAGCTATTCCGCTTCCATTACGGCGGACCCAAGAGACAAAGGAAGGGGGTGTGGCAGAATAAGATTACGTATGAGACGCCGTGTTTGAAGGTGACGTGTAAGAGTTGTTGGAGATGGCATGGGCGTCTTCTTCGGGATGAGGAGTTGATGGAAGGGTAGGTATTGATGGGATCTGGAATTTGGCGGGAAGATGGATGCTGCATTGCTGTATTCTTTGGTGGGTCGTGGTAATGAGTGAAGAACTGGCTGAAAGCGCGAAGAGACTGCTTCGTTAAGAGTTATATGCTATGGTGCCGTGATATCCCTGGATTGATTTGACAAAAAACCTTGGAATGGCTTTTTGTGTAGCCTGATGGATTGCTCGTTCTCCCAGCGCATGTTAGCTAAAATCCGGTTGCGTTGCCTCGATCGTGAGCTCTAATACCCTTCTCGTTTAGTAAGCTGACATACACGGGTGAGGTATCGGATCAGAATGTAATTGCATACATCTAGGAGTGCTATTCGCAGATGCGGGTTTGAGGCAATGAACAGGGATTCACAGCCCGTGTTGTGGCGGATTTTGGCATTTCCATTGACTGGGTGCGGAACAGCTATTGACATCTGGACGGTTCGGCCGCGTGCAGCGCTGTAGGGACAGCCTTCACGGCTACCGTGGAAAGCAGGCAAGAGCCACCTGGGCAGTCGCTCATCAGGGCACGTGACATACACCTGCAGCAAGATGATATGTCAATGGTAGTATGATATACCCAAGTAATGCTTAGCATCATTCAAGCTATACCCAGCCATGCGAATAGCGACGGGCAACACCCGCTCCAGCGACAGGTAACGGTTGACGTCACGACCTCCTTCCGTGGGTGATACATGTGCTCCCCGAATTCAACCACCTTCGTCCATCTCACATTCAGCATTTTCCATCGGCCCGTCCGCTGTCACATCCGCATGTCGATACCCGGTAACCCATTTGCAGCAACAGTTGCGGTCCGGAAGTCATGCGTTCAGCCACAGCAATCGGGATTGCGCGCATGGCTGGCCGACTGCGCGGGGTCAACGCAACGCATCGCGACAGCCCAGCATGCGCCGCCATATGTAATCAACGACCTGTCACAATGACGGCCTGGGCTGACTTTTTTCGCGGCCAGACCTTTCAACGACGCCATCGTACCTGGTGTTTGCCTGTCCGCTGAGAAGCCGGTACGCCTAGTGAAGTGTGCAGAAGCTCAGCCGGATACGAGGCATCTAGGGTGGGTGGGGGAGGTGGCGGGGAGGAGGAGGGGAGGCGGAGGGGTGGTGGGGGATATCACTTTTCTATGTAAGGGTGTTGAGGGTATCAAGGGTATTAGGTAGTAGGAGTATGCTTGGAGAAGTATACTCGTAGAAGGGTAGTAAGTATTCCTCTCACGTTTGCACAGTCACACTAATGGGAGTCTTCGAGGAAGGTGGGTTTGAGGTATACAATGCATTCAAAAGTCTACCAAAAATTAGGTACCGTCAGAAGCAAGCCGCACCGCAACACCCAACCCGGCCACGGTTCCCTTGATTCCCGGCTGCGTTCGCGTGGACCACATCGGCACGCGCCTCTTGTTCCGACTATGCAGCGCCCGGAGATACTCGCTTCAACAACGCTATCCTGGATACGAGCTGGCGGGGTACAAGGGTATGGCTTGTGGAACGTTGACTCGAAGCTTGCGGTAAGCCAACGGCGATCATGGCGGTGATGTGCCTCTAGCGCTTCTGCTAACCTCTATCTAGCCTCCACATTTATTATTTTACAGTATCCCCGCATTGCGGAGATTGGGTAGCAGGCCAAACGCACTCTGCGAATCCTATGAACTATCGGATTGGTACTACCTTTGCTGGCTTCGGCTTCCGCGGGCTGCGACATTCGCCCACATCAAGCACATCAACAACGACCGAACCCAACCTTGAACGGGTAGAGACAGCAACGGAAGTTCGCGTCGAGGCAGTGCGATCGTCTGTCGGGGCCATTGCCAGAACGTCCTACGCCTCACACGAGCTCCCTGGGCCCGAGCCGGTATACCCTCCATCTATCAGCGAGCACCATGCAAGTTTCGGTGCGGTCAATCTACGTTATACTCGATTCGGCAAGGCTTCATCTGGAGATCTTGATGCGGAAGAGCGCCCTGCGTCTGCCATTCGCCTGCTTCGCCTGACAGCCGCTCGCGTGCCCCCATGCAATGCCACAACAGAGTTGCGGGACGATAGTCGGAGGTCTACAGGGACCGTTAGCTATCTTTGTCGGGTCCCCAGTTGACCGTAGACCGGTGTACGCAAAAGCAATGCCGGTACACGATGCCCGCTGATCCTGTTTGGTCTAGCGAAAGAAGAAATGAAGATGGATAAGAGCACGTCTTTCGTGTGCAAGCAGGTCATTTTCACTTGTATAGATCCGTAGCACTGGTTTAAGTACCGTGCCGACAGCATATCTGCACTGAGCCCTCGGTCGACTGATAGCACTCCCAAGCTTCAACTGCTCGTACTGCAATTACATCAGCTTTATTGTCTCTGGTCCGAGCGACTACATCTTACTATGGCTTCGTTCGCCTACGCATTCTTGCTGGCAATCGGTCTGCTAGTAGCAAAGGTAGTGCAGCGAAGATATCACTTCCGCAACCCAGCACTAACGACCACAGTTTCTCTACGTTGGTCTTACCTGTCGGACAAAGCATTTGCCAGGCCCTTGGTATACTCGATTCACACATTATCGCTTGAAGCGCGCAGTCGTAACAGGGCAGCGCATCTTCTACATCGACTCCCTGCACGAGCAATATGGACCCATTGTACGATTATCGCCTAACGAGGTTGCCGTTGCAGACTTGGATGCCTTCAAAGAGATTCACAAGATTGGCACCAAGTACATGAAGAGCGAATGGTACCTCCGCCTTGCGAACTTCCCCAAGGCCGGTGTGTTCACCATGCTTGATCCACGCGAGCATGGACCGCGGAGGAAGCTATTGTCGAGATCTTTCAGCAGGACATACCTGGTTGAGCATTGGGAGTCTGTCGTCAGGGACAAGGCGCTCATGGCTGTTACAAAGATCAAGGCGGATGCTACGCAAGCGACAGCCGACGTGTATAACTGGTGGATGCTCCTTGCCTCAGACGTTAGCGCTCACCTCGCATTTGGCGACTCATTCAACATGCTGGAATCAGGAGAGGTATGAAGATGCGACTACGGATGCCACATCAAAGCTGACAAGTCGTAGCAAAACCAATTCATGCGCGTGCTGAAGAAGCTGACAATGGGCGCTGGCATCATGGTCGAGATGCCATTCCTCCGCCTCCTGCGCTTCGTCCCAGTCCCAGCAATCCAAGAGATGTTCAACGCAAACGAGTTCATCCTCGCCGGCGCAGGCAAAGCCGTCGAAACCGCACGCTCGCGCACCGGCGAAAACAACATCTTCGCAAAGGTCATCGAGGACTGCGAGAAGGAAGGAGAGGGTCACATTGACGACATGGACGTCAGAATCGAAGCCATGAACGTCATCATTGCAGGCACCGACACGACGGGAGTGACCCTGACGTACCTCACATGGGCGGTGCTCCAGCGACCGGAGCTGCAAGCAGCGCTCGAGGCTGAGACCGCGGCGCTAGCGCATGACTTTTCCGAAAACGATCTCATCAAACTTCCGCTGCTCAACGCGGTTATCGAAGAGACGCTGCGACTCTACGGTGCGGCGCCAAGTAGTCTGCCGAGAGTGGTACCTCAAGGTGGCACCAAGTTCGCTGGTCACTACATCCCACAGGGCGTCACGGTCGATACGCAAGCGTATACTTTGCATCGCGACCCCAAGATCTGGAGCGATCCTTTAACGTAAGTCGTGCCTTTGCACTTCATCGCGCAAGCAATTCAAGCTAACCCCCGGATAGTTTCAACCCACAGCGCTGGATCGCCGACAAGGAAATGGTGCCTGAAGCGCAATCGCCGGATGCGAAGCTCGCTTTTCATCCCTTTGGCGCCGGCGCGCGCTCGTGTATTGGTATCCATCTCGCGCGCATGGAACTGCGGTATGCGACTGCGTTTTTCTTCCGCGAGTGCCGTGGTATCCGGTTGGCCGCAAGCACGACGCCTGAGAGTATGGAGTTTGAGGTAAGTTCATGCATGCGTTTGTGGGTGTGTATGTGATATGTAAGCTAATATCTGGTGTTAGAACTTCTTCCTTATTGCGCCGAAGGCGCATCGTTGTGAGATCACGTATAAGCAGGGGCGTTAGTAGAGATATAACGTTTCACAACGGCATGATAGTGTAGAATGTTTGTAATGTTTGAATCAGATTGACATGATGAAAAGCCTCTAAGAGCGCAGTGTTCGTGTTCGTATCCGTGATCGCGATTAACGTCACTACGGTGCCTTAACGCCATGCTCATGCCATGTATCCCTCGCCATTCTCTCATTCTCTCATGTAAATCACCTTTCTTCGTATAACTCGCCATTCGTCAGGTAGATGCGCCAGACTGCCATCGTGTTAGCTTGGATTATTCCGGAAGCGTGCATGGGAAGTACTTACTGTAAAGCCATACATCTACAAAACAGTGCAAACAACACCATGTTCCCTCGCCTTGTCCATCTTGACGAGCTTCTTGTTGTACTGCTCTTGTGTCTCTTCCTCTTCCGCATGGGCAGCGGCCTGGGCAGTGGTAGCTTGGGCGGCAGCGACAGCAGAGGCGATTTCAGCAGCGGCGGCGGCAGCAGTAGCTGCATCTCCAGCGGCCATGGCGGCATCAAGAGCGGCGAAGGCGGCACGCGGTGGGTGCATGCAGTGGCCTTCTGTGTCGACCATACCGGCTGAGGCAGGTGCGACGATGGCGGTGTTGGCGGGCTTGGTTGAGTCAGTAGGCTTGATGGTGGTGACGGGCGCGGCGACGGCGGCGCTGGCTGCGGCCGCGATGAGGATGATGGTTGGGGTGTGCATTTTTGTGGTTGGTGGGTGGGTGTGTATTTGGGTTGGGTTGGGAAGGTGGCTTGCAGTATGCGTCTGGACTTGCGTTCTGTGAAGTGAGGTGAGGTGAAGGAAGGATGGAGAAAGGAAGTAGAAGGTGAGATGATATACACGGCAAGTTGTGTGGGAGGCGCTAAGCTACTTTTCCCCAGGTTAGAAGCGGCGAGGGTGCGCAGTTTGGAGGATATTGGGGAGCGTGGGGTTGAGTGGGTGGGGAGGGAAGGGACGATGGTATAATGGTACTGTATGGGGCAGGCTAGTGCGGTGGCTGTGGGAGCCATTCAGAGTGAGGGTGTTGCGGATGGGTGTGGTGAGCGCTTTGTAAGGGACGCGTGCAACTGTGGTATGCTCTATGGGTGAGCTTTGGGTGTATTATCGGTATAGTAAGATTGGTAGTGCTTTCTAGGCGTGGAGGTGAGGGCTTTTCGCGAGGTGCTGGAAACTACGGTCGCTACCAACCAGGCTTCATACATCGCGAACATCATTGGGTAGTTGGCAAGGGCTCTTATTCAAAAGCTTCCAGTGGCCCCGCGCAGCCAATGTATGCTTCACGGGTAGCAAAGGGTGGTGCGATTGCGATGGTCGCTCAGGTTGTTTTCTCCAGAGGTAGAGATGTGGGTTCTCTGGGAGGTGAGGTGAACTATTGTCGCTGCCAGCCTGATATGAGATATCAGGTATACTATTGGACGGCTAGGGGGTATCTCATTTTGCATGATTCCAATTTCCAGAGCTTTGGTGTGCATTGTGGGTGCAATAGATTTGAGTGGTTGGGTGAGACCACATTTCAAGGGTAGCGAAGAGGTTTTTGCAATTCGTGCCCACACACACCACCAACATAGTTCCGTGCGCTACCGCAGCAGGAATTGAGAATATCACTATATAAACCTCTTCATCCCTCCCAACTACTTACAATATTCCATCTTCATCCCAAGACATCTACAAAAAAGTATCTCAAAGTCAAAAATCGAAGCAAAATGCCTGCTCTCACCACATCCGTAAGCAATTCATTTCACAACTGTTTCATGAAGTATGAACTAACATGCCTGGTTCCTTCTCAGACCACCCCGGCAGGTTTTACATATACCTCCGTCATCCTGCCTCCCAGCGGGATGCCTATCCCCCAGGTCACCGTGGCCGACGAGCCTACCTGGCCCGAGGTCACTGCCTGGTCCACCTCCGTCATCCTGCCCCCCAGCGGGATGCCCATCCCCATGGTCACCGTGGCCGATGAGCCTTCCAAGGCTACCACCACCGCTGCCGCCGCTATCACCAAGGACAGCACCGACGCTACCACAGTCATTGTGGAGACGGACGAGGCTTGGGAGGCCAAGCTCCTCGAGGACATGAAGGTCGCTGTAAGTCATACTTTGAATGGGCTTAATATGGTATTTGCTAACGATCATCTAGTCGATGAAGCGGACCCAGCACAAGGAGAACAAGAAGAGGTGCGGCAAGAAGCGGTGCCCTCCTTGCGCCATGATGTAGGCTGTCTGCATTGGCGAGCTGGGACTGGTTGGGAGGGATAGTGGAAGGGGGTTCCGTTGTTTGTTAAATTTCTGTTGTGATCTCTGAATTCATATCTATTGTACCACTCAGAAGCTTTTTCTGTATGACTGATACCGTGAGCTTGATTGTTGGTGAAGGTGAAGGTTGTGGCCACCAGCCGAGATGCCGCGAAGCTAGCGTCGCTTACTAATGTTGCTGCCTGATAATGTGCACCTGGCTTGCGACACCTCCGGCGGTCACTCCGCATCAGACCATGGCAAAGCTCACTGATCTATCCAACGAATTGCTCTATTCTATTGTCGCACATCTTGAGACCGGTCGCTGGTCGGATGTCAGAGCACTATGGCAATTATGCAAAACATCCCGCGCGCTGGCAGCTGTTGCGCAACCAGCGCTCTACACCTGCGTGGTACTAGGACAGTCGATGCCCGAGACCATGAGATCTCTTGAGCTCTTCTTGCGGACCTGTGTCGAACGCCCCAAGCTCGCAAAGAAGACGCGATCGCTCACTTTACATTACCATCGACCAGCCCCGTACAAAGGACCCGACCTTATGCGCCATCCCACTTTCTCAGAATTCTCGAAATTATGGCAAGTTCAGAATTTCGATAGCGAACGGAACGTGTTGTATCAAACGCTTGTGTTATACACACTTCTTTGTCTGCCCAATCTACGGCATCTTCGTATGGATACACACAATCTGCCTCCTCTCGGACTGCTGCAAGGGATGCATGCGATGAGAGCTTCGAGTGACGCCTTCCTCGCTAGGTTGGAGACGTTCCATTTGTAAGTCTCACCAATTCCTGCGCATGTCGCTCTCGCTCAACAAGCTGCAGGCACAAGCATTTCGATAACGAGCCAATCAACATAGTTGACTACATCCCGCTCCTTCGATACCCATTGTTCAATTCATTCTCTACGGAGATCGAAGTATCGGACGGTAATGATGTTCATCCTGCCACGAACTTACTCACACCATCGGCGATTGAGTTGTGGTGGAGTCTTGGGCCACTCGCTACAATGCGACAAGCTCTAGAGGCATGTCCTCGCTTGAAAACATTCAAATTCGTCGTCCCAGATGACAATCGTCATGGAGGTATGTTGCCAGTCGACATAGGCAGCCAACCCCTCGTCACGCCACGAGATCTGGGAATCGCGCTACTGGAAAAGCATAAAGCAACTCTAAAGACTCTGGAATTGCACTTCAACAGCTATTACGATATGCGCAGTGCGGAGTTTCAAGAAGACATCGAGCTGCACGGGGAGGGCTCGTTACACTACGTGTACCCTTCGTTCCGCGATTTTGAAATGCTATCGCACATAACGATCCAGTTTGAGAAACTTACGAACCTCAGTCACCTACCAGAGTCGTTGAAATGTCTGAAGCTGCAGGACTGCTATTTCAACACCGAGTTGAGCGAAGATTGCCTTCGTGGTATGCTGAAGCTTAAGGACACATGGTGTCCGCTGATCGAACAGCTGTCTCTTCAAGGTTATAATTTGTTAGACGCCATCGACATGATACGGGAAGTCGCGAGATCCTTGGATTTGCGGATCTTTGAGTCGCATGACAAAGGTCTTGTCTCGTTCCCCAACCTCTGATTTGACATGGAGATTCGTTGTGACCTTTCTTGAGGGTGCATGGCTTCATGGTTGTTGCTAATTATGAGGTGTACTAAGGGAACATGTGGGTACCCATAGCGAGCACAAGGTTTTCACAGAATGCAGCAGCATTACGATGATATATCGTGTTGTGTAATGGCGACTGTGCTTGGGTTCAAGCATCAAGATTTCTTTGAGAACGAAGAATACGAGATTGTGAATTGTATAAGCTTGTCTATCAGCGAGAAGAGTACACCCTATTGACCAAATGGAGCGGTCTGACATTTCACTAGGTACGCGAAAGGTCTTTGTTAAAACATGACAATCGAACCTCGAATCGAAGACATGACACGAATATGACCTTGTCTACCGTGATTCTCGTATTCAAGTGACTCCTGTGGCGTTCAATTCGTATGTTCCAGCTCGCCTTAGTACGTATGGTATATCCAAGCGTTTCAGAACATCGGCTTCTGCTTTTGCTTTGTTGACCTGAAAGCTCATGTGCATATGCTCCATGCTCTTATACTTCTCAGATGGCGATGAGTTGACGGCTTCACCTGACCACCTCCCTTCTAGTTCGAACTCAGAGTGTTGATTGGACGTCTTTACGTCTAGATGGCACAGTTGCGGCGCCTTGCTCAGTACGTCGAGAAAGAGCTGGTGGCTCCAGGGAGCTGTATCGCCAAGGTCTTCCAAGCCCAATCCACGCAACGTCGAGCCTTGATGTTGTAATATTATTGGTAGACAGTCCGGAATGCCGTCCCACTCTAGACGCAATCTTTTGAGTGCCAAATCGTTTCGCAGAAACTCTTCCAATATTGACAGTGAGCGTTTTGGATCTTTCCTATCGTGTTCGTTATAGTTGAAGACGGCGAGAATCAAAGACTCAAGCCGCGGGACATGGCCATTCAACGATATTATCGGCAGCATAGATGAAGGATACATGTTCAAACGGCCAAGATCAAGGACGCGGAGCAGGGACCAATCCATGCATCGATGCCACATGTCCATGTGTTGCGCCGTGTAAACATAGTCTCCGTGACTCTCGCTCAAAACCCACTGACTCTGAGTATTGCGATGTCCCTCATTTGATGAGGAGTACCTTTTGCGTATGTGGTGGTTATGTAATTCGGGAGTCATGAGTGGCTCGTCTCGCTCTGCGTCATCGCAGTACCATGGATGGGATGGGCTCAAAACCCACTCCTCAAGCGTGGGAAATTGATCTCCTTCTTGCCAATGAAAGTTCAAAGGGCCATGCGTGTAATCTTTGAGACCGACGAGCGCTTTATCATGTATGGTTAGCTTAGCGTCTTCGAAGCTCAGATCAAGTTTCTTGATGCTGTTGCCGAGCATCAGGTAACCTTTCAGAATTTGGAGCTCGCTGCGACAACCCTCTAGGGAAAGGTTTTGGTCTGGTTCATTGTAGTAAACGCTCAACCGGAGGGAGTGAAGCTGCGGTGACGAGAGTAGACGTCGATCCAGAGGCTTCCCTTCCCGCTCGAGATTCGTCACGTGCAGGCGAGCCGTGGGATGCATAGTGTGAAACAGGTGGAGGGCACCCTCTGGTATAGGTATGCTCGTGCCCCAGCTATGCCAAGTTAGTATACAAGTATATCACCAAGGGTTCAGCCGAACCTCAAAGACTGCAGGCCAGTCGTCATCGTCAATACATCCTCCAGAACAGGCGTGAGCGCCTCATCGAAGAAGCCCTGATGGAAGGCGCCGATCTCCAGATGTCTGAAATGTCTCGCGATGGATCTATTCTTATCCAGTATGCATTGCAGCAGGTTCTTAGTTACTTTCTGCAACCAAAACTCTTCCTGGACAACAATAGCTTGATCCATGTACAGGTCGAGGGTTATGTCAGATTCTAGCTCGACGAGATCTAAATGGTCTTTTAGACGGATGCTACGAAAGAGTAACATGTCGGATTCCTCGCGGCATACGCTGGACACACATCGCAGTGAATACAGCGATTTCGCATCGTCGTCGTGAAGCTATGCCGGCTTCAGTCGATTGCATGCTCGGCCAAACCATAAGGGCGCTTACAATCTCTACAATCATGCGGAATAATACCAATGGCAGCCCGAGAAGACCATGCGCTGGCATGGCTAGGGGTTGGGGCAGTTCGACCTCTTGTTTCCGATGAGGGAGATGATCATCAACGGTGCAATGACACCGCTATTCGGGGGCGACATTCAATGCATGAGATGAGAACAATAAGCTGATACGCGCCTTGAAGATATTGGTTGCTGTTGTGAGCTGAGGCACGCGACGTGTAAGAGGCGCGAGAGCTGACCGTTCATCTCGGGCTAGTCCTGGTCTGGTAAAGCGTTGATTCTAAAAGCGGGGATCCACAAACTGGTCTCGCCCGCTGCCTTCCTGCCTGCGCTCCCTTCACCACAACTATCATCCTGGACATTCAGCATGCGCTGCTCTCAGTGCCTAGCAGGATACTAATTGCACATTTTATGCGCACATTTTGTTGCGCATTCGTCATATAATTCAGATGCGACAGCTAGTCGTTTCTTTGAAGTTGCATATCTTGAGGGTGGCCTCTGATCCCATCTTCCCGGTGGCCAGGTCCGCTCCGATCACGAACTACTCCCGCGGCCCGCTATAACATACCTCGATCTTCCCACGGACCACTCTGCATCTACATGATGCATCCGATTTCGATTTGGCCATCGCTGCATAATACACCAACATGAACTTTACAGTATACAGAGATCCCTTTGGGAACATCCAACGCCGCGATCGAGTGGACTCCGCGGATCATCCCACGGACCACTCATGTGTCTCACTGCATCTACGTTATGCATCCGTTCTCGATTGGGCCGTCGTTGCATGATACACTAAGCATGAAATTTGCAGTATACAGAGATCCCTTTGGAGAAATTCAATGCCGAGACCGAGTGAACTCTTCGGATGTCCTCCCTTTGAAAGGGACGAGTGCTCACCGTTCGGAAGATTCGAGTGGCTTGCGTCCGTTGGAAAGGAGTAGAGGTAGACAATCGTCATTGTAATGTTGTCGAGCTTGCAACGTCTGTATTTGAAGCCCCCGTCATGACTCGAGGAAGCGGTCTTTTCGCATTCTCTATCTACCGTTGAACTTTTGTCATTCGCAAGGCGCTTTTTCGCTCAGTATGGCTTTCACAATCGAAACTGGACTGCAGGTCTGGACAATCGCTTTATCAGTCAGCTCGATCGCTTTGTCTACCATCGCGGTCATCTTACGTCTCATGGCCAAATACATCCGTAAACGAATCGACGCCAGCGACTACTGCATCATAGCAGCTTTGGTACTACATCCTCACCCTTCATCTTCATACTGCATCTGGACGCATCGTATAGACCACGTCGATTCGAGATACATTGTGTAGAAGAGAGGCGCTGACGTGACTTGACAGGTGTTCAACCTAGCAACAAACTGCAACCACTTATACCTCGTCTTCCACGCAGGCTATGGCCTCGAACTCCCACCCCTCCTACAGCGTTTTGGTATCCTCAATATGCGCATCCTCTCCAAAGGCACATTAGTCGCGGTGTGTACTTGGCATGTCACTGCCTGCCTGTCCAAGCTCTCAGTCCTGCTCATGTACACTTCGATCATACCCAACGCATCCATGCGCGTAATATGTCGCTACTTCGGCGCGACGATCGTCGTATGGACAATGGCAGATCTGATTGCAGTGTTGTCGATTTGCAGACCGTTCAACATGGCATGGATCAACGCAGACAAATGCCCTAATCAGACTCTGTTCTATTTCATCATGGGCTTACTGAATCTGATCATCGATACAATCATCATCGCACTTCCGATGCCGTATCTGATCCGCCTGCGTACGTCATGGCGTAAGAAGATCGTTGCGATAATCCTACTAGGAATGGGTATAGTGTACGTATACAACACATACTTCCATCGCCTGCAATGTGCTAACATGAACCCTAGGACCTGGGCCATTACCATTTATCGCCAGAAGTGCTTGTGGGGTTTGAATTGGCGAAAGGTCAATCGATACTCGGACATGGCCATCGCCATGTTCCTAGGTGGTCTCGAGTGTGCAGTCATGATCGTCGTGGCTTGCATACCGCTCATGCGTCCTCTATTCTCGAGAAGTCAGGCTCGCGGCCCATCGAACGTACACCACCATGATGACAACCTCAACGCGGGAGCGCATCTGGAGAAAGGGAACAAGAAGGCGCCAGCTAAGCTTCCTCGATTGCTCGACCCGCCGTCCTGGTTCGACAATGAGGACGATGTCGATGCGCAGGTCGAGCTACAGGCAAAGAAGGATGTGCAGGTGACGGATGCAGACTCTTCTAGTTCCTCTGATATCTCACGCGCCCCAGGCGCTCCGAAAAATACTGTCGTGGATAGGAAGACATGGGCAGCGCCAGTATGCTGGGATGCGCCTGAGGAGTGTCGTAAGCAGGGTCCGCACCAGCCACCCATTGTGCATGCAGATGCGCTTTGATGCGACCTGAAGGATGGCTCTCCAGATTCAACCTCATCGAATTCACTGTCGTTTCCAATACTTGCAAGGCGCGTTATCCCAGAGAGACTTTTTGGTCGTGTCGTTGCTCGTGATGAAATTGCGCAAGCTGTGTCCATTTCCAGAATGTTCATGCCGTCAATGTAAACCGAACCTCACGCACCAGGCGAAGAACGCTGGCACACGATAAATAAGTCACTGTTTCCAGCCCTGCAAGAGGTGCTCACAAGCGAGACGCCAGGCAGAGGTGTATTCGCGGGTTGTTCTTCAGCTGGTGGCGACAAGATGGTCGCACGTGTTTGCGCGTCGCGTGTTTACGGGTAGGCACGTGGCGGCATTAGCGGGTCGCGGGAACGGGAACCCGGACATTGCCCGCCGCCAGTGCAACCAACGCTGGACACCATACCACCATACCTGAATACGACCCCATGCGTCGCTCATACCCTTCGCTCGCGGTTTGACGATGTAGGGATAATATGAGAGCCTTGCCTACCTCCCCGAATCGCGCATTGGGCACCCACTGACCCTCAAGGCGACTCGCGAACGAGCACAACGTCACATTCTCACCACCATGGCTGGAACGATCACACACGAGGATTGGATTGCAGGAGAAACTGCCAGAGATACCCGATGAGTCCCAAGCATATCCAATTTACTTAGGCTACAATCCCACGAATGGTCGAGGTACTTTTGCACACCCCCTTACACAGGTGCCGCTGCCCCAGACGCTACACCCCCATTCCTCACCTGCCACGACGAAGGCAACTTCTAATGGCGACCGGGCTGTGTCTACTACTGGTTCTACTACTGTATGTGGTACCATCATCTCTAGAATTCATCAAGCTGACCTATTACTACAGAAGGCCGTCCCCACATGGGAACCATCGTCGCATGCGCCGTTTCATCGTCAGAGTCCCGACACTACTTATGTAGTCGCAACCCGCATACATAACGCTACCGACGTCACCCGAGCATTATGTCGAATGCACGTTCGCATCAAGCCCAGAATCCGCCTGCGTTGAGGCCTTCGATCGTGCCTCTGAACCCAACGACCTCCCCAGCGTCTATGCTCAGCTCCTCTGGGCTCACAAACTCCTCGGTGACCTCCCAAGGATCGCAAGCCTCGCCATACTTGAACTGGAGCGCCAGTTCATTGCCCACATCGCCGTACAGCTTGGTCGCTGTGTCCATACTGAGCTCAGCAAAGACACAGCTCTTGCCAGTGACTTCCGACCATACATCGACCATCTCCTGGTATGTCATCTTCTCGAGCGCGACATTCGCGTATCTACCATAAGCCTTGCCGCCAGTGGCAAGGACTTGGCGGACCCAGATGCCGGGGTTGACTGTCATATCGCCGGCTACAAGGACTTTCGCGTCGGGCTTCGTGGGCATCGCTTGGATGTATTTACCGGTGCCGGGCTGGATTGAATGTCAGTTAAATGCGCCCATATGAAGGGGAACCAGTCAGACTCACGTATTCGAACGGCTTGCAGAGTGGGAAGAAAGCCATGTTCTGCGGATAGTACCCGAAGTACAGGTAAGTCGTAATGGCAGCAAGTTGCGGCAACTCGGCCTTGATGCGCGCGTCCACGTTCGCCTTGTAATCCATGTGCGGCGCTTCCATCTTGCCCCAGAACCGACGCTTCGCGCTTGGACAAGTTGACCAAATGTAGTGTTCGACTGACCGTGTGGCCGCGGCAGCCCGAGCGAGGTTCATGCCATGTCGCTCTTCGATCTCGCCACACTCGTGCTGGCTTTTGCCCCGGAAGAGCGCTTCCCACCAATTCGTGACCGCAAAGACGGCATTTGCGCCATCGAAGGCGGCTCGCAACGATGCCTCGTCTTCAAAATCGGCTTTCACAACCTCAATTCCCTCCGCTGCCAGCTTCTTCGCCGCATCGCTGTCCGGATCTCGGGTGATCGCCCTGACTGACCAGCCTGGCGTTTTCTTCATGATGTTGACTACTCCGCCACCTTGGCTTCCTGTCGCGCCTGTCACGGCGATGATCTTGTTGCCCCGGTTTGGCCAGTCGTGGATCGTACCGGGCAAGCCGCTCTTCTCTCCGTGCACCATAGCGAACCATGGCTCGAAGACAGCCTCACTACGCTTCGAGAAAGCTCCATTCTTGTAACCCGGATGTCCCCATTCTACCAGTCTGTCGTGCGCTATCTCGACAACTTGCCCTGTCTTCATGTTCCTCTCGTCATCCAGAAACAGATCGTAACCGGCGAAGAGAGTCGACTGCAGCATCATGTGCTCGGGGTGAAAGGCTTTGCTGAAGCCAGGCATGACTGGAGTTTCGATCGGGCCAAGCATCAGACAGTTGATAGAGATGTTGTCTTTGGCTAGCAGAACAGGTCCGGTTGTCTTCGTCCACATTGCTGTCGCTGCTTCAGCCGAGCAGTACTCCGGAAAGCTGTTGCATGGATATATGCCAAGCATGCTTCCTGTGATAATGATCTTGCCGCCTTTGCCTCTTGGGTTGTGGCGCATGTAGTGCGTTGCCAGCGTTGTACCGTACATTCTTCCTTTGACCACGACGTCTGTACAGCTAGTGTCTGGTTCTGGAGGCAATTCGTCGATGGGCGCATCGCGGCGGTTGAGGTTGAACACGGATCCACGATCAGGGAAGCCCGCATTCGCGATCAGAACGTCCAGGCGGCCCCATTTGTTCCATGTGGTCTGGAATAGGTTGGTTTGCGAGGCGTATGAGCTGACGTCGCATTGGACAAAGATGACCGAATCTCCTGTTGCGTCAATTGATGAGGCAATTTCTTTGCCTTCGCTTTCACGTCGACCACAGATTGCGACACGGTAGCCTCTCGCCTGTAACCGGGCTGCTAGCCAGGAACCAATCCCACTCTGTTGGAATCTGTCAGCAAGCTCAGATTAACTGCGGAATGCGATGTGACGAACCGTGCCACCGGTGATGATGGCGACTTTGCGCTCATCCTGCGAAATGGAACCCATGGTGTCGATTATCAGTATCGGGTGATGGTCTTTGGCAGGTTTGGGAACAATGATGCATTATATCCAACAGGGAGCGGCACGCACACGATTTTGCCTATATGCATGCGCGACACCTTCCATCCGCGTTCAGTACTGGGGCACGATGCTCTCCACTTCGCGCCCATAGTAGCTACTCCTATGCTCAAAGAAGGAGTACTTGCTTGTTCCTATTATTTCTCCGAGCCGTTTTACGGAGGATTCGGTAGCTGCAGGAGTTGGCGCGACTAACGCTTCCATTGCCGTTCGACCTAGACATTACAAGGTTTGCGGGAGTTGACATCCACAGGATCCATACCTGAGTACAACTCCTCCCTCAGGGTCCAGGTGAGCGATGTTTTTCCATCTTGCAAAGACGACACTCCATTCGTTTTACGATGCCTACGTTACTCCAAGCTCGCTGAATACCACCTGTTCGACCTTCGCGAAACCGTGCCGCAGGCTACAAACAGCCGACGATGCGTGTCGCCCGCATCCGCGCTGGCTTGGCAATGCGGCGCGGTTCCCAACCAGCTACCGAACAGGAAGTGGGGGCACGCTAAGTGTGGGGCCTAGAGCGATTCCGATGTGACTTCACATAGCTATGTACAGGGAATACGATCCTTCGCACACAAGAGGATCGTGCCGCCAATGCTTTCCCGTCACAACGCTCATGGAGGGGCAGTTTCCTGCGCTATTCACAATCTCTTGTTGCGCTGTTCGCCAAACACATATCATCCAACATTGGGCAAGCAAGTTCGGGATATCGGATATGCGTCGCAGCTGCAATGCATGGGCAACCAGGAGATTGTTGTAGGGAGTGTGTGAAGAAGTTGATCACCGTTCTTTTCGAATGTCGCGCCTCCAATCGTGGAAACTACATAGGCCCCCACGGGATCACCACTAAGCGGCAACGGTCCTCCTGTGCATACGTAACATGCAGGGGCAGACTATGCGATATCACCCGCATTGGTCGTTAGGATATCGCATACCGCTGTTGGATGTTGATCGTCAGGCCCTAGTCATTGGGTCAACGTGAGAACGTCCGTTCTGACGATGCTAATCTCAGATAACGGTTAGCAAGCAGTTCCTTCGGAACACTCTGAGGTCAGGTCTGTGCATACAGGCGTAAAGAACGCTGTACATCGCTTCCTTTTCATCATACGTTTCCCGTTGTCGGGTCCAGCTGCGTCTGTTTCGAACGAGTCCACACGCCGCTCGGGCATTTCCACGCCACAATCTCACTACGCGAACTCATTGCAATGACCGAAACGATTCCCATCGAGAATGGGCAACAAGTCGGCATCCTCGTGACTTCCTCCATCTCTATCTTGATAGTAATTGTCGCCGTGGGTCTGCGACTAGCAGCCAAAAGGATCGCCAATCGAATCGATTACAGCGATTATTGCATTCTTGCCGCCTTAGTAGGTCAATACTGGGAAGCGAACCATTCCTATGCTAACAAATCTGCCAGGTATGCAACACTGCACTTCATGCTTGTTGCATTTCGCTAGTTACCTATGGCGGCTTTGGCTTCCATACCCTTGATATCTATCAGCGCTTTGGGCCTGACACAGCAACATTCTTCTTCAAGGTAAGACCTCTGACTTTCCTCTCGCATTTGCCAGCTCTGACATGCCATGTCTTAGGGAATCATGTCCTTTGCGATACTGTGGAATGCAACCGTGTGCTTCAGCAAACTGTCGGTCCTCTCAATGTACACGACACTGATACCAATGGATTCCATGGTGCAATGGGCCCGTATTCTCGGCGCTGTCATTATAACGTGGAACATCGCCGATGTGATCGCAGCTCTCGCGATATGCCGGCCGCTGGCGAAGAACTGGAACTTCAACTTGCCCGGGAGTTGCGGTAGTCAACCAAACTTCTACTTTGCAATGGGTGTCATCAACCTCATCACAGACGCCGTGATGATCCTATTACCAATGCCATACTTGTACAGTCTGCGTCTGACGTGGCGCAGGAAGTTGGCTGCGATGGCTCTTCTCAGCATTGGAGTAGGGTGAGTACACGCTCTCGCCCATAGAGTCGTACTGAACTCTTGCTGACACGTCGCGCAGAACCTGGGCCATCACCATATACCGCCAAACGCTTCTCCCCGGTCTCGACTTCATGGATATGACATACACCGGTGTACTCGCTACGCTCCTCTCCGGCCTCGAGCCCGCCGTCGCAATCGTCCTGGCATGCATTCCCCTCATGCGCCCCTTGTTCGGGAAGTCAAACCACGCCACGCGATCTAGTCTCGACTATGACAGTAGCAAGAAGACTAGTCTCTTCTTGAAAAAAGGGAGCAGGAGACATGCCGATCCGACGGCGACTTTCTCGGAGTTGGTGGACGATAATGATGCTTCTTCGCAGATTGAACTGCAGCCGGTTAAGACTTGTCAGATTGTGCGCGTTTCATCGGTTTATAAACATGATGGGGAGCAGAGGGTGGCTGATTCGAAGCATGCTATCACGGTGGAGAGGAGGTGGGAGGTACGAAGAGATTAACTCGTAGGATGTCGCGTGCGACGACAATGACCCTATCAAGATCGGCTCGAACCGGCAATCCACTAGTCAAAGCTGCACCCCAACTCTTTGCGAACGTCGAGTAAGTAGCCGATGCGGCATGCGGCATTGCGCATATCGGCCCCGTGATGGCGGGCCACGCTTTCGCGCCTTCACACAAACTGGGCGACGGTAACAGGATGCGACCGATATACCCGGCGGTCTTTCCCAACTACGACCCCTCCCAAAGCATGCTCGCTATCTTGAAACGCTTCCATGCGGCACGGCGGCCTTTCTTCGTTGACCGAAGGGCGCCCCACCAATAGGACGAGATGCTATGTGGCACAGTTGCATCACGCGTGCAGCGCATACACCCGACAGACCTTCCTGAGCGGCTAATGTCTGTGATGTCATGCGGGGAGGCTCTCCAGCGCAACAGCACCGTTCTATCTGGCTCTCTTCCAGAGCAGAAGACCTCATCTATCCTCTTTCGCGACTGCCTACACCATGTCGGACAACCTGTACTGTGACCCTTGTCAACGATTCATCCGCGGAGATATCAATGTCACCATCGACGGCTACAACACAGTAGAGTGGAACCATCATGAAAGTTTCGAATCCTTCCAGAAGGCGATACAGCTTCGATGCTTGATATGTATGCTTGCTTGGCATCGAGCTTCACTCAGACCAGCCGCTGAATCTAATTGGGAGGTGGGAATGCAAGGGGAATATTACTACGACAACGAGGATTGGGACGACTATCGCTCATTGACTTTCTGGTTCCGCGAAGATGGCATAAGAAGGCAAACTAGTGAAACTCTAGTTTTCCGAGCATACCCTAGTAAGTAGCATCTCCCTCACCAGTCAACAGATACTGAGACTGCACATAGTTTCGAGTAAGATAAAAATTGCAGAGAGTATTTCGTCGAACACTGGAGCGGATTCTGCCCTTGCATTCGCCGTCGATAAATATCATCGTTGTCGTGGACTACACACGAGTTGTAAAATTCCACAGATTCTCAAGTCGGCTTTTTATCCTTCCAGGCTCCTGGATGTCGGGACCGAGCTACTTGATCCCATCGTAGTTCGCGATACGCAATCGTTCCGTACTGAAGAATACGCTTGTCTGTCACACTGTTGGGGGTCATACAAACCGCTGACACTAAATGCCACGACACGTTCGGCATTACAATCGGGAATTCACGCTGATGAGCTTCCAAAGACGTTTCAGGATGCTGTGCTCGTCACTCGTCGCTTGGGCATCCGGTACCTCTGGATCGACTCACTGTATGACTCTACGATCGCGCGTTACATTATTTCAAAGCTGACAAATCTAGCTGCATACTTCAAGATGACCGTGATGATTGGGCATCAGAATCGAGTCGGATGGGTAGCGTCTACGCAAACGCTGCCTTCACCATTGCAGCCACTGCTGGGGTTGATAGCAGGTGCGGTCTTTTCGTTGAAAGATGCCCCGAATCACTCTTACCCCACCGTGGAAACTTTCAATTTGGGCCGACAATGCGTGGAAGGCAGGGATATCGGAAGGACGTCGAATTCCCATTGAGAGGTACTTACCTTTGCGATATAAGTCACAGAGTTCTAGTTGGTATCGAGAGCGCGCCACTGAACGAGAGAGCTTGGGCAAGCCAAGAGAGACAATTGTCAAGACGAATCCTTCACTTCACTGAGACACAAATCTTCTGGGAATGCTGCAAGGACTACTCGAGCGAGATATATCCAGATGGCTTACCGCTCTGGACGCGAGCGCTTTGGGCATTCGACGCTACCAAACTGAAAGCTGAACTTAGTCGCATTATCGAGCAAAGCGCAAACGATACTCCGAAGCCTTTTGGATCATTGGGAATGAAACGGTCGATGAGTTATGGGACCTATTTTGCCTGGCTGACATACAGAGATCAGTATTCGGGCTTCGCTTTAACGAATCCTAATGACAAGCTAGTAGCGATTCATGGTATTACAGAATGGGTTACTAAATTAACAGGCGAGCGATTCATCGCTGGCCTTTGTGAAGATCATATCGAGGAAGAGCTCTGCTGGGATGAGAAAAGGGAACTCCCGCTGACAGAGCCTGACACAAGGCCTACGAAATGGAGGGCCCCCACATGGAGCTGGGCTTGTACCGACTGTCCAGTCTTACTCAGCCAATTGACAAAGCGACATGGGGGCCATGCGAGCCGCCGAATTGAGGCTGAGTGCGTGAAGAAGCATGTTACCGGGAAGGTATCGGGGGAACTAGAGTCCGCCACGATCGAGCTAAAGTGTAAGCTAGTGCCAGCAACCATCACTGAACTGGCGCTATGGTCGTCACGCGACATGGTACTTCGTCTGTTCGATCAAGACGGAGACGTAGCGAGTCGCAAATTGACACACCGATTCCGACGTGGCGAGGTTCAAACGTTCTGCGAAGTATTCTATCTTGAGAAGGCGAAGATCGACAAGGAATCGCATGAGAGACAATCAAGTACGGATGGCTACGTCGTACTCATTCAGCACTGTGTCCATAGCCAAGACTCAGCAATGCCCCGAAGTCCCGACGTTTCAGAGAATGAGGAAGAAACAGACTCTGAGTCAGAGGAAGAGCCGTATGAGAAGGATAGCGCCGAAGCTTTGTTCTTACAGGCACATGGCGACAATACGTTTGCAAAGGTGGGACTGCTCTGTTTTGATGGGGATCTTGGCGTCAAGCAAATTCTCGAAGCGCATCGTCTCGCAGAAGAGAGAGTAATTACTCTTATTTGAGCCAACCACCAACTGCTATCAGTTATTCACAGCATCCTCCATCGTTACTCTAGTCTCCCCATCGTATGGCCTCAACGCCTCACGCGCTTCCGCAGCCTCATCCAAGAGCAGCTTCTTGATCGCGTCCGAGCGTGGGATGAATCGCATACGGAAAGGCTCTGGTCGCATATTTTCGCTGTCGGTGTATGCGAAGATGTCCAAATCGACCTCATCCCGCTGTCGCAGTGTGTTAGTGGTGCACACACTAACGGTCCTGGTGAACAGTCGGAGCAGACTTACATCCTCGTCCAAACCCGGCAAAATGTCAAAAGCCCAAATCATGCGCGCAAGCGAGTAAAGAAGACCTTGCTCGGCAAGCGGCTGGCCACTACATTGCCTGCGCCCCCAACCGAAAGGATTCATGCCGTACCTGTTCGGATAGGGCTGTTTCGCGCTGCCTTTGCCCTCGAGAAATCGCTCGGGCATGAATCGGTCAGGGTCGGGAAAGTCGCGCGGATGTCTGTGGATGGCCCACATGTTGCCTGTGAAGTTGGTGCCGGCGGGGAAGTGGTAGCCTTTGTAATCGAAATCGACGGTGTTGGCGTGGGGTATTCCTGCTAGGATCGTTACAGTTCTCCATCGGAGGGTTTCTTTGACCTGTGGTGTGTTAGATGTAGAGTCAAATTTGGGATACCTGTAACTTACCACTGCAGTCAAGTATGGCAGTGCATTGGAGTCGATGTCATCCCAGTTTGGAGAGCGATTATGTCCGACGACTGCATCGAACTCAGCGTGTACCTTGTGCTGCACCTCCGGAAAGCGCGCCATTGCCAGGATGCATGAGAGCATAGTGCTGCTAGTCGTGTCCACCCCACCACCAATCAAATTACCCATCAGGCTTGCAACCTCGAGATCCGTCATGTGACTAGCTTGCTGAGATGCCATAACGTGTTTGCCAAAGTTATCTCCCTTCGCTTCGGCGCCTTCCTGCGTAAGCAGGTAGAAGTAGCGCGACAGTATACCAGCACCCAGTCGCATCTGGCTCGGTAACGCGTAGAGCCAAGCAGGCAAGTGCATCAAGAACGGAATTGCTTCCATCAGATAGATGCCAGGGACGATGTAGTTAACAGCCTCCATCAGTTTGAGAGCTTGTTGGGCAACGTAGTCGTTCTTCCGATCGATTCGTCGGCCCCAGTCGACAATCGAGGTGATGGATACGGAGTAGCGCTCGATTGAGAGCTCGAAGTCGTGCGGCTCAAGAAGGAAGTCGCGGATCAAGATCGCGGACTCATGCGCTTGGAATGTGCGGTATTTGCGTACGGCTTGAGAGCCGACGGCCATGTGCTACGCTGTCAGCTCGTTGTACAGCAAGCGCGGCAATACAGGTTAACATACCATGAGCTTCCGGTGTTTCCTCCATCGATCGCCGTATGGCAAAGTAGTCTGATTCGTATTCGTCGCGTTGATTGCATCGCCCATTGCGATGATTCTTGGTCTGCTCGAGAAGATGTCTGATCTCTTCTCCAGCAAGTCGCTCGCGACCCACGCATCGCTCAATATGATGCGCGGTTGCCGCCCAATCCAGAGAGTCATCATGGGTGAGTCGTAGTGCTGAGCCCATTTCTCCCATGTAATCCATGGCTTGTGCGAAGGCGTTTGGAAGTGATTGCCAACGATGGGAAATGGGAAGGGGCCTGGAGGGAGGTATCGGCGGCGCCATAGCATGTGGATGTAGTCAGCGGTCAAAACAACGAAAGCGAAGAAGAGAAGAATTGCAAACGCTTGAAGCATTTTGTAAGGTAAAGCTCTGGGATTGCTTTTGGCTTTGGTTCGAGTCTAAAGATACCGCAAGTACTACTATTTATAATCCAGGCAACCAGGCGGCCCAGTCAATCGAATCTACGATGAGATGCTCTGGGGAGCTCGAGACTATCCCAATCATGCCAAGAACTCTCTGACATCGACGCCGATTTCCCAGTGTGAGCATGGATGCCGTCGTATGCGTGCGCGGCGGCAGCAATGGGACGTGCGGGGAAGCGAGCAATGTGGGGTCGGGCCAAATACCTAGCCTGGAGACGGGGCGTGGGATAGTCGTTGCTGCCCCGACACTTTCAACGCTCCCTTTGTCTCCTTGTTCATAACTTCGTTCGCCGCTCTTCGCGTTCGAACTCTCGTCTTCGCTCAATGCGTGCTATCAAGCGACGGTGAATGGCTTCATCTTCGGAGTCGAAAGGGCTAGCTGAGCGGCGGGTGTAATTAGTGCGATCGTTTCTCTGCTGACATGCAATATGGCGAAGACATGCTTCGTTTTGTAGCCTGTTCTTCTCGTTGATACGCTGCTGTACCACTGCGCGCTGGCCGACGTCTTCGCTTGCGTATCGTTCGATAGCCTCTAGGGCTTCGCAGAACTCGTGGAAGTTGCTGACGATGATGGTGTCGTTTTGCAATCCCCTTCCATCTGACGCCAGTCTCTTGTCGAGAGGTATAGCGTATCTATTCGGGCTGTTCCAACCCGACACCAGCGGTGGTATCTTCCACCGATCCTGCTCTTCAGTACTAAGCACTCGACAAGTAGACCGCAGAACTTGCGCCGGCGGCGAAGGCGCTCTGCACGGGATGCGCTTTCGTTTACCCTTCGGCGGGTCGTAGACATCGACCTCCTTCTCGGGTATCTTCACGAACTTCTCTGTTAAAGGTACGAAATGACGGAACTTCGTTGGCTGGTAGAGCGGATACTCACGTTTCTTCACCATCTTTGTTCGTCCGCGGGAGTCTCTTGCCGTTGTTGGTGTGTATTGAAGGAACTCGATCATGTCCGCGGATCTCATCCGGCTTGCTTCAGAGCGCTGTAGTCCAGGCACTGCTATAGTTTGTTCCTTGGTCTTTCGCACGGTCTCGGTGTTTGGTATCTCAAGATGCAGGTCTTCCGCGCTCACATGCTGTCCCAGTGGTATCAAGACACCAAAAAACGAAGATAGTGTGCGGTCAGTGGTGCGCCCTTGTTGCGCAGTAGAGGCTCGGTCTGGTTTCGCGACTAGTGCATTAGTGTTGTGCTGAGGAGGAGGTGCAGTCGTGAGAACTCGTACATCTTTGGCGTCCGAGGACGGTGGTATAGCCGGAGCATACCTTAACTCGGGTACTGATAACGAGATGTGTTGCGGCAGCATCGTGCGACAGTGAATTATTCGACGTTTGAATGGGGCGGTGGGTGTGGGAGAAAGAAATGCACGAATTGCAAGATCAGTGTGTGTTGAAGCTCAACCGGTGCAGGCAACAGCTTTGGCACGTGACCCCCGAAGAAAGTTCATCATGGCGCAGTTATGGTGTTGGAATTCGGTAGCCACTCTGTGGTTCGTCTCGATCACGTGGTGAGCCACTCACGTAACGTAATTGAATTCATCGAGTTTGTGTTGCAAGCCACTCACGACCGTAGTATCGGAGGGTACAGCTTCACCATATGGGATTTCTTTCTAGACATCGTGGGTACCCGCTTTTCCCGGCAACGTCTGCTTTTGATGTCGGTGTATCTCGAACGAACTCAGGCAGCTCCGTTTCTCCCATTCGGCGAACGTCATGGCGCCGCAGTCCGGGCAGAGCGGTAGTGCGTCCTCGTGTCTCCTCCACGGTTTGCGCATCTCGTTTCGAAAACCAGAGCGCTTGCGTGTAGACTTGTTGTCGCTGGGGAAGAAGGGTTTGGAAAGACGGTTGTAGGATGCAATTAGTGACTTGCGCATCAAACGCGTTAGGCGCGGGGCTTGGAATCGTGACTGGGGAATTAGTTTTGGGGTGTCTGGGAGGTGCGGTCGCGAAGACTCGTACATTTTGGGGGTTGGGCTGTTGCGGAACAGATGAGTGGTACTTTGGGTCGGGCAGTGACGACGAGGAACCTGTGATCGACATAGTAGTATGGAGGCGTCAGTTGTGCGTTGATGAGGCGGTTGAGAGGGAAGGATGCAGATGTGGGAGGAAGGAGCGAGTCGACTAGGAATTCGAGGTGAGCAGGCATCAGCATTACCCCACGAACTAAGAAGGCTTCGAGGAGCGTGGAATCGGGATGCAGAAGTCGGCTGGCCGTCCCGTGGTTCGTCGTAGCTGCTAGGCTCAGTGGACCACTCACAACTCTGACGTTAGAGTACATTGCTCCACTCAAAAGTTCTTCTCAGGGTTCATGTTCGCCCGGATACTCATCGAAGCCCAAGCACGAAACCTGAAGGCGCAAATACCTGAGATGTGCTGGATATATCGCAAACCCCGAAAGGCAGCATGCATCAAACCGCAACTCGTTGTCAGAGCAGCAAGCGACGGAGACGCAGGCAACCCTTAAAGGCGCGAAGTCGTCGGTAATGATGAACTCACTCAACGCTCGTACCAGCCATGACGACGGTGAACCCCGAGATAGTCGATACGCTCCCAGCCATCGTGAAGCTAGTAGACCAGCTGATCTCCACCCACGAAGCCCGAAATGACACGCTTGACAGGCCCATCATCCACCTCTCTCTCGAAGGCGCAAACCTATGCCGCTCGGGCACGATCTCTATCCTCACCCTCTTGCTCTGCGAAGACCCTCAGTCGCAACAAACCTACCTCGTCGACGTCCATAAGCTCGGCGCATACGCCTTCAGTACTGTGGGTACGATGAGGACGACACTGAAAGACATACTGCAGAATGGAAAGATCCCCAAGGTTTTCTTCGACGTCCGCAACGATTCCGACGCGCTGTTCGCGCGTTTCGGCATCGCCCTACAAGGGGTGCAGGACGTACAGCTTATGGACAGTGCGGCGAGAGAGAAAAGGGCAGAGCGTGAGTATCTCAGTGGACTGCCCCGTTGCGTGGAGCACAACAGTATAATCTCATTTCACCGCCGCAACACTTGGTGCAGAGATAGGACCGCGGGCGAGCTGGTATTCAGGGTCGAATTTGGCGGGTCGCGCGAAGCGTTCAGCATGCGGCCTCTTGCCGATGATATCGTCTCATACTGTGTGGGCGATGTCATGTGGCTTCCGGAATTGCGTAACAAGCTCTGGGAGACGCGTACGCAGGAATGGCGGGACTTTGTGCGCGACGAGACGGAGAGACGAGTCGCGTATACTCATGGGGCCGATTATCAGCCTGGTGGGACGGATTGGGTGCTGGCGCCGTGGAAGGACGAGCAGAACAGGGTGCTGGACAGGTTGAACGGCGCCCGTGATTTTGATGGCTTGCTAGATGACGATGAGGTTGACGAGGACGTAGAGTGAGAACCAAGGCCCCCCTTCATGGGCGTTCCGATGTGGCGAGCACACAAGCAATGTCAACAGAAACTATGATAGTGTGAGCCCGTAGAATGTGAAGCATATATCCACAAGCGCGACGGAAGTGCGGTATACAATACTGTACATATCATATCTACATACCCCCCTCCCCCTCCAATCACGCCGTCCTCTCACTATGCACCTCTTCATCATCCTCCTTCTTCGTAGTCTCATACCTCTTACCACGGAAAGAGTACACGCCCCAGTTACTGCACGTAACATCATGCGGGTCAAGATCATTGAGATCCCATCTTAGACTCCTGAACAGGTTCTCGCCCGGCTCGAGCAACATGTCCATCTCATTGCCGAACCTGTTCTTGAGGAAGTCGACATCCTGCTGCATATCCCATGGGCTGTATCCGGTCGCGATGATCGGTACCTTCGTCTCGAGGAGGAGGGGAAGCGTCTCCTCCCATTCATGCGCAGACGCCGGATTGCCGAAACCGGGGTGGAAAACGACGAAGCAATCGAAGTAGGGGTCGTAGGGGTAGAAGTACCCCGTCTTGTGGATGTTGTGGTAGTACTCGACGAACGTACTAATCTTCAGCGAGTTGCTAATGCGGTCCTCAACAACGGCGCCGAACGGGTTTAGAGGCGTGCGCTCGGGAAGGGGCAGTTCCTTCTCGCGGTTCGCCATGCTCTCGGGTCCGATGAAGTTGAGCGAGAATTGTACGCGGTGGAAGAGGTAGGAGAGTTGCATCCAGGTTTCGCGGGGTAGCGAGGATTCTGCGCGGGCGCCGAGGATGAAGAGGCGGACGGAGGGGGGTGCGAGGCGCGCGTTCTTCCAGGTGTCGCCGCCGCCGGTTCGGGGTGGGTGGAGGGTGTGGCGCAGGGCTGGGGTTGTGTCAGTATTATCTCAGCAAGTCAATTGATGGGAACGTACCGCTGAAGCTCTTCAGTCCCTCCGGCGTCATGCGCCCGTTCTTCCGGATGTTGTAGGGACTCAGCTCGTTTAACACACTTGCAATGGTGATTGGGTATGTCAAGAGCTTTGTCGCCTGGCGCATCTCTCGGTCCTCGTTCAGCGCGTCGAAGTCTCGCGTGTACATGTACGTGTCCCAGCTCGTCATGTTGACCAGAATCTCCTCCATCTGGGGCTCCGCGAACTGGAACTCCTTGAAGAAGCGCCCACTCCTCAGATCGTGATCGTCCTCGTTGATCTGCTTCAGGACGTCACACACTTCCAGATGCGCCTCGTAATCATCCGCCCAATGTTCCTCGCAGCAGTACACCGGTATGCCACAGTCCGGGCACTCGAAGTCGACATGGGCTGGCGGGGCGCCGGTCTCAGAGGACTTGCGCGCCTCAAGGTCCATCGGGTTGTTCGCCGGACGCGTCGGCTGATGCGAGGGATGTGGGCAGTAAGCATGCTGGCGCATGAAGGCCGCACGCTTCCGTATTTCAGGTATTGGCGAGCCGGAGAAGGAATTGAAGAGGTTGTCCTCGGTCAGCACCAGCTTCCGCCGATGGCCCTCGGGATCGATGTATTCATACGGCTCGAACGGCTTCTCGAAATCCCGGGCCGGCGTCGTCGAGAGGCTGCGCTTGGGCAGGGCAAGCTTTGGCGGTGCTGCACTTTTGGTGGAATGACTGCGTTGCGACGACACCTTGGGCGCGAGCGGGCGGAGACCTTGCGACGGCCGTAATTGAGACCGCGGCGTCTTGAGGGCCGAGAGACACTGTCGGCAGGTGTAAGGCGTCCTCATCTTGGGCTGTCGACTCGCAATTGGTGTTGGCGGGCTGCTGCCATATCGTGACATGAGGGTCCGCGAATGTTAGCGCGGTCCCGGCCAATCCAAACGCCGATTGGCTGGCGCCCTGACGAAGACATCATCACCCGCCGCCGCCCATTCCCAGTCAACACCCAAGTCGCTCTACCACCACAACACGGCGCTTTCATGTCGCTTGTCGCGCGGGTTCGAATGCATCGAAAAGTTGCCGCGATTTAGGTCATACTCACTGTGGCCGTCAGCGACACGTCATCCAATCAGCTTCGGGTCCATTCGTAACGACATCCACCATAGCTCACGTCCTTTTACCGCAAAAACGCTCGGCGAAGAGGACAAGAAACCAGACATATTGACCTTTCCTGCTTGTATCAACCTCTAGCATATAGATATCGAAGGTGCAGAATGTGCTGACAACGTATTGATACCCCCACCAGCCTCGTCCATCATGTCTCTCGGTTGTGTCTGTGGCGGACTTAGATCCCGAAGTAGTCAACCTATCAGCGATGCGCGATCCTTGAGTGCTCGGCCTACTTTGCGCGAGAATTGCTAGTTCTGGATGTCCCAAATATGCCACCGGAAGAACAACTCCAAGAAAGTCGTTCACGGAGGATCTTTATAGCGATCGCCATCCGTACATACTGTACTTCCCCGCAACTAACCCCGGAAAAGATCCAAGCCCGCTGCACAACGTCACATGGATCGCCAACATACAATAAGACCACAGCGGCGCCGTGTTGCGATCATGATAAAGGCCGCTTCGAATCAATTCGTCAATACCGATAATGCGGTTATCCCAGATTGGTTCGCTTCTAGCGACCTGTGGGTTGGTTGACTTGTCAAATGCGAAATCACTGTGGTCGACAGTCCCTGCGAATGGTAGCGACATCATCCGCACCACATATCCTCTCGGCAATGGACGTCTTGGTGCCATGCCGATGGGCCCTCCCGGTGCTGAGATACTCACCCTGAACTTGGATACATTGTGGTCCGGAGGTCCCTTCAATGCATCTGTAAGCTCCGCTGACTCTGTGCTGGCAATTGACCTTCAACCGACACTAACACATCAAAAAGAACTACACGGGTGGTAACCCGACCTCTTCCAAAGCAGCAGCATTACCGGGCATCCGCGACTGGATCTTCACCAATGGAACGGGAAACGTGACGGAACTGCTGGGCTTAGACGCTTCGTATGGCTCGTACCAAGTGCTAGGAAACTTGAGTGTGACCATCCCGTCATTAGCAGGTGCCGATGTTACCGACTATATGCGGACATTAAACCTGAGCAATGGCGTCCACACTACGGCATTCAGCGTAAACGGCAGCCTTATCGAGACGGAAGCGTTTTGCTCGTTTCCAGATCAAGTCTGCGTCTATTCGGTTCGCTCGTCAGGTGGGCTGCCAGCGCTGGATGTGAGACTGGACAATGCACTCATTGAGCCGGAGTTGCGCAATATTACATGCGCCGGCGGTAATGCGACGAGTCCAGGACATCTCAGAATGAGCGCCCTGACGCAGCTTGGCCCACCTGAAGGTATGCGATACGACGTGATGGCACGAGTTGCATACGACACCGGCATCGAAGTTGTATGTGATGGTGAAGCCAAGTCTTTGATGGTCTCCCCGCGCAACGGTACGAACAGCGTCACGATAGTAGTCGGCGCTGAAACGAACTACGACGCAAGGAAGGGAACAGCGGAGTACGATTACTCCTTCCGTGGCGAAGATCCAGGCCCGGTCGTTGAGTCCACGACTCTCGCCGCCGCCGCCAGACCTTTGTCGGATCTACAAGGGCGTCACATGGAGGACCTCACTTCTCTCACTGACCGCTTCACGCTATCTCTTCCCGATCCTTCCAACGCATCTCAAGTACCCACATCCGAGCTCGTCGCACGTTACAACGCCAACATCACAGCCGGCGACCCATACCTCGAAAGCCTTCTCTTCGACTATTCACGATATCTCTTCATCGCCGGCTCGCGACCGGGTTCTCTTCCCCCGAACCTTCAAGGACGATGGGCCGAAAGCCTCGAACCCGCTTGGTCGGCAGACTATCATTCCAACATCAACATCCAAATGAACCACTGGACCGCCGACCAGACGGGTTTGACTGATCTCCAATCACCACTATGGGATTACATGTCGAACAACTGGGTCCCACGCGGCAGCGAGACCGCCGAGCTGCTATATGGCGCACCTGGTTGGGTGGTTCACAACGAGATGAACATCTTCGGCCACACGGGCATGAAGAGCGGAGCGGAGTGGGCGAATTATCCGCTTTCTGCAGCTTGGATGATGCAGCATGTCTTCGACCATTGGGACTACTCGCGCGACGAAGCCTGGTTGCGTGATCAGGGCTACCCGCTAATGAAAGGTGTTGCCGAATTCTGGCTCAGCCAGCTGCAAGAAGATCGGTTCAACAATGACGGCTCGCTGGTCGTGAACCCATGCAACAGCCCTGAGCATGGCCCTACAACATTCGGATGCGCGCACTATCAGCAGCTCATCCACCAAGTCTTTGATGTCGTCCTTTCCACTGCCTCCATCGTCAGTGAGACCGACAGCGCGTTCATCACCAACATCACCAATTCGCTCCAACAGCTCGACAAAGGCTTTGCAATCGGTTCCTGGGGCCAGATCAAAGAGTGGAAGCTACCCGAGGAACCCTACGGCTTGGAGTTCATCAACGATACCCACCGCCATCTTTCCGAACTCGTAGGCTGGTACCCCGGCTACTCAATCTCCTCATTCCTCGACGGCTACACCGACACCGCAGTCCAAGACGCCGTTCGCCAGAAACTGTACAGCCGCGGCAACGGCAACGGTGAGGCCCTCAACCAGGCGAATGCTGGCTGGGCGAAGGTTTGGCGCGCCGCTTGCTGGGCTCGCCTCAATGAGACAGATGAAGCGTACTACGAGCTTAGATATGCTATCGAGCAGAATTTCGCTGGGAATGGATTGAGTATGTATGATGGGGATAGGGTGCCGTTTCAGATCGATGCGAACTTTGGGTTCGGAGGCGCGGTGTTGAGTATGCTTGTTGCGGATATGCCGTTGGCTGCGGGGGATATGAGGGAGAGGACTGTGGTGCTGGGCCCGGCGATTCCGATGAGTTGGAGTGGGGGAAGCGTTAAGGGGTTGCGATTGAGGGGCGGTGGGGTTGTGGACTTTGGGTGGGATGAGGATGGTGTAGTGGGGGAGGTGGAGATCGATGGGAAGCTGGACGGGGTGATAATTGTAAATAAGGATGGGAAAGTACTCGCAGAGTAGAACGAAAGGCGCACTATAGTCGCTTCTACCTCGTATGAAGATCTTGCTATGGTGGTTCTGATGTGTTCTGCATCTTCTTACCATGGTCGTGAGGAAAGCGCAGTGATTCTCGATATCGATGCAAGATAGCGAAAGCCTCGTCAACTAGCGGATAGTGTAGAACCCCGGTTTCTTACGTGCGCTGAAGTGCTGTCAGATATCGCCAGAGAGCGCACCACAGGTCCAATGCGTTATGCCCAGTGCTTACCACAGTGCGACACACCCAGGCTATCCTCTACATCAGCAACGTGTTTACCATTAGCAGCAGCGGTAATGGCACTCCTATGCGCACAACAGTGCGGTATAGTTGCTGTGCCGTCCATGAGTGAAGGAAGATATGTCGCAATCGGTAGAGCAGTCGGGATGTGGGGGTGGGACGTGCACTGACTTCGCGACGCTCTCGCAAAGGCGGATGCGCCCGTCCAATCAGCCACCAGCGCCCAATCTCGACCCCAAAATTCGAAAAGGCGCCCGTCGCACCACACGCCTTCGCGCATCCGAGCCAGCCACCGATGCATGGTCTCATCCTCATTCCTCGGCATCGGACACTGCACCAGGGCATGGTGTGAGCACAATCCGCCAAACGCCGCACATTCGTGACTAACCCGGTAACCCGATAAGAGCTACATATCGAATAGGCGCGCAACAGTTCAAAAGACATACGGGCGAAGCGAGAGGCATAGATGGGTCTGCACCCTGGGGTCGTACTCGTCGCAAATGCTTCGTCGAGCACAATCAGGGCACATGGAAGCGGTTGCGAAGCTGAACTCGACGCATGTGTTACCAGATCCCGCATCACAATCTGCAATGCGCTGCGCACGGCTTCGTCGTGCTATGGCGACCGGGGTGAATGAGAACTAATGTGAAGCGTCTATCGCTCGCTCCTGTTGTTGCGTGCTTTCAAGATGCTTCGGACGCCATGTCCTTATGCGAGGTCTCTCGATTGAAAAGCGCATCTAAACTTCGTGCCAGTGAGCTTTTCAATCGCACAGCAGTACATCGGTTGATAGATCTCAAGGCCCAGCCTTTCGGGTCTAGTCTGGCCTCAGCTGCCTGTTTACACGCTCCCGTGCTGACATGCAGTGGCGTTGCTTACGCATCGCTTGCGCGGTGTCACCGATGAATGAAGGACCATATGAGGCTTTCAAAGACTTTCCTCTTTAGATGTACTGCCGGCGTACCCTATAGCAGCGATGCGCATTACATAAGTAGGCGTACCACGCATGCCCGCTCTCGCAGCGACACTTTCGTCTCTTTCTACGCCAGGATGAAGACGTACACGAGATTTCTCGTCGCCTTGACGTGGACGACTGCCTTCTGCGCCTCTGTTCACGGATGGCCGACTCGTGACGAGATCATTCAGTCCATCCAGGAACGCGCCACCGCTGGTATTCGCAACGCACCTGCAGACGACGTCGCAATGCAACTGACCTTTCGCGTTCAGACTCCATCAACCTCGAGGCAATACCTGGCTTCAACCTCAGCTCCGCTCTTGACAGCATTGCGTCAACATACCTCGATAGTCAGGCGCAAGAGCTGCCACAGCGCAATAGCTCGAACGCCACCACCATCATCGATGTGCACGGTAAGCCCTCGCCCCACCATGTGATGACAGGTCTAATGATGCTTCATAGCGCACTGCGTTCCTGACTGGTATCGCGCAATCGCTCCGACAGCCGGCGGGAATCCAACCCCATACTGGAATGTCAGCGGGCATCTCAACTTCATGGTGAGCCAAGGCATCTCGCATGCAGTCGTGGCATTCTCCTCGCCCGGCGCGAACGTGTATCCTGGAAATCGAGAGGCGACGATCGCGCTTGCGCGGTTGATTAACGAGCAGTCCGCGGCGTACGCGCGAGTCTACCCGAAGCACTTTTCATTCTACGCGGTCGTACCACTCCCATATACCCAGGATGCCATCGCTGAAGCCATGTACGCTCTCGGCACGCTGGAAGCCGCAGGTATCGCGCTCTACTCCAACTTCGAAGGTCGCTACCTTGGTGACCCAGCCTTTACGCCGTTCTTCGAAGCTATGAATGCGCGCGGGGCCGACCAGATCCTCTATATCCACCCCACGACGCCGTACCTGCGCGTGAACGGCTCACTCATCGAAGCAAACCCAACGACATACCCAACCGGCAACATCGAGTTCTACTTCGAAACCGCGCGGGTACTCCAAGACCTCGCCGTCACGCAAACCATCCTCAACTTCACAAACATCAACTACATCATCCCGCACGTCGGCGGCGCATTCCCGTCTGTCGCAGACCGCCTGTTGAAGTCGTTCCCCGCGATCTACGACCGTACCCTCGCTGCTTTGCAGACGCGCTTCTTCTGGGATTCCGCGGGCCCGACGTACTTCCACCAAGTCGGCGGCCTTCTTGCGTACGACATACCGGCGTCGCAGCTTCTGTTCGGGACGGATTACCCGTACGCGCCGATCTTCACGTATGCGCCTTCGCTAGTAGGCATCGAGACGTCGCGGTTTGTGGAAGATGTCGAGCGAACAGGTATCTTCTTTCGTAACGCGCAAGAGCTCTTCCGCGAGCGTATCTTAGTATAGATAGGTTACAGCCTACCCTAGAGAACGTCTTAGGTCCGCTAGACCTAAGCGATTTTTAGTAAGAGTAATAAGGCTAATAAGAAATAAGAGAGTAGGCCTAAGACAGTATTAAGATAAATGTATAAACTATAGAGTATCTTTAAAAAGATATCTAAGTCTAGTATAGCTTTCTACTAGTATTAAAAAGATTTTAGAATAAAAGTATATAATATATTCTTAGACTAAAGAAGCTTAAACTAAGTTTTATAGCGTAGTATCTAAATATTACCTAGTAAGATAAACTTTTTTAATAAAATTAGATAATAATAGTTACTCTAAGTATAACTTAAGAAATAATAATATAATAACTATAGCTTATTAGTTATAATAATAAAGTAACTAGATATTATAAAGTTTTTTAATACTATAAATTCTTATATAAAGAAGATTTTTAGTAAAGCTTTTTTAGCTACTCTTTTTTACTATTTAGCTACTTCTAAAAAACTAAATAGTAATTTTCTTTCTAATTAGGTAATTTAATATTAGATTAAAATTACTTTAGATTTTCTAAAGATTTTCTAAAATCTTTTATAAAGTTTTTTAAATATAAAAACTTAAAATAGTTATAGTAATATAGATATTTTATTTATATAATTTTTATTAATTAGTTTTTACTAAAAATATTATATTTTAGTAATATTTACTATTTAGATCTACTTAAAAGCTCTACTACTTTATATTTATATAATACTACTATATTATAGTATAAGTATATAAAATTTTAGAAGCTTATTTAAGTAGTACTTATTAACTTTTAGAATTATTTTAAAAAGTTCTACTATAAAAGTAGTAAAGGTATAGAAAGTAAAAAAGTAAAAAATATAAAGAAATTTAATTCTTTTAATATTTTCTATTTATATAAGTATATAGAAAAGTAAACTATAAATATATTCTTAGTGCTTTAAGTCTAATTTAGTTATCTTTATAGTAAAATAATATTAAAAGATATTAAAAGATATTAAAAAACTTTAAGCTAGTCTTTTTTAGAACTACTAAATAATTTTAATATTAATTTAGTATATATTACTATAGTAATATAGTTATTTTAGTCTATAGTATAGACTTATTCTATACTTATCTATATAAGTTTCTTTATACTATAATCTAGAATAACTAGAAATAATATAATATATAGTAATAGAAATACTACTAATAGAACTTACTATATCTATTCTCTATTAACTATAACTTTATCTATATTCTT
The DNA here is from genome assembly GCF_023757985.1 of Alternaria ethzedia. Lineage (NCBI taxonomy): Eukaryota > Fungi > Ascomycota > Dothideomycetes > Pleosporales > Pleosporaceae > Alternaria > Alternaria ethzedia. The sequence continues at coordinate 6,153 of NW_026056215.1, read as the reverse complement.
AGCTAGTAATATTAATATAATAGCTACTAATAGGTCTTATTAAAAGTAACTATAATACGTAACTATAGTATCTATCTAAGTAATAGTACTAGATAAAAGAAAATAAGCTATAAACACTTTATCTCTAGTATTCTATTTCTTATTATCTATATCTAGAATTCTAGTAATAGTTTTATACTACTAGTATATAGTCTACTTTAGATATAAAGATAGTAAAGACTTTATTTTAAGCCTTACTATATATATAAAGTTATAAATATAAATAGTAATAGTAATTAATAACTCTTTTCTAGTTAGCTTACTAATTAAGTAATTTTCTATCTAGTTTATAGTAATAGAATAGCTTTTATAAAATACTTTATAAATCTTCTTAGTAAGTATTTTAAAGATAAGTATAGATAAATAAATAAAAAAAAGCTTTATCTTAGCTAAACATATCTTTAGAATAATAAAAGTATTAATAGTATTAATAGTACTAAGATATATATACTTAGAGTAGAAGATCTAGATTATATCTTTTATTATATAGATAGTATTTTATTCTATAGCTACTAGAATAGCTTTAAAAATAGTTTTTTTAATAGTTTCTCTTCTAGTAAATATAAAGTAGCTTATAGAATCTTTAGAATAGTAATATAGTTATATAAAAAGTAATTAATATAGTAATAATAAAGTAACTTAGTAGAGCTAACTATATTAGAATATATAATATCTAGTAGAAACTAAGTATAGAATAGCTTTCTATTAGAGTTAACTCTATTATATATAAAGTAATATTACGTATAAGATAATATTATATATAATACTAGAATACTCTATAATCTTATTATAGCTTCTAGAGCTATAGCTTTTTATATTATATAGTATAAGATATATAAATTTTACCTTAAATCTAATATATTTTTCTTTTTTAGTCTACTTATTAAACTACGCTTTATCTATATTATAATATAAACTAGTAACACTAATATTAGCGTAAATTCTATCTTTCTATAGATATCTAGATATTAGAAATAATACTCTATATTTATAGCTCTCTTTACTTTATACTAAGAATAATATATTTTTTAAATTTATAAAGATTAAGTAGTAGTATAAAAGTATATTATTCTTAGTAGTACTATTATTCTACTACTAGCTTTATATTATTATTATATATATAAGCTACCTTCTCTTTCTTATATCTACTAAGTATTAATCTAGAATTAAGTATATTCTATAACTCTCTACTAGCTTTTTTAAATAGAATATATAGTATAGATTACTATAGTATAGACTTAGAGATTAGGTTTAGAAAAAAATCTAACTTTTTTATATTTTTTCTATATTAATAAACTAGATTTATAGCTTATATACTATATAAAAGTTATTAGAAAGATAAAGTAAATATTTACTTAGAAAAGTTAAATTAAAAAAAGTCTATACTTTTTACTAAAACTTTTTATTAACCTAACTTTATTACATAAAGAATTAGAGTTAGATTCTTTGCTTTCGCTAACAAATTGCTAGCGCCTACACTAGCTACCTACTGCGTTTCTTTATTCTTTGTAGCTATAATTATTTACACTTAACTATTAAAATATATCTCTAGATTTTAATAGTAGTATTGCAATTGCATACGCTCTCTTTCTTAATACTTACTACGCTCTATACACTATTGTGTGTTATTATTAGAGTTACGCTAATATAGAAAGTTAAAGTTTACGTATAACTCTAAGTAGGCTATATAGGCGTCTTATAGTGTATTAAGAATACTAAGTCTATATATGTTATCTTTCTACCTACTCTTTAGTGTTAGTACTTCTACATCTACTTTGTAATAAGTAGGCTTACTATATAATACCTAGCGCTTCTATTTGCTAATTACTAGTTTTAGTGTTATTGTTACTACAGCGCACGCTTGCGTTACGCCTACTATCTACTATAGTAAGCCTATACTAGGTATTACAGGTTGCCTCTACCTACTTAAGGTATACCTTATCTTAGTGTAATAAATTAATACTTGCAATACTTTATAGTTTACCTATATATAGCGTATCTATTATCTTTCTTATTAACGCTGCTATATTAAACGCGTAGGTTTTGTTTTTTAGGTTTATATAACGCTGCGCAGGTTACTCTATTTATATTATTATAATACCTATATAGGTTACTCTATTTATATTATTATAACGCTTGCGCTAGTTACCTTATTTACGCTCTTGCTACGCTTGCGCTATTACCTTACTTAAGCTTTAGAGCTATTTTTACTAGTTACCTAACTTATACCTTTATAACGCCTATAAAGTCTATATTCTTTTAGTTTCTACTTTACTAGCGCTAGTTATTTAACCTTTATTACTACGTTATTGCGCACGTTACTATATCTTCTTTACTTTATTTTAACTGCGCGTTTTTCTACCTATATTATTATAGTGCATATATAAATACCTTATTTACGTTACTTAACGCTAGCTTACTTAGCGCGTAAGATTAGAGAACGCTAATAGTTTTGCTAAGATAATTATATTGCGTTTTACTCTATAGAAGACTAAGAGTAAGTACACTATATTTCTAGAGAATAACTTAATCTACTATAATAGAGTATTAGAAGAATAATATATATAGTTCTTTTTTATAAGTTATTTTAACTATGTAGGTTATTATATCTATTTTATTTAACTACATACGTAGAGTGCTTTTACACTATCTTATCTAATTTCTAATTTCTAATTACGCTCTTCTCTATAGTTAGCTTACACTTCTACTATACTTATTCTTTAACTCTACTTAGCTCTTATTAAATGTTAAATTCTATTTAGTTACTAATTTTCTTTACTAGAGCTTACTAAAATAAACAAATCTAGTAATAATAGTTCTTACTAGAGTTTAGTAGTCTAATTATTGTATTCTAAAGCGCCTGCACTTGTATTCTTCTTGTCTTTTTCTTCTAAACTATTATTCTTATTCTTACTCTTATCTATCTTATAGATCTTACTATAAGCTGCACTTATTACTGTTTTAATACTTAGTATAGCCTTTTTAGTAATTAGTGCCTCTTTAATACCCTCTAGGCCTAGCTACTCTTCTAACGCTTAACTAGCTTTATATATATTAGGCTTTTTCTTTCTTACTAGCTAAAGAAATAGGTCTAACTTACCTACGCGTAACACGCGTTTAAACTATCTATTTAATATTTTCTTATATAGAATAAGAAGTAAACTACTCTAACCTAAGTTCTATATAATTATATGCTACTACGTTGCTAGTTTAAGTCTTGCGTAGAATGCCTTATAGTCTACTCTAGATAGTAAATAGTAGACTAGCTAAATAAGTTCTATAATAGCTTTACTCTACACTTAGCCTTTACTATAATAGTTACGTGTAACGTCTCTACTAGCGCGCTTATCTTCTAGTTAGATCTACTCTATTTTACGCACGTACGCCTACCTAAGTAATACTATTACCTATTATACGCTAATATAGACAGCTACTATTACTATCTTATACTTTATGTATATGTTCTACGCAAAGCAGAAGTCTTAGTTTACCTTATCTTCTAGTAAACCTCTAGATAATATAGCTATAACTATCTAGAATTGCTTAAGACTCTAATAATTACTAGATTATCTAATAAATAGAGTACCTTATTAGCGCTAGTTTTAAAGAAACTGTTAGGTATTATACTACAAACTAGTGTTGCTAAACTAGCGCGCCTTTACTAAAAATAAAGTTACTTTAGTGTATAGCGTATTTATAAACGTATAAAATACTCTATTACTATCTACCTTTCTACTAATTAGCTACGTAATTATTATTTTATCTCTTTTTACTATATTATTATAAGCTTCTTACTTCTCTTATAGTATATCTACTATAGGCGCCTACAGCTCTATTAGATAGCGTTGCTTTATTTGCAGGTCTTGCTAGATTACTATTCTACGCACCTCTACCTATTAATTATTATTTATAACTATTATTACGTATATAATTTTCTATTCTATTATTACGTTCTATAGTAGACTATTATTCTCCTCTCTTCTTTTATTTTCCTACTCTTTCTTCTCCCCTCTAGCTACTATATCTTTCTCTCTAGCAACTACGTCTTTCTCTACTCTATATTCTACCTCTTTTTCTACTTCTCTATTTATATTCTTTTCTACACCTTTCTTTACCTTCTCTTCTACCTCTTAAACAACTTCTTCTTCTATTTTCTTTTTTACTCTACTCTACGCTTCTTCTATAATAGTTTCTAATACGCCTCTCTCTATATTATCTTCTCTAACTATTTCTTTATTATCTTTTTCTTCTCTTTCTACTATTACGTTAATAACTCTTGCGCTAATAGTTAGATTATTTTATATATATTAAAGATATAACTAAATAGTTGCGCTTCTATAGCGCCTAGAAATAACTAGTTTATTATTACTTAACTTTACGCTATCTTTGTTAGACTACGTAGATAGGTCTCTAGTAAGGTTTCTACTAGTTAAACCTCTATTATAGAGGTTGCGTTCGCTATTCTCTATATTCTACTACTTCTATTATAATTACTTTATACGCACTAGAGAGAACTAGTCTACTTAGCTCTAAGCTGCGCGTTTTCTTAATAGTACTACTTAGAAACGTAGTCTTTGTGCTAAAGGTAGAATGCTATTCTTATTCTTAGACTTATACTCTATAGGCACTATTAATATATCTTTGTCTAAGTTTTCTAAAGTTTTATTCTATAGTTTATTAATTCTACCTATTAGTGCAATTACGTTATATACTAAGCCTACCTAAAATTTATTATCTCTATACTCTAGTATCTCTTTTACTAGCTATATAGCTACTAGAAGCAAATACGCTATAAAAACTAGCTTATAAGAGGCATTATTCTCTATAGTAGAGATAACCTAACTAGCTAACTATAGAAACTTATCTCTATTAGTAGAGCCTGTAAATACGCGCGCAAGAAAGCGCGTATAGTATTAATTTAGAGGTTTATAGGTATGCGCGTTATAGAAAGCTATATCTTAGAAAGCCTTATTACTCTTCTATAGAAAGCTTTATGCACTACTATTAAAGGCGCTTATTACGTTTACAAGAATCTTGCGTATATTAGTAATAGAACGTATAGGTATTAGTAGCTATATTATAGTTAATAGAAAGCTAGTATGTAAGTAATTATATTTATTTAATAATACGCGTAGATGTAATAGTAAGAATAGAGTCTATAGCAACGCCTAGGTTTACCTAGCTACTAGAGCTTATACTAGCTCTAACGTCTAACTTATAGTACTATACTTCTCTATATTAAGCTGCGTGTTATACGCTATTACTACGCGTCTTATAACCTGTGTTTAACCTACGTACAACCTACAGCCTTTAAACTATAAAATAACTTCTCTAAGTATTTAATTATTACGTAACGTATTATATTCTTATATACTACTTCTACTGCTTTGTAGTTCTACTAGCGCATATCTATACGCATCTTAATAACTTTTATAAACTACTTATAGACATTATATAGCGCTATATAATTATACGCGTTGCTAAAGAGCTTAACACTATTACTTACTAGCCTTATAACGTTTAGCTACTCTCTTACCTTACTAAAGCTATCTCTACGTTATTTAAGTCTATAAATAGCTTTACCTATACTATTGCTTTATATTACTATATATATATAACTAGGTAAGGCATTTAGAGGTATTATAAAGATAAACACTAATAGGTTAACTTATAGAGGCGTAGTAGAAACGTAAGAAAGAAGCGTATTAACTTTTCTAACGCTATATAGATAGCTAGTTAACCTTACTAGCGTGTTTTTATAGCGTTAGAGTAGCCTGCTTTTGTTACTCTTAACATCTCTACTCTACTTATCTTAGTAGATAAAGTATATAACAGCCTTACTATCTAACTAAATAGTCTCTAGAAATAGAATACTATAGCTACTACCTAATAAACTATTAAAAAGAGGCTTTATTAGATTCTAGATCTCTAGATTAAGCTAAGCTATTTTAAGAAATAGCTATATAGTAGTATCTAGGTAGAGCTATTAGTAGCACGCAAGCCCCTCTTAGCAAACGTAATCTTTCTCTCTAGCGCTAAACCTTTGGGTTAGGGTTAGGGTTAGGGTTAGGGTTAGGGTTAGGGTTAGGGTTAGGGTTAGGGTTAGGGTTAGGG